>NC_050574.1:82271750-82571750 GCF_011100635.1 Trichosurus vulpecula | reverse complement strand
ATATCTTCAAGTATCTGAAGAGCAGCTGTATTATAGAAGAAATATCAGATTTGTTCTGCTTGGCAGACTTAGGAGCAATTGATAGAAGCTGCAGAGGCAGATTCAGTTCCAGGTAAGAAAAAGCTTTCTAAAAGTTAGAGCTGACCCAAAGGGAAATTGGCTCCTTGGGAGGTGTCAGTTTCTATTGCTGGAGGACTTCCAGGTAAGGTTGGGTCACACTACCCCATCTGTAGAAGAGTTTCTTATCGAAGTATTGGTTAGACTAGATGAGGTCAGACTATTAGCTTCCGTAGTCTGAGATTATGTGATTATTGAAAGAGCTAGGATGTGATAGGGTCCTCATGAAGGAGTAGATAATATTGGGCCAGGCAGAGCATCTGGGCTTGAGCAGAGACAGCAAGGTGTGGGTCATGTGGCAGGGAGAAGAGTGCATCTGCCCATGGCCCACCACCATCTCTGTTACCACTCTAGGTACCAACATCTACAAATTAACAAGAAAATGACAAATGAGGTGGCAATTCTACAGCACCTGCCTGAGCGCCTACGGGCTGAAGTTGCAGTATCTGTGCACCTGCCCACCCTAAGCCGTGTGCAGATCTTCCAGAACTGTGAGGCCAGCCTTCTGGAGGAGCTCGTACTAAAGCTGCAGCCCCAGACCTATTCACCAGGAGAATATGTGTGCCGTAAGGGTGATATTGGCCGAGAAATGTACATCATCCGGGAGGGCCAGTTGGCTGTGGTGGCTGATGACGGTGTTACCCAATATGCAGTGCTGGGTGCTGGACTTTACTTTGGGGAGATCAGCATCATAAATATCAAAGGTGAGAGAAGGGGGTGGCTCAAATAATAGCCTAGGAAAGGGATTCCTGTATCCATCTGGGGTTAAGGATGCTCTAGATCCTGAATCTAGAAGGATGCCTGGGAAAAAGGCTCATGGCTCAAAGACCTAGGGTGTATTGGGTGAGGCTTAGTGAAGAGAACTAAGGAAGGGACTCGGTACAGTATCTGGAAAGAAGAGGAACCCAGAAGTGGCCTTTGGAGGGAAGGCCTAAGAGACAGATCTGTCTTCCAGGTATTTTGACCAATAAAACAATGTGTTGAAGAGTCTTTCCTCAGGAATAGGATCAGATAAAAGGTTTTAATGGGTGAAGGGGAGGCTGAACCTTGAGGTAGGGACTAGAGGAATTAAAGAGTCTTAGTTGCGGGGAAAGGACTTTACTTCCCATACACTTACAGCTCATTCCTTGGGTCACTCTATACAACTGTGTCCTACTTGCCATTCCACCACAGGGAATATGTCTGGTAACCGTAGGACTGCAAACATCAAGAGTCTAGGCTACTCTGACCTGTTCTGCCTGAGTAAGGAGGATCTTCGAGAGGTGCTGAGTGAGTACCCACAAGCCCAGGCTGTCATGGAGGAGAAGGGCCGAGAGATCCTGCTCAAGATGAACAAGCTGGATGTGAATGCAGAGGCAGCTGAGATAGCACTGCAGGAGGCTGTGGACAGTCGTCTGCGTGGTCTAGATCAGCAGCTAGATGATCTGCAGACCAAGTTTGCCCGCCTCCTGGCTGAACTGGAGTCCAGCGCCCTCAAGATAGCCTATCGAATTGAGCGACTAGAGTGGCAAACCCGTGAGTGGCCAGCTCCTGAGGAGACTGAGGCAGGGGCTGATGATGAGGGGGATGGTGGTGGAGATGGAAAGGCCTCTTAGGCTCAAGGACACACACACACACACACACACACACACACACACACATATTACCTCTTGACTTCAGCTTTAGGATGTCCCCCTATGACCCTCACCTTTGGATGACACAAACCTCAGAGGAACTCCAGAGATATAGGAAACCATATCTATAAATACCCTCCATGTCCCAACAACCAGAATATACAAGCAGTGAGAGTGGGAACCTAGTTACTCCCCTTTGCCCAAAGAGAGGAGTGAGATGAAAAAATATATGCTCAACCACTCTATGCACTGCCACAAACTGAGTTTCCAAGACACACTCATTAGCACACAGTGAACCACTGACAATTCTGACAGAAGCACAGGTATGTGCTAACCCATGGATACACACTGAAGTTTTCACACACATTCATGCCAATCTTCTCACTCGGTTGCAGAGATAATCAGAGATCTCTTGCAGAGATAATCAGAGACCAGTTTTTTGTACATGTGCACATGAACACATGTGCACAGTCACATTATATATGCATATACTTTTTTTTTCCCCAAATAGGAAAGTATTTAGAGCAGAATAGCAAAATAAATAACAAGGGAAAGACAGGTAGCTACTTATTCTTGGCCTCCCCATACATGAAGACATATAGTCCTCCACAGATAGGTTTCTACCATGCAGAAGGAGAAAACACTTCCATGAAAAGGCCACGCATAACCTTCTAAGTCTCATGCATATGTTTCTCTCAGTCAGACAACCCCAGCATTGCTCAATCTGAGATCTTCATCACTAAGCTTGCCTTCTAGGAAACTCCAGGCTCCCATAAAGGTAACAGAAATGGCACTGAATGTATAATGGCTATGTTGCATTCCAATAAAGTATTTGAAACTTTTCAAGTGTCTTTCATGGCTCTAGGCCAAAGAAGGGCCTTTATAGATGGGGTAGTGGGGCAGTAGTAAAGTATGCCTAGAGGAGGACTTCTCCTACTCTAAGTCTGGAAAGTGAGGAGATTGAGGTATGAAGACCAGAGGGCATAAAAATTTCTCCAGGCAATCTAATTCAGTAGGTGGAGATAGCACAGAGCACAACAGCATAGTAAAAGCTTGTAGATGAAACACTGGTGTCAAAGTGAGCTGTTCCAGCTACATCCCTTCACTTTTGACCCTTTTGCCCCAAATCCTTCTAGGTCTTGAAGTTTCATATCTCAACACCAGCACAAAGACCTGCCACTTCAGAAATGGTATGGTTTGTACTGTCAGGTGTTCTGACTCTCAACCTTGTCTCTGAGATTCCTGCTGAATACTCAGAAGTCAGTAGGAATTTTAGGACAAACAGGGTGTGGAAGATGTTCTATAGAGTTAGAAAGGCCCTAAAAGATTTGAGTATTTTTAAGACCAGTGGTTATGATAAAACTGTATTATACTTCTCATGGTGCCTGGTTCTATTAAAGAAAATCAGCCATTTGCCATTTGCACCCATGTCTTAGAATGGTCTTCTGACTTCAAATCTTCCTGTTTACTAGCTTCTCCCATTTGACCCACCCTGTGTTAGCCCATTCCCTTGTCTGATCTCTGGTGGAGGTTCTCTCCTTTTTGGGCTTTACTTTTTATTTTCTACTTCCCACCACATCTTGTATTTGCTCTACCAATACCCTCTTTGAGATTTCTTTTGACTTCTAGCACCTTTAAAAGAAAAGTATTCTCCTCTCTGGTTCCCTGGATCATATCCCAACTGTAGGCTGGCCATAAGGACCTCGAAACCTTTTTGACCTTTACTGAATTCCCTTCTAGTTTCTGGTCTCAAAATCCTATTCCCTGTCTCTTTTCTCCTTGCCCCAAGAATAGGTGCTGAACTTTTAAAATAATAAGTATGTGATTTAGAAGGAATCTTAGAAATCATTTTGTCCCCTCCTAGATGTAACAACAATGTTCCTAGCAGCTGCTGTGGAGGTGAAAGACCAACAACAAGACGAATAGCAAGAGCATACAGGAGGGCTTCTAGCACAGGTTCTTTGATCTGCTTTTCTAAGGAAAGCAACATTAAGGGGTTAACAATCTTACTTTAATTAAACATACATATATCATTCACTTAATTC
This sequence comes from Trichosurus vulpecula, assembly GCF_011100635.1. Lineage (NCBI taxonomy): Eukaryota > Metazoa > Chordata > Mammalia > Diprotodontia > Phalangeridae > Trichosurus > Trichosurus vulpecula. The sequence goes on along the minus strand of NC_050574.1, from coordinate 82,567,975 downwards.
AGAGGAAAAAGTCAGCACCCTGAACTTCAGGGAAAAACAAACAGAAATTACAAGCAGAAATTATATAAACAGAGCAAATAACACACAGAAATCAACAGACAGGCCTCTAGATGTTTGACCATAGCATACATAATTACCAGAGAGACAGGCACCAACATCTGGGTTTTCAAAGCCTAGGAAGTTTGTTTCTAGATGCACACACACACACACACACACACACACACACACACACACACACGAAAGGTTGAAGTAGAGGGCAATACCTTTTCACAATACTGCCCTCCTTCCCCCTTTCATTTGCATGGGAAACCTAAAGGATCTTGCTTGGTTGGGAAAATGACAGTGCCTGAGACCTACCTAGTTCTTGCGAAATTTCTTGGCAAGGTTCTTCCACCCAAAAATGGCATTTGAAGGCACAGTATCTCCAGAAGGAGTTGAGCAGGGAGTTACAAAGAATTTCTAACCCTAAGTCAGATAGTTTCCTGGGCCAATGGACTGTAATTCAGCTCCAAATGCAGAATTTTCAAGTACCTGTAGGTGTAACTTAGCTGTCTGACTGTTCTGCATTCCAAAAGGCTTGGGCTTTAGAAATAAAGTCTTTCCTTCTGCAGAAAAAATCTATGCACAACCCAGACTCAAAGATTTCATGGATCCTTTTGGAGAAGAGGCATCTGAGAGTTTTTTTTTCTAATCTATATCAGGTGTATGAAGGGCCTTGATGCCTTCCCTTAAATGGAAGTTTAATTATCTGGGCTGTAAGCTAACAGAGATAAAATCTACTTTCCCTTTTAAGGGAAAGAAGTAGTACAACGATCCCTAACAGTAACCACATGCCCAATGGAGTACCACTGAACAGAGAGAGATATACAGGACTAATTTGGAAAGCAGGCCCAGTGGAAGCAGGTTGATGATGTCACCAGAAGACATTGGCAATATTGACACATCAGAAGCCTTTCCATAAGTGTGCCCTGTCCATACAAGTGTCCTAGGTATGTCCACTCTTCCCACCAAGAGTACATATTTTTGTGTGCTCAAGGTTTATGGGAGAAATGTTCTATTACTACTTATCTTCCTGCACTATTTCTTTAAATGCCTTTGCTTTAAGTGTTTCCTCTGGCTAACTAGTAAAAAGAAAATACATCGTTAGGGGGCTCAACTATGGTTTTTGTGTGAATTTAGAGAGTCCCTTAACTTGAAGTGTCTTGTTTGTAGTAACCTACATGGAAACAAAAGTTGCTTGTAGATACTCTCAATTCCGTCATCTCTATCTGTTGTTGTTTGTCCTTCATTTTTGAAAAGGACCAATGACATCATGGGATGACATCTTGACTTGTGCAAGAATTGCATTAAGTGAGATAGAGTTGTACAAAGTCGTCAGCTCCACTCTTTCTTCCAGAGTCAAAGGAGTCCAGTGGCAAGACAAAAGTCAAGACGGCTGGTAATGATGGCCCAAGCTCTAAGCTCCCCATGGCACCTGCTTCAGCCACCTTCATGGTCGTTGGAACAAATCGTTTTCATCTGCCTATTCCACCAGGGGAAGTCTTCACATGCTTGAAGTAGACACCCCACAACACCTGAGGCCTGTTGGTTATCCTCAAAACCTGGTTTAGATGGATCTGCTGAGACAGTTCTACTAGAATGTGGCCACTGCATGCTGCAGCTTCTTGGAGCCACAGGTGAGAGTTGAGTGGACCTGGCAGCCAGGTGGACACCAAAGGTGCCCTTACACCAGAGATTCTCCTTAAATCCCCATATACCCAATTAGTACATTATTGCAGGCTGTATTTGACACCCAGAATGGCCTCTCATCTCAGTCTATCTTCAAGGCACCTTATCTTTTTTCCAAGTCTCAGTTCATGTGCCTCTTTCTCAGTGAAGTATTCCTTGACCTGGCTCTATCATTCCTTGTATTACATTATATTTACCTATCTATGTACATGTCAGATCTCCCTCTTAAAATATAAGCTCCTTAAGAGGAGAGACTCGTGTTAGTTATTGAACCTCTAGTGCCTAGGGCACGCTGCTTTGCATAGAGTTCACAACAAATGGATGGAATTGGATTGATCCTCATGCTATGCTATGACTTAGGGGTTCCATCATTTCTTGTCCCTAAAATCTAAATTTCTAACTCTTGTTTTCTCTCTCCTAGGCATTTTCCTTGATTATGAATGTGGACATATAGCATGCCCCCCATCATTCCCCATCTCTGTCTCATTCTCCCCCCACCTTCACCCTAGTCTCCTTCATTTCTGTTCATTCCTAGCCCCTCGAGCCCATATTCCCAGGTCCCTTAATCTGTCTAATCACCCTTCCCCCTTCTCAGTGGGAAAATACTAGCTGGTTATCAGTGTTTCCACCTGGGACTCCTTAGCTAGAGCAAATAGGGCTGCAGGCCCTAGGATCTGAGAGTCAGCAGAGCTGGGTGAGGTAGCAGTGTCAGGAGACTGTGTAGGCCTAGGACAAGAGGTGGGAGTAAGGTGGGCACCTTTCCCACATAGCAGGTGCCCTCCCAGGTGCATCCCAGCTCTCTCTTCACTTCCTGATCGCTCTTCCTTACTGCAACATACCTGGGTCACAAGTTCCCTTCTCCTGAATGGAAAATCCCTAAATTGCTCCCATCCTCCCTTCCCTGCCCTTCTTCTCTTCTACCCTGCCCATCCCTTCAGTCGCATCAATCCTCAGCCTTTGGGGGCCATCAATCATGGGGGAAGGGACACTAATGGGCTTTTTCCCCTGGAAGATGGGGGTGGAGTGGTGGGAGAAGAACACAGTATCCCTGGAACCAAGGAGATGACAGATAAGGGGAGATGTGGGGAGGGGGAGATGCCCTCACAGGAAGGGCTGGAGGCCAAGGGCCTGGCAAGCACCTCCATCCCGTTGGCATTATCCTATTTTCCTCATCAGTGCAGCTCCTCTCTTCTCAGTTCCTAGGATCTGATGCCTCTCTTTCAAGATAGCTTACCCGTTCTTACCTTTGAGGAGCCTGAACAAGCCCGGGATGGGTCCTGTGATGCTAGAGGAGGTGAGATGGGTGCTGGAGGTCACCATCTTCTCCTCACTTCACCCATCACCTCCATCCCTGACCCACTTTGGCTTCATCTTTATCCTCCCCTCTGCTCTACCCCCCTCCCCGTGGGAAGTCTAAGCTGGTTATCTACATCTCCACCTGCTCCCAAGAGCAAACAGAGGGAGTGGAGAGGTGGTGGTGGCAGCACTGGCACTACCAGGTGCCAAAGGGAGCTAGGGACTCCTCTTTTACTGGTACTCTGCCCCTGGGAAATTTCCACTAGTTGGAGTCTTTCCTAAGGTCAGAGTCCTTACTACATCTCAGCTCCCTGAAGTCCGTCCCCTGATGAAGAGTATTTGAGAATAACTGTGAAGGGCTATTGGAGTCGGAGTGTCATTGTGACCTGGGCTGTCATTGGGGCCTGGCCTGTTACTGTGGCTATAGTATTACTGGGACCAGAAATATGACTGGTTACGAAATTGGGGCCAAGGTATCACTGAGTCCAGAGGTGTCACTGAACAGGTTATCACTGAGGTTTCACTGGGGGCTGTTACTAAGTCAGATGTCTTTGAGGCCAAGTTATTATTGGGACTTAGGGTGTTATTGTGTATCTAGGGGCACTATTGGGGAGAGCCGGGGGTTATAGGAGGGATGTGCTGGGACAGAGGATTCTAAGTGAAAGGCTGGGAGCCTTACCTGTCCCTAGTTCGCATGTCACACCTGCTCCCAAATGGAGCACGACTCACTGGTGTCCCACTCTACATTTGGGTGCCCCATAGGTCAATACGATAGCATGAGCTGAAGTACAGTACAATTAAAACGTCGGATCTTGTCTCCTACCACCCCTTCATTGCCTCCCCTACCCCCCCAGCCTCCATTCGCAGTGGCAGCCTCAGCCCCGCGCCTGACTCCCTCCAGAAACCCTGGTGGGAGCAGCAGTAAAGAACACCCCCAACCCCCTACGCCCACCCCCAGGCCGAACGGCCGCGCTGCAGAGAGGGGGGCGGGACCCCAGCTCTGCTTAGCTCTGGAGGAGAGGGGCGGGGCTCCCCAGGCCACCCCAGCCCCACCAGCAGCAGATCCCGCTGCGGGGGGGAAAAGAGGCTGGGAGTCCCCTGGAAAGGGGCAGGGAGATTTTAGGGGTTTGGGAGGAACGGAGGCAGAAAGACACAGGGAACAGGAGGGCACAAGAGGACACGGGGAGAATCCCAAGGGAAAAGATTTGCGGGGAGTCAAGGAGAGACCCAGGGGTAGAGAAACGGGAGGAGAGGCACGCGCAAAGGGAGGGACGGAGGGACGGAAGGAGAGAGGGGGAGAAATCCGCGTGGGAGCTCAAGGTGCCGGCCGGAGGCAGAGGGCGGAGCGGACACACACCAGAGGGGGCCAGTTCAGGGGCACAGAAGCAGCAGACGCGAGAGCAGGTGGAACCGGTAGGAAGCGGCCCCCTAGGCTCCTGGTCAGCAGGGGGTCTTGTCCCAGGCCCGCCTCTACCCTGGGGCCATGGAGCTGCTGGGGCTGAATCGGAGCGCGCCGGAGCCAGAGTCCCCGTGCGGCCCGGGTCCCCTGTCCCCCAACAGCAGTGTTAACAGCAGTGCCAATAGTAGCTGCGAATCTCCCCGAGGAGGCTTTGGAGCCAGCAGGACGCCCCGAGGTAAGTATTCCCCTTCTTCGATGCCCCTTTGCCCCATCTCTCTCCCATTCCCATGCCTCCTTCATCTAGGACCCTGTCCGTCTGGGTCCCAACCCCCATTTCCCACCTCTCCCTTCTCCAGCTTCCTCTGCCTGTCCCTTACCCTTAGTGCCCCAGGGACCCTACCACAAGCTCCAGAATGGAAAGCCCAAGACCATGGGGGTGGGGTGGCAAGACTGGCAGAGAGCACTAGGGGGCTATTTGTGAGCCCAAGGGGGAGATTGCTCTGGTGATCAGGGGACTAACCCCTTAAGGAAAATTCTTGATCTGCAAAGATTTAGAAACCTTCTGTGTGTAGGGTCCAAATGGAGTATACATTAAATCTGGTGTTGAGCCTAAGAAGCTGCCAGAGCTGAGGAGGCACTGGAGGCCGAGAAGATTGGATACCCCTGTTCGCTGAACTCCAAATGTTTCTGACCCCCTCCTCTTGGGAACTGGGACCCTTCTCCCCAGGGTTTTCCTCAGAACATTTCTCCTGCTGGAAACTGACCCCACTCCCTGTCCTATGACCTGTTCTGTCCCTTTGCGCAACACTGTCTCTACAAAAGCAAGTCTTTAATTCACCCCATCTCCATTCCGAGATTGCTCATTCCTCTCACATACACTCCTGTTACTCTGAGCTCAGTTCCCTCAAATCCATCATTCAAAATATCTTCTTCATCATCTTGCCTTGCTTCCTGGCCTCCCTTGTCACTACCATTCTCTTCATCTCTCTACAGAACACTGTGGCATCCCTGCCACACCCCTTCATCCACCTCTGGATGTTGGTCCTTCTGCCAGCTGATTCTCCTTGTGTTCTTGGCCTCTCTGCCCCTCTCCTTCAGAACCCCCTTCTACCTTCCACAGGCCCCTGGCCTCTTTGCTACCCCTGGTGCCTTTCACCTTCACTTCAATCACCATCCTTCATTTCCTGGAAGACCTGAGTCACCTTTTCCAAGGTGCCTTCCCAATTTGACTCTACTTCATTCGTGCCCTTCATCTGGGAATTCTTCTGGGCTTATAGAAATTGAGCAATTAATTTGTACTTGCTTGTTTTCTTATCTCTCTATCCGGAATGTATACTTTCCCAGGGCAGATGTATCTCTCACTGAATGGATGTTTGAATGAATGAATGTATGGTAAAAAAAAAAAATCTTTGAAAATCATAAAGTGCTATATATGTCATATGATATAAATAAAAATAATAAATTAGTTATTTAGCAAGATGAAGATAGAGGAACGATACAGAGATGGATAGAGGCAGACTGGAAGCTTTCAATCTTTTTTTGGTCCAAGAATCACCTTGGCCAAAGATTCCCCAGAGGACTTCCCTTATTCCCTTGGCATGTCCCTGTTAACCCCTAACCAGTACAATATGGTGGATTTGGAATTAGAGGAGCCCTGATCTGAATCCTGCCTATGAAACCATCTAATACAGGATCTTTGTCAGGTAATTTAGCCACTCTAGGCCTCAATTTCCTCATCTACATAATAAGGGAGTTGAACTAGATGCCCTCAAAGGTCCCTTCTAGCTCTGAATCAATGATTAACCTAAAATAGTGTTGGGGCGGGGGGAAGCCTACAGTGCCCATCTCAGAAGATTGTCATGCAAGGTTTTTGTATTACAGCATTTTTGCCAGCCTTAAAGGTGTTTCCAATGTTAAGTACTAGCATGGGCTAATGGATAGAAGGTCAGCCTGGAATCAAACTAGCTGTATGACCAGGGGCAAGTAAGTAACTTGTCCTCTTAGTAACCCAGGCAGTTATTACAACTATCAGTTATAAACCAGGGAGTTTCCACATATAGGAATTCCCCAGATTAAAAGAAAAAAAGTACCTCTGGAGAGCAGAAACAGTGCTCATAAGACCTCATGAGAGGATGTCTGATTTCTATGCAATATCAGAAGTAAATTAGTAATTCTCTCTTGGAACCAGAATATTGCTAGGACCACCTATGAAATAACATAGAGGCAGGAATATATGTGAGAGAGATGGGAGCACATGTGTATGTGTGTTTGTGTGTGTGTGTGTGTGTGTGTGTGTGTGTGTGTGTGTGTGTGAGAGAGAGAGAGAGAGAGAGAGAGAACCAAAAAGTATATGTAAGGAAGAGGGACAGAGGACTGAGCTAGGAGAGTATGTGTGTATGAGAGCATATGGGAGGGTTTCTGAGGTGGAGGAGTATGTGAGAAAGAGAGGAAAGGAACACTAAGCTAAGGGAATGTGTATGTTTGTGTATGAGAAGAAAGGGGGGTAGTGTGCTAAGGGATGGAGGAGTATACATTTGTGTGAGGGTGTGGGGTGGAGGGAGCTTGGGAGATGGAGTGGGGTCAGGGCAGGAGAGTGAGAGGGTGAGGTGGGTGACCAGAAGACAACCAGACTTAGAAATAAGACCCAGTAGCTGAATAATGAACAGATAATGAACAAAGGGGAGCTTCCCTGCTCTTTGCTCATACTCAGTTCAACCTGGTATTTAAATTTGCTTTGACCACCATCCCTGATGAAAACAGTTGGGGCTGGAAGGGTCAAGGGAGACTTAGTTTCTCCCTTCTCAGGCTGAGCCCTGTCCGGGAGTCCCAAAGATCACCAGTTGTATCTGGTGCTTGGATCAGCCTGTACTCCTCCCCTTCAGTCCCACCTCCTTCTTCCCTTTGGCCTTGTCATTCTACTTTCCCTAATCCCCTTCTCCTCTCCAGAGGGAAGTTCTTTCCAACTTGGTCCCCATATCCACCCTTCTGGCTGCTAGAGCACTGCACTTACATTGCAGTTGCTTCCTTTGCTGCAAAGATCTTAGCATCATAGATCCAAATCTGGGAGGGAACTCAGAGGCCACCTAGTCCACCACCGTCCCCATCTTGTGGATAGGAAAATTGAGGCCTCCTCACAAGGGCAAATGATTTGCACAAGGCCACAAGGAAGTAAGCCTTAGAGAAAGAATTTAAAACCTTTTACAGCTGTACTGTCATTAACTTTCTCTGTGACCTTGAGCAAGTCACTGTCTTTTGGGTCTTAACTTCTTCATTTGTACAAAGCGGTGAGTTCCAAAAAGAGGTCAGCGTTTCAAAAAAGGAAAAAGGAATTGGACACTTGGGGCTTGAAATATGTCATTACAAAAATCATAATCACTTTTCTATAGTTTTTAAGATTTACAAAGGACTTTCCCCACAAGAAGTATGTAAATAGGTCAAATATGATTACTGCCATTTTAAAAAATGGCTAGGACAGATGACAGTAGAAAATAAACTCCTTGTAGGCAGGAATTGTTTCACTTCCTGTGTGAATAGCCAGGAAGTACCTGTCCTATAGTAGGCACTTAAAATATTCTTATTAACGGATTGATTGATGAGAAAACGAAGTCTCGGAAAAGAAAATTGCCTCCCATAGTAAGTGTTTTTGCACTGAGGTGTAATGGAAAAAGCTCTAGACTTGAAGTTGTGGCTGGGTCCGTGGGAGGTTAGCATGAAATAGCCATGGTACTGGAATCCCAGGTCCTGGATTCAAATCCTACAGTTAACGGTCAGTATCCGTACAATTACAAGTCAGTTAGCTTTGCTGGGCCTCAGTTTCCTTTTCTGTGAAATGAGACGTCTGGACTAGATGACCTTTGAGATCTTTTCTAGCTGTTCATCTATGATCTCTAGATACTCTGCGTTGTGATACTTACTGGTCATGTGACTATGGGCAAGACACTTTACTGTCGTGAACCTTAGTTTCCTCATCTGTCATATGTGGATGTATCGTCATATAATGCTTACCCTCCTTATCTCACAGAATCTTGGAATTGAAATGGATTTTCCAAGGCATCTAGTCCAACCTGAGCATGAATGGGCGATCCTTCTGTAATATCCCTAATGGGTAGAAAACCAACCTTTCCACTTGAAAACCTCCATTGAGAGGGAATTCATTACCTCCCAAAGCATCCCATTCTACTTTTGAAAAGCACTAATGGGTAGAAAATTTTTCCTTACGTCAAATTGAAATTTGCTTCTCAGCAATTTCCACCCACTGATCATAACGTTAATCTCTGGAGCTAAGCATAACGAGTCTAATTTCTCTTCCAAGTGACAGCTCTTCAAGCACTTAGCTATCATGTTTCCCCTGAGCTTTCTCTGGTCCAAGCTAAACATCCCCAGTTCTTTCAACCAATTGTTTAATGGCACAGTCTCCAATCACCCTACCATTCTGATTAACTTCATTAGGACACTGACTCAGTGCTGTCAAACTCAAATAGAAATAAGAGCCACTAAACCATACATAAAGATCCCCAAGGGCACATCTTGACTTAGAAAACCACATATTAACATTATCTATGTTTTATTGTATTTTTATGTATTTCATTAAATATTTCCCAATTACATTTTAATCTGATTCAGACCACTCTCAGGAGTGTTGTAGGCCTACAGGCTGCACGTTTGACAGCTCTGTTCTAACTTATCAATATTCTTCCTAAAATGTGGCACACAAAACTGAGTACAATACTGTAGACATGGTCTGTCCATGCAGATCCATAGCCTTCCTGTTATGTCCCTTGTATTGGTCATTATACTTCTCTGAATTCAGTCTCAGCTCACGTTAGTTTTTTTGGCTTCTGTGTCCTTCTGTTGACTGATATTGACCTTGGAATCCCCAGAATCACTTTTAGACAAACCAATATCTAGCTATGCCTTTTCCAATCCTGTACTTATACAGTTGGTTTTTTGAACCCAAGAATAGGGCATTATATTTGTCCCTATTAGACTTCCTCTTGTTAGATTTGGCTCATCAGTTGAGATCTTTTTAGATCCTTACTCTGTCATCTAATATGTTTATGTCATTTGTAAATCTGATAATCATGCTAACCCCTTCATCCATGTTTTATTGATAAAAATGTTGAACAGCACAGAGACAAGAATATAACAGATTGTGCAATGGATAGAGTTCTGGGCCTGTAGTCGGGAAGATCTGAGTTAAAATCCAGCCTCAGATACTTGCTAGCTATCTGAACCTGGGCAGGTCCCCTAACCTTGCCTCAGTTTCCTCAACTGTAAAATGGGGGTGATAACAATAGTACCTGCCTCCCAAAGTTATTGTTATGAGAATCAAATGAGATAATATTTATAAAGCACTTGGTACACTCCCTGGCACATAGTAGACATTTAATAGATACTTATTTTTCTTTTTAATGACCTTCCCCCACCTTAACATAAACCCATTAATAATTACTTTTCAGGTCTTGTTATTCAACAGATTCCTGAATCCACCTAACTATACTGTTGTCTAACCCACATCTCCATCTTGTCAGAAATATAGCTTAAGAATCTTTGTCAAATGCTTTGCTTAAATCTAGGTATATTGTGCATATGATAGTCTCCTAATATCCTAGTAACTCTATCAAAAAAAAAGAAAAAGAAAATGCTTTTAGTGTGGCATGTCTTGCTCTCAATAAGGCCTTGCTTTTTTCTCTGAACGCTCTGAAATCTTCCATAATCTCAGGTGCATTTCAAGCAATAGGTGGAGCAGCCACTTGCTCAAAGAGTCCTGTCATTCCTACTTCAAGTGACTACTTCCTCCTTATTGGTCAGAATTAGACTCAAAACAATGGTTTCCCTCCTCCCTTCCACAACCAGTTGTAAAATGATTTTTTTCCATTTCTGCCGTGGGAAAAAGCACTCCAGCAAATGTTAGAATAATCTTCTTATCACTACAATACTATGCTGCCCTCTCAGGTTTGTGACCTGTTTTCCAAACATTTTATCTATTTCCTCCTTCTGTCTAGGTGGTCTGTAGAATGCTGATAACAGTGTGACTTCTGTCTTTCCTTTCATGGATTCTCACCCAAATGCTCTCCTTTCCAGGTTCTTTCCAAGTCCTGGATTTCTTCACTTGAATGTATCCTCTTAATATATAATCCTGTCATACCACCTCCTTGATTAATTCTATTCATTGTGAATCTGATATACCCTGCCATGGCTATAGTCCAGCCAAGAATCCCATCCTAATCAATTCTCAGTAATACCTATCAGTCCTTGCATTAGAATCTTTCAATCACCCTCAGTTTGTTTCCCATATTTTGTGAATTTGTATATAGACATCTAAGGCCATGAGTTTTATTGCTGACCCTTTTCTTGGATATTGTCTCCTGTTAATTACTACTCCTCTCTATTGATATACATCTTCCTATTTTGCATCTTCCTCTCTCTGTGGTGTGTTGTTTGGTAGGTGAGTGCGTGCGTGCATGTGCTCGAGTGCGAGAGCGCGCGCTCGCACTTGTGTGTGTGTGTGTGTGTGTGTGTGTGTGTGTGTGTGTGTGTGTGTGTGTGTGTGTACTCTGGAGCTCAGACAAACATGCAGTGCTCTCTCTCCCCTTCCCTTTTCAATTTAAAACCATCTTGATTAGATTTACAAGACTCCAGGCAAATATACTTTGAACAGTCCTCATTAGGTGTACTTTATCCCTGGCCAAGAGCCTATCATTCCTATATTTTCTGCTGTAGTCCATAAATCCAAATCTACCAGGGGTGTTGTTAAGAAAATGCTTTATAAACCTTTTTAAAGTACTAAAGAAATGAGGGCTATTATTGTTTTGATATATCATTTCATATTCATATTGTAGAGGGAAAATACTACAAATATTTACATTCTTTTACATTACCTTAATTCACTTTTCACGAAACTAGTGGGGTCCTAAGAAACAATTTTGTAAATACTGGTTGAGATATTCTCCAAGGCATGGGTTCTTAACCTGGTGTGCAAGGACCCCAAGAGATTCACAGATAGATTTCAGGGGGTCTGAGAACTTGGAACTTTCAGTATTTTGATATGATTGTTTTTTCTTGTAATCAGAGGTGTTTTATTTTATGCACTTAAAAACATTATTCCAAGAAAGGATCCATAGGCTTCACTGGGATCACTAAACTGCCAGAGGGGACCATGATACAAAAAGGTCAAGAACTTCCTCCTTTAGGCCTCCCTTCCAGGTCTGACATTTTAATTCAACAAATATTTATTAAACACTTACTATGTGCTCATTGCTATGGATACAGGGAGATATATTACAACCCCTGCTCTGAAGAAACTTAAAGTCTAATGTAATTTTGTCCTCAGCCTATCTCTGATTCTAGAAGATCCTGTCAACATAACATTCCACCCTCTCTCTGGCCTTTCCATAGGCCTTATACTCCCCTTAGTGGCAATCTGACTACCCTGTTTGCTCTTTAGCTTTTCTGGATGGATGGATGAATGAACGAAGTGGTCTGTCACCGCTCCTGGAGTATGCTACTCTTCAGGATTTGCTGAACTGTCCTCCTGAACCCCTTCTTGGCTTGATCCAGGCAAGGGTCTGTCCACCTCATCTGTCTTCTTCCTTTTTTCATCCTTACAAGTTTCTCAATCTCCAGAGCATCCTCCACACATGGTGTGTGGGGTTGAATTTGGGAGGTGGGGAATGAGGGAAAGAGCCCTGTCCCTGTCCATACCTTTCTTCCAGCAGCCAGATATTGCTTCACTGTCCTTCTAAGCCTTTCTGGTCACTGGGGACCATCCCTAATTGTGGATCCTTTCATGCTCAGCTTCCCAACTCCCAGCTTTTCTGGGTATCCCTACCTCAGTGAACTTTCCTTTGTCTTTCCTGGTTCCTCTTTCTCTGCCTGCCATTAAATGTGATTGGTTTCAGAGTTCTATATTCAGCCCTCTCCTTTCTGTCCTCCAGGATCTCATCCATGAAAGTATCTTCTATGTTTGGGTGATTCCAATATCTTCTTAGTTCTCCCCTCTTTTCACCACCAGTTACTGAGTGTTCTCTTCCCTTCACATTTTTCCTCTTTGCTACCTTCATTTCTTTTCCTGCTCCCCTTATTCTTCACCCCCACCCCATGACTTCCTATTTATTCTCCCCTCACACTTTCACTTTCCTTCCATCCTTGTCTCCCTCTACACTCTTCCTTTCCCTTCTACCCTTGCACCAATTTCCCCTTATTTTTTTCTAGAACTTTCTTTACTGCTCAGCCTTTCTTGTCCCCCTTGCCCTACTTTTGGGTAGAGACAGTCAACTAGCATTTATTAAGCACCTACTATGTGCTAGGCACTATGCTAAGTGCTGGAACAGAGCTGACTCACTGTAGAGTGCTACGTAGAACCATCCTGAGAAGGAAAAGACAGATTGAATAGAGGGGTAGGGTGCCAACATATGATGAAGAAAGGAGGTAAAGAGTGGATGTTGCCCAAGAGTCCTTCATGTGATGGCAGAATGCCAGCCCTGGGTCACCTAATGCCTACATTCTTAGCTCCCACAAACCAGTCTCACTACACATCTTGACTGGATAACATCCTAATTTGTACTGAGTTTTACAATCCCCTCACCCATTTCCGAGGAACTCCCCATAGCTTTTCCTAGGGGTTGACCTAAATGACCTCTAACTGTGCTCCCATCTACCCATGCATCCACTATCCATCTATCTCTTCATCCATGGACCCATCCACAAATCCATCCTCTCAATCGCTTCATACATTCAGTTAATTCACTTTCTTCATTGACCTCCATGTATGCAGACTTCTTGCTCCTCTTAGCCCCTGCAGTGTGGATGAACATCAGCATAGGTACTCAATCCCACAATGACACCCTCCACAAATAGCATTGGCTCCCTTGGTGTCTGAGGAGTGAAACACGAGCCTACCTGTGGACAGTCCCTAGTCTGAGGGCAGAAAGAGTCCCCAGCGACCTGAACTTAGTGAAAACTGTTTGACTGGGATAGTAAGTGTGTGGACAGAAAGATTGTCCAAGCTTGCACCTCAGAGTACGCAGATCCAAGGCCCACACTCATACCCTTGGATTACAGAGGAGAGAAAACAAGGTAAAGGCTCCAAGAAAAGTATAATACTTGTATGGTTATTCCTTTGGAATGGGCCCATGTCTGTAGTCTACCCAAGGAGCTGCTACCAGTTTTAAGTGGGTTTCCTATTCTTCCTAGCATTAGGCCAATCATCTTGACTTACTCTGTTGAGCAAAGCTGGAATGCATAGTCCGTACTTTTTTCCTAATTAAAAATTATTTACTTAAACTTTTGGGGCAGCTGGGTGGGCTTGTAATCAGGAAGGCTCATCTTCATGAGTTAAAATCCAACCTTAGATACTCACTAGCTGTGTGACCCTGGGCAAGTCACTTAATCCTGTTTACCTCAGTTTCTTCATCTGTAAAAGGAGCTGGAGAAGAAAATGACAAACCACTCCAGTATCTTTGCCAAGAAAACCCAAATGTGATCACAGAGTCAGACAGGACTGAACAACAACAGCAGTTACTTAAACTTACAGGATAAATGATTTACTAATCTCTAATGGCTAAATATAAGCCAAGGGCTAAAATTTAAAGCAAGACCAACAAAATTCCAACCCCTAGCTATGATTTTAAGTACCATTTTCTTCCCAATGCTCAAATGTAAACAAATTCCTTTCATTTGTTCAGCAAACATTTTTTTTTAAAGTGAGGGTCTGCTTTTGTCCAGGGCTATCTACTAGATACTAGAGGAAATAAGGTCAAGGAGAGGTGACCACTGCCCTCTGAAGTCATTAATAGGGGAAACATAAATAAAAATGAACTATTACAAGACGGGAATCGTTCTCTATGATACTTTCTACCTTTGTGATCATGGGCAAGTTCATGTCCCTGGGCTTCATTTTCCTCAACTATAAAATTAGGAATTCAACTAGGACTCAGGGTTGGGGAACCTGTGACTTCAAGGTCACATGTGGCCCACCCCTGAACTGAGGGATCTCAAGGCCCCCTTTGAACTTTCAGTCCTGTTCTCTGTGTGCAGAATATGAGTGTATAAGAGAATATGAACTACTGTCAGGTAAGGTGACATCACCTTTAGTGCCTCTGGTGGAGAAAAAGCCATATTCCTAGTTCTAGTTAGTTCTTCACACTCTCTTCCCCAATAGGCTTTCTTCCAGCCATTAACTAACTACCTCTTTGCAACTCACCAGGGTGATAATTTACCTTCTCACCTCTGCTCTTTAGCTCTGGAAGTGAGGACTGTGCCTCCCTGCACATTTCTTCCCAAGGGGAGAAAGCTTTTTTTTTTTTAATCTCTGTCTTGCTTTCCTGGAGGACATGGTTTCAAAACATTCCCTTCTAGCTTGGGGTTCTACAAATGGCAGATTTAAGAGGGGAGAATCTGCGACAGGGTCACTACTCCCTGCCAGTCATAAAAGTTTCATGGTTAGGCTTTTGATTCTCTCAAATAAGACTTTACCTGTGACACAGCGAGGTAGTACACTGGATTGAGTGCTGGAGCCAGAATCTGGAGAGACGTGGGTTCAAACCCTGCCTCATTTTACCTAGCTGTGTGACCCTGGGCAATTCATTTAACTTCTTTTCCTCAACTGTAAAATGGGAATGATTATCACATCTACACCTTAGAGAGGTTGTAAGGATCAAATGAGATGACATATGTAAAGTCCTTTGCAAACTTTAAGCGCTGAATAAATGATATAATTATGAGTGCCTAATTTCCCAAGAAAGGTATTTCTTTGCTGTTTCATCTACAGCCACAATTGCTTCTTAACCATGCCACCTTCCCACACCTCACATTTTTTTGCAGAATGTTTTAATTCTCAGTTGAATAGAACAACACTTTAGTAGAGGTACATGGGGATTTCCTCAAAATGAAGAGGGTCAGAGTGGGGCCCTAGAGCTGGTGGGAAGGGCTCCTGGGCTGGGGATATCTGATGGAGGGACCTCAAGTTCAGCAGGTCCTGACCAACCTCTTGTCATCTTTCCTGGGTCCCAGAGCTGGAGTTGGCAGTGAGGGTGACCCTGTATGTCGTGATTTTCCTGCTGAGCGTGGGAGGAAACATGCTGATAATCACAGTGCTGGGACTAAGCCGTCGTCTGCGCACGGTCACCAACGCCTTCCTACTCTCTCTGGCTGTTAGCGACCTACTCCTGGCTGTGGCCTGTATGC
Organism: Trichosurus vulpecula; assembly: GCF_011100635.1. Lineage (NCBI taxonomy): Eukaryota > Metazoa > Chordata > Mammalia > Diprotodontia > Phalangeridae > Trichosurus > Trichosurus vulpecula. Next base: position 82,552,365 of record NC_050574.1, on the reverse strand, counting down.
CCTTCACCCTCCTGCCCAACCTCATGGGCACCTTCATCTTCGGCACTGTAGTCTGCAAGGCTGTCGCCTACCTCATGGGTGAGCTCCTGGGCCTGCCCTGCATCACCTGTCTTCAGGAGAGGAGAGGGATGTGTAGGAGGTGATGGAGTGGGGTATGTAGGAACTTGGGGGTTCTCAGGGTTGGGCAAATGTTAGGATCTTTCCTAGGGTTTAGGGTTGGGGATACAGGAAGTGTTTGAGATCATATGAAGTCATCCTTGGCGTCTGTTGGCATGGTGATCATGTCTCTCCTGCCCACCTCTTTTCCCCAGGAGTGTCTGTGAGTGTGTCCACCCTAAGCCTGGTGGCCATCGCCTTGGAGCGCTACAGCGCCATCTGCCGGCCTTTGCAAGCACGCGTGTGGCAGACACGCTCCCATGCTGTGCGTGTCATCGTGGCCACGTGGCTGCTGTCAGGGCTGCTCATGCTACCCTATCCTGTGTACTCCGTTGTGCGGCCAGTGAGCCCCCGAGCACTGCAGTGCACACACAGCTGGCCTAGCAATCGAGCGCGCCAAGCATGGTAAGCCTCAAACCTCTGGGAATAACTCTTCCCCTTAGAGACGCCCCTCTACCAGCTCACATAGTACCCCTCTTCCGTGGGCTTCTGAGTGTGCCCAGCAGGCCAAGAGGATGCCCTTTCCCTAGTCCCTGAAACATGTCCTAGCAGACCCCTTATCCTTGGTCTTCTAATTTACCCAGCCCCGTGTGGGTCTCGAGGCTGCCTCATTGTGTGCCCGGGAGAACTCAGCTCCCATTGCAGAGGCAATCTTTGCCCCTCCACACCCCAATCCTCCTCCCCCATTGAGTTGGGATCACTGTGTAGGTAGATAAATTGCAAGTTTCAGACCTCACAGGGCGGGCCTCACTGAAGGTGTGGTCAGGGATCTTCAGTTCCCCAAGTTCTAGTCCCCAGGCGGTTTCCTAACTCGTCAGTAATTCCCTTGGTGTGGGTCCCAAGTGCTGGTGGCAGGTGTCCCTGTTACGTGATTGCTTAGGGCTGGGGGTGAATGGGTTGGGGTTGCTACAGTAAACAGGTGTCCTCGCACACTTTGATTGGTGAGGTCAAGCGGGAGGGGCCCAAGGCTAGGTCAGCTGCACTTTGATAGGATCATCTGTATGGCCTGGCCCCTCCCCCGCCCCACAGGTCTGTGTTGCTGCTGCTGTTCCTGTTCTTTGTGCCTGGCGTAGTCATGGCCGTGGCTTACGGTCTCATCTCCCGTGAACTGTACTTGGGGATCCGCTTCGAGAGCCAGAGCCAGAGGCATGGGCATGGGCAGCAGGGCCACAACGGCGACCACAGACAAAATGGATTACCTGGTGGGCCAAGCCCAGGTCAGCAGGAGGATGCTGCTGGGGTGGGGAAGGGAATGGGGTTGGAAAGACTGTCAGAGGTAGCTTTGGGGGAAGGTGGGGGGACCCAGGTCAGAACTAAGGCCCAAGAGGAATCACTAGATCACAGATATAGAGCTGGAAAAGACTTTAGAGGTCATTCAGTGACATTTTACAGATGAGGAAAGGGTAGCTCAGAGAGGCAAGTGCCCACGTTGCTCAGGGTACTGAGTGGCAGATCTAAGACATGAACCCAGGTCCTCTGGCTCCAGATCCAGAGCTCTTTCCGCTCACAACTCTAAGTCATTAGAAATCATCTCATTCACAAATTAAGAAACTGAGGCTATAGGTAACTCACCCAAGGCCACACAGGTAGTAAGTCTCAGAGCCAGATTCACCCCAGAACTCAGCTCCTCTGACTCCCAGTACAGCACAGAATTACTCAAAGGTCATAATTAGGTTAGGGGTCACAGGAAGAGCAGAGTCAGAAGACAGTTAAATGTCAGAAGCTCCAGTGTTCTTGGAACTAGAGACCAGGTGGCTAGGTAGGGTTTTGGGGTCCATATGTCAACTCTAATTTCAATCCTTCCTCCCCTGCTTAGCACTTTCCAATGGGCCAAGTACCCGACCATCTGCAGGCCAGGAGGGTGATGGCTGCTATGTGAATCTTCTCCCAGAACAATCTGGAATGGAACTCTCAGCATTGACCCCCACTGCCTCTAGAAGGGACACCCGAGGCCCTGGACCTGGGGTGAGCTCATGGCCAGCTCAGGCTCAGGCTCAGCTGCAGGCCAAGAAGCGGGTAGTACGGATGCTGCTGGTGATCGTGGGGCTATTTTTCCTGTGCTGGCTGCCCTTGTACAGTGCCAACACATGGCGTGCCTTTGACAGGGAAGGTGCTCACCGTGCCCTCTCAGGAGCCCCTATCTCTTTCATCCACCTGCTCAGCTACGTCTCTGCCTGTGTCAATCCACTTGTCTACTGTTTCATGCATCGGCGTTTCCGTCAGGCCTGCATGGCCACTTGTGCTAGATGCCGACCCCACCCACCCCGTGCCCGAGTTGCTCGAGCTGGGCCCCGGCTGGGTGATGATCATGAACTCGACCATCCCACTACCTCACTGTCTCGTCTCAGCTACACAACTGTCAGCACACTGGGTCCTGGTTGAGGGCATCCCAAGACGTGCAGTCCATGTCTTGTTTAGGAAGACATGGAACCAACCCATACATACACTGCCCCTCCTGCCTTGGGGAACAAGAGTCCCTTCTACCTTGGGGAAAATGGGCATCCTACCATAGGGAGCCCAGTTCCCTCCACTGCTGCCCCAGGGTGGCACAGGCACCACTCCCCTGTGGACCATAGAAGTCCTAATCTCGCACTGAACCGAAACTGTAAACTGTCACTGGGCACACAGGACTAACAGTCTTTACATGGATACACTTCTAGAGATCACATACCCCAAGACAAAAAAGACCTCCCTGGACAAGGGGTAACAGCACCTATCATGACATAGTCCTACCTGGGGAGGTTCTAAGGGTAGCACAGGTGACCCCTGACCTACTTGGAGCTCCTCTGGACAGGGAAATGGAGCTCACCTGCCCCAGCACTGAAGCTCACAGTCAGCACTGACCCTGGGGTGCACAAGGCAGACTCAGCACCTACCCTAGCAGTGTGCCTGCAGTCTGCACTGAGCATCCTGGCCCTGAATTTAGGTCCTTTATCTGTTAGACCACAAGTCACTAACCCCCAGCTTACATTTACTGCAGAGCCCAAGAAGACACATAAGACACATGGATGTCAAGGAAGGTGTAGGAATAAAAATAGCCTCTGTTCCTGACAGCACTGTCCTTGTGGGGTCAGAAGCTACAGGAAGGCTCATGCCTAGAGTGTGGGGAGAACTGAGCCCCAAACCAAGCCTTTGGTGGAAAGGGGCTCAGGAGGGCAGAGATCTACCCCAGACCCCTCTTGACCCCCATCTCTAGAATTCCAAACACATCTCATATACTCTAGTCACCTTCCATGGTGCATACCTGTTACCTCTTCCTCTCTATACCCCAGTCGCTATACGCATCCCTTTACCAGACGATAGCCCTTCAAGCACTTGAATATAATGAGCCTGTGCCCATCCTCCTTCTCCCAAGCCCTCTACAGGCTAAACATCCCCAGTCCTTTCATGCTAATAATGAGCTGCCATTTGTGTGGCACTTTAAGGTTGACAAAGTGCATCTATTACCTTTATTTGTTCCTTTATCTAGTCCTCGAATGGTATGATCTCCAGTCCTCCCACCACCCTAATTGCCCTCTTCTGGACATTGTCTGGTTTGTCAGTGCCCTTAAAAATAGTGTGCCTACAACTCAGCATAATATCCCAGATGTGGTCTGAGAGAGGCAGAGTGCAACAGTTGGAATGTAATATCCCTTGTTCTGGACTTTTGCCCATTAAGAAGATGTTAGCTTTTTTGGCTGTCTCTTACGAACATGACTGGCATTCCTCTTTTCCCAGTAAATCATTGTTATTGCTTAAAACCTTCCATGGCTTAGTGAAAGGGAGATGGCGGTGGCAGTTTGAGCTGCCAGGAGACTAGACTGCCAGGATCAAATTTAACCGAGGGCCAAGGTTGTATACCCTGAGCGGAGTTCATGGTGTGCCAGGGCAGGCTCATCTGGGGCCCAAGACCGCTTTCCCCATGGTGTCCAGGAGGTATCCTTACCCCTGTACCCTGGGGACCAAAAGCAGAGAGGGATGCCTCCAGTAGCAGATCCATGTAGAAGAGAAAAAAAAAAAATAAGATTGGAAAGGTATGCTCTGGCCAGACTGAGAAGGAGCTCAAATACCAGGCAAAGGGGTCTGAGCTCATGGCCGTAGCATAATTTAGAGTTTACAATGTACTTAAAAGGTATGTGTGGGATATGTGCTGCAGGTTTGGGCTCAGAATGAATTAAAAAGCCTTTATTAAGTGTTTACTATGTTCCTATGCTCAGAGACTGATTTGCATGAGGTCCTATATCTCATTGCTGTTAGAAACTGGAATCTAACATGGTCTGACTCCAAGTCTAGGCTTTCTTGTCTTGGGATCAAGGGACAGGTAGGGCCTGGGTGGGGGAAGGGGGAAAGGGCAGTGCAGATTCCAAGGCTGGTCAGTGCTCCAACTGTTAGGGAGTGAAGAAAGCTTTCTACAGAGATCTGCATTAGTGGGGAGAAGGGAGAGGATACTGGTACCCTGGTTTCTGGGAGCCAAGATTGCCCTGTAGTCAGACTCATGGAGGCAGCTTGGAGCAAGGGGAAAGGGCTCTGAACTAGAGGGACAGGAGATCTGGGTTTAGGTTCTAGCTTAGCTGCCAGCTCCTTATGTAACCTTAGGCAGATCTCTCCTTCTCTGGGCCTCAGCTTTCCCATCTCTAAAATGAGGGGGTTGGACTAGATGCTCACCAGCTAAGGCTTTATAGCTTTGACAACCTATTGTTGTATCATGAATCATGCCCATGGGTGGCATTCTCTCGGGAGGCAGAGGAAGAAAGACCAAGGGGAGAGGGAAGAATAATGAGGGAAAGGGTGCAGATGCAACTGAGCAAGGCAAGCGAGAGAAGGAAGACTTGGAAATAGGTATGAATGAGGGTGAATAGGAGTGGGATGAAGGAAGATAGGGACTGGTGGGGTAGGAAGATGGAGGGGTGGGAATAAAGCTGGAGGACAGTGAAGGTGGGAAGACTAGGAAAAATGAGGAGAGGGTAGAAATATAAATGTGGGACTGTGGAGGGTGGAAGAAATGTAAGTGCTAGACTTTGAGCTAAGAAAGGGACCTTAGAGGCCATCAAGTCCGACCCTTTCCTTTTACAGATGAGTGACTTGCCCCGGGTTATACAGGTGGTAATTGTCTAAAGTGGGTTTTGAACCCAGGTCTTCTTGCGTCCAAGTCCAATACTATAACCACCGTACCATGCTGGGTAAAGAGGGGAAATAGGAAGGAGAGAACAGAAAGTGATGTCAGAGTGAGGAGGTAAATTAAAGACTGTATGTCCATCCACTGGAGCCACCGAGGACATTTGGTCAGGGAACGACCTGCGCTAGGGGTGAGAAGGTTTTCAGAAGATGTAAGTCTAGTTCCCAGTAAACGGCTTGGATTTTCTTTTTTCTGATCCGCAGGAAGGAAGGTCGTCATTGCATGGTAAATCCCATATAAGGACCTTCCAGATGCTGTTGTTAACAGTAGTGCTCTGGGATAGCGGAAGCAATGATCTCACTGGAACAAAAGATTTTATAGTTGAAAGAATTCTTAGAAAAGGTCTTCATTTTACAATGAGGAAATTGAAGGTCAGAGAACAGAATTGACTTGTCCAAGACAGTAAAGGTCAGAGATAGAATCTGAACCCACTCCTGATTTCACTTTCAATGCACTTTTCCACTAAACATTTCCTCCTACCTATCCAGTACGTGTTTAAATATCTTTTTGATAAGGTCCACAGCACCTCTGAGACTCATTTTAGAGATGAAGCTGCATCACCAAGAAGAAACTGCCCTAAGGTCACAAAACTAGTAGTACAGAGCCTAGTTTGGAAGAGAGAAAGAGAACTCTGAATTCATTTATGTGATATGGTTGTTGCCAGAGATGGACAGTGTAAAACAGAAAGGCTTCTACCTAGGATTTGACCTCATGGATTTTCTATTGTAGCACGGCAGGGGAGTTAAGCAGTGGGTGATGCATAGACTTCCCATAACTGTCGTCAGACCCCAAATTTCTCTCATTCCCTATAGATATCTGATATGCAGAGTGAGTGGTCTTTATCCGGTGGTCCAGCTCATCCTGTTATATACAAAGTCAGTTAACAGCAGTTATTGAGTATTCTCAATGGAGAATCTTATATGAGGTACAGGTGAGTGCAAGTGTGTTGTAGCATCTGTGATGGGATGTTTGTTTCCAGACCACCCTCCTGGTTGGTTTACTGTGGCTTCTGGGTTATCTTTGGGCTGCTCAAGCATCAGGTTACCATCAGAAAAGTCTCACTCATATTCCTGTGAGGTCTATATGTTGCGATAGGTAGGTAGATAGGAAACATGAAAGCAGTTGCTATGTATCAGGCACTGTGCTAAGCACTTTACAGATTACAAGAACACTGGGAGGTAAGTGCTAACGCCCCTAGTTTACAATTGAGGAAACTGAGGCAAACATGTTAAGTGACTTGCCCAGAATCATGCAGGGAGTAAGGATCTGAGGCCCAGTTTAAACTCAGGTCTTCCAGATTCCAAGGCCCAGTGCTCTATCACTTTACCACCAGTTGCCTTTGGAGAGAAAGAGAGGGAGGGAGGGAGGAAGAAAAAGGAAAAAGAAAGAATAGCATTTAAGTACTTTGTGCCAGCCTTAGCCAAATTCCTACAGCCCTATCATGAAAAACTTAGCATCATAGACTTAGTGCTAGAAAGGATCATCATGGAGGTTATCCAAACTAACCCTATTCATTTTACAGATGAGGAATCTCCTGCCCAGAGATGTTAGTTGACTTGCCCAGGATCACACAGCTAGTAAGTGTCAGAGGCAGGATTCTAGCTCCTATCTTCCCGAACTCAGTTCAGGCCACTTTGCTGCATTACAGAAGAGACTTCCTTCATATCCTTTCTGCCCAAATAATTATGTCCTTTCCCCACCTAACCTTTGTTCCCTTAATAGCTGTGGGTGGGTTCCTACCTTTCTCCACGCAGAGTTCCTTTTATGAGTAAACCCTGTTCTCAGTTCAAGTTGCTTACAGTTGTAACTAGGGAAACAGTACAGGAGCATCAGAGAACAGGGTAAGATGCACAAGTCCATATACATAGTAGGCACTTGATCAGTGTTGGAAGTCTTCTAGGCCAACCCTTGGAGCTAGGAGCCTCCCTAGTCCCTGGCTAGCAACTTTGAAACTCTTATCCTCAAACCTGGCTTCATGCCCACTGACAAGGAGCTCCTGCTCTTTGGTCCCATCATTGTGTCCATCTTTCCTCCAGGCCAAGGACATTTCTTCACTTTAATGGCAGATGATACCTTGACGAGGCCAAATGGTGGATATCCCTTCCACACAGGTTGGCACTACTCTACCGAGCTTCACTACCACGGGTCCAGGCCAAAGTCACTTATTCTTCCAACTCTTTGTGGAGAAATCACTTGGATGGACTCAACCCAGCTTAGCACAGCACCTGGCATATAGTAAGCAAATAATCGATGCTTGTTGATTCCCTTCCTTCAGCTGGAGCACAACCCACACTGTCATTAATACTTCCACTAGGAGACAAACAAATGGCAGCAGCTATTGAAAGCACTTAGAGCATTTTTCTGGCTCAGACAGAAGGGTAGGAGTCTGATTCTCCCTTCTCCCATTTCAGCCCTGCCAGCTAGTCATTGGCAGTGACATTGGGAACACACTACCAAGGCACCAGAAAGGACCAGTGGCACCACATCCATCACCTACCTCTACAGGACATTATGTTCTCCTCTGGAGCAGTATTTTATTCTTCTTTTGTATTCACTTTATACATATCTTGTGTTTACTTACCTGTGTGTTGTATCTTTTCCCACCCCTGCCCCCATATAGCATGTAAGCTCTTTGGGGGGGGGGCTTTCGTTTTATTATTGTCTTTCCAGAGCCTGACACAGTGCCTTGTACATATTAGGTACTAAATACATGCTGACTGAATTTCTCCTCTGCCTTGTGACACTTGATGGCCAAGTGAAAAGAACATTATACTTGGCGTCACCAGACCTGAGTTCAATTCCTGCATCTGACTCTTCATACTATTGTGACCTTGGACAAATCACTTGACTTGTGTGAGCCTCTGTTGCCTTATCTATAAAAAGAAGGGGTTAGATTAGAATGATTCTGAACTCCTGGAGTGGGGGTGGCTACAATCATGTTTAGCCTTTTTTTGTATCCCTAGTGCCTGGCACAGAGTAAACACTTAATAAATGCTTGTTGACTGATTGGTAGACTATAAAATTTTTTTCCAGCTTTAGATCTATGATCCTCCTTTTCCACTCTCCCTTTCCAGCTATCCTCCAGTCCCCACATTCAAATTGTTTCGGATAGTTATTGTCTTCACTTTGATCATGAACAATGTTCTCATCCTCTTTTAATTGAGGTTTTAGATATTTATCTTGGTTTTCTATCTGATATTTTCCCCATTGGTGTCATAACCTTACAGTCACAAAAATGCATGTTATGATTGCATCAGATGAAGAAAAGTTAACAAATTTATGAATCAGAGTTTGGGTTATACTATTTCCCTTATGAAAGATAGATAAGTATTTGTTACATTAAGCTTTGTAAACAAAATTCCCTCTGGTGCTTTGCATGTAGTAAACACTCAATAAAACATTTGTTGTCTTGAATTATCAGTACACAGAAGTGTTGGCTGAAACTTAGTCTTTGGTATGAGAAATTTGGGAGACATGGGGGAGAATGCAGCAACCAGTTATTAAGTTCCTACTGTGTGCCAGACAGTCTTGTAAGTGCTTTACAAATATGATTCATCTGATCTGCACAACAACTCTGAGGGTAGGTTCTATTATTGCCATTTGACAGTTCAGGAAATTGAGGGAGACAGAGGTTATGTGACTTGCCCAGGGTCACACAACTAGTAAGTTTCTCAGGCTGGTTTTGAACTCAGCTCTTCCTAACTCCAGGCCCAGTGTTCTATCCTTTATGCCACCTAGCTGTCTCATTGGAATTAATATCTTTTCATTCTATCCACAAGCAGCCCACATCTTTCTTTAACTGTCTGCAATGGTTTAACTAATAAAGGATATCTTCCTCAGATTCTCAAGTGGATTGGTGATTTCATCCAATCTGGAAGTTCCCCTTATTGATACAGACCAACCCAAACCCAAGCCTGCATATCTTGTGCAGCTCTGAACCATGCCTCGTTATAAAGTACCCCAAGGGGAGTTACCCAATATGCTGGCAGTAACCCTTGATTTCTTCATTCTAAGGCAGAACATCTTACTTTAAACAAATGACAACTTAAAAAATACAACCAGAATCCCAGTAAATTAAAGGATTCTTGCTTTGTTCTGCCTTCCAAATGACGTAGTCACCTCTTCCCTCCTTTGGACATTTGCCAGTGTTAAGTTTTTCAATTTGACACATTTATGCCTGCCATTGGAGATACTTAAGATCCCTATGTAAGATTAGGACTTGAAAGCTAACCAAGTCTTGCCTTAGGGAAGGGCTCTGCTTCCTGGGGTTCTTTACTTAAGATGTTATGAGTGCTTTTTTTTTTAAAAATTGTATTTCAATATAAGTTTTTTTGGTAATTATATGCATTTTATTTTATGCATTTTAAAAACATTATTCTGAAAAGGTGATCCATAGGCTTCCCTAGCTTGCCAAGTGGTCCATGACAGGCAAAAAGTAAAGAGCCCTCCAAACTGTTCTAAACTGGCTGATAAATTCTATTTGTAGCTCCCTGTTCTAGCCCTCAACACCCTCCCCAACACACCTCAATTGTGTTACTGCCACATCTTTCTCAGACACGTTTGCCATATGAGTAGGTGGGAGGGATGAGGTGATGATGATAACAGCCTCCATTTCTCCAGTCTCCTCCCTACTTTCCTTTAAATTGGGCAGTACTTGGTGGAGGGAGGTGAAGAACCATGGTAAAAGAGCCTTTTCCTCTCTGTGGGTTCACCCATAGTGAAAATCAGAATAGACTATGCTTGTGCTGGCTCTCGCTGTGTTGAATCTTAATCATTGCCTCTGACATTTATAGCCTATGTGACCTGAGGTCTCTTCACCTCTTTGGGGTACAATTTCCTTATCTGTAAAATGAGAGGGTTGCACTAGACCTATAAGGTCCCTTTCAGCCCTATTTCTATGATCCTACAATTTTAGGCATTATAAAGTCTAGTATGGCCTCCATAATTGTATGAGACCAGTTGAATTATAGTAGAGGTCTATAGGAAAAGACAAAGGCTATTTGGAGGAAATCCAGTTTTCCTTTCTTCTTTCAGACACTTGTCTAATCAGCATCCTTTAGTGAGGAGTGCATATAATATGATTTGTGGATTTATTGGCAGTTGGACTCTTTACAGGTCCAAATTACTCAATTGCCGTTGGCTCTTAGGATCAAATACCAAAAAAGGGGCCAGAGAAAGAGCTATGGAATGGGAAGCTATGAAAAGACACCCAAGAGAAAAACTCAGTTTACCTTCCTATTCTGTTATTGTTACCTCTTATGCCCTCAGTGTATACATGGGAATATCCTCAAGGATATCTAAGAAGTATTTATGAGTTGGGACCCATATTCCTATGGGTCACTCCTAAGCCTATGGATCACTTTCTCTTAATTATGTTTTAAAATTCAGAAAATAAAATACATGGAGTTACCAAAAATCCTATTGGAATACAGTTTAAAAAAATATTCACACATGCCAGGAATTCCTTCCTCCTATGTAGAACCTCATCTTCTTTATAACAATACATAAGTCTGAGGAAGTAACCTCTGACACAGAGAGGCTGCCTTAGGTCACACAGCTAGTAAGTATGGGAGACAGAAGTTTAACTCAGGTCTTCCTAACTCTTTTACCAAGAACAATTTACTATGAGAAATCCCATTCATGGTACCTTGTTCTCAGGGCTTCTCATGCTGTTCTCCATTCCAGACTAGATTCTCTAGTCGTGCAGGTCACTCACTCTGTTCATCTCTGTTCCAGTTACTTTAGTTAAGCTTCTCATTTTGCTCTTGCTCAAGGATCTTTCAATAACTTATAAGTTTTCACAAGCTTATTTGAATCCTATTCCCTCTAGAGTAGTACCAGCTACCAACACATTTAATAATGGAGTGCTGTCCTTCTGGAAAGCAGTTTGGAACTATACCCAAAAAGGCACTTAACTGCTTATTCTTTGACCTAAAAGTGCCATTACTAGACCTACCCTAGAATGAAAGGAAGAAGAAAAAACTCTATATATAGAAAAATAATTTTAGCCGCTATTTTTGTAATGGCAAAGAATGAGAAAGTAAAAGAAAGTAAAGGGGGTACCCACCTACTGGGGAATATGTAAACAAACTGTGTTAGAGAAATATAATGGAATACTACTGTGTTATAAGAAAGGATGAAAGGGAGTTTCAAAGAAACCTGGGAAGGCTTGCTTATATGAACTGATGCAGAATGAAGGGAGCAGAACCAGGGGAACAATTTATAAGATAACAACAATGCCTAGACAAACAACTCTGAATGATGCAAGAACTCTGATCAACACAACGATCAAACATGATTCCAGAAAACTGATAATGAAAGGTAATGGACTCACATTACAGGATGAAACTTAAAATTTTAGACTTGACCAATGCAAGAATTTGTTTTGCTTAACTAGGTACATTTGTTACATGGGTTTTAATTTTCTTTTTTTTTTTTTCAGTAGAGGTCTAGCTGGGAAGAAAAAAAAATAAATTTTTAATTGAAAAGAAAAATTTAATTTTAAAAATGAACTGCTATGTGAATGTTCCAATATAATAATTTTAACTCATCCTCAATTGGACATATTTTTAATTATTTTTGCCCAAGAATGAGGATAATGTTACTATAATTCTTCCACTTAGGACCTGTGACACTTGTGAGAGGCCAGAGTTAGGGGTCTAATCCATCACCTTTAGATAGTTCAGAGTTAACTACCTTATTTAAGACAATGAAACACTTTAGGTTTACAAATTGTTTCCCTCAAAATAAGCTAGGTAAGACAAGTATTATTACTCCCCTCCCCTTTCCCCATTGTATAGTGATGAACCTGAGATGTAGGGAAATTAAATGATTTGTACAGAGTCATTCAGCTAGCATCAGAGCTGACTGAGAGCCAGGCCTTCTATCTCTAAGACCAATACTCTAACCATTATGGCCTGTTGACTCTCCCCACCCCCACCCTCCAAAATAGGATCTCTATTATGAAAAAAGATAAAAGGATTATTTTGCCTAGAGAAGAAATAGTGGAAGAGGAGCCCATAGGTTCCCATGAGGGATCTCTTTCAGACTTTTTCCACAGATGCTAATTCTTTCAGTGGTTTCATCCTTCAGAAAAAGGGACAGCCATCATGGGCTAATCAGTAGGATCATCTTGCAGCACTTGACTGTTGGTTCTTCCCTATAATTCAAGTCACACAATGCCACTCGCATTTATCCCATTCTTTCTGTTTCCACTGCTCTAGCCAGGAGAAAATAGCCAAACACAGCTGATGACATTTTATATGTAAATTCTAAGGGGTTTAGAGTTCTACCCTACAATTTGGTTTGGTACAACAACTTTCTCACAAATTTTAGTCAGTAAAGCCAAATGGGCTTTCTATAAATAATATAATTTCTGAGTTAAACAGGAAGGTTAGGTCAGGGGGAAAATCAATAGTTCCAGTAAAAATGAAAGGATTCATCAGAAGATGAGTGTAGGTAGGAAGAGCAACAGACAAAGCTGTAAAAGGTTAACAAGGAAAGAGTACAAAAGGCATAAGAATTCAAAGTCTTCTGTTCAATAGTTTACTGGCCAATAATAAGACTCATCCTATCTAGAAGTTGTCTCAAGCTCAGAAAAGTAGGCCACTATTTTTGGCCAGAAGAAATGGGATCATCCCTTTTTCCTCACCAAAGCTTCCAGGCTGAAGTTCAATTCCATTTAATTCAATAAATATTTCTAATGTTCCAACTGCAAAAGGCCATTTAAATTTGTTTAAATATAGACGTAGATGTGTACTACAATAATTTTGTATTATAATTTACCCAGAGTCAATCACTTGCCATAACAAGGCTTTAGTCAGATAATTGTTAACTTACTTGCCAAGTCAAGAGATATGGTAGCCAAGAGCAACTTTGTTTGGAAAATAAACTTGTTTGTAAAATTTTATGGTGAAGGATGATGAAAAGTTATGAGTAACATTATCTTATAAAACAGAATTTGTAGAGGATAAAATCAGATTAAATCAGACTTGACAAAAGACCCAAATAAGCAAAATTATCCTGAGGGCATTTAAATGAAAGTGGGAGGAGAACCGCAGAAGAAAAATAGAAAAGATCTGTACAGATTTTTATAAGAAGCTTTTTAAAAGAACAGTAGAGTTCCTAGACTTGAACTTGAATGTCATAGTCATAGATATGCTTCTAAAGGAGGTAGAAACAACACTAAAATTAACCAAGACTAGGATCCTCTTCTTTGTGTAAGTGAAGTAACATAATTGTGAAAGTATTGAGGGATCAATCTACAAGGTGTCAGAAGGAAAAGATACCAAAGGGGTGAAGAAAGATCTTAGATTTTATTTATTCCCACCCCCCAAAAAAGTGACTGAAAGAACACTAGCAAATAGTGACCTATGCGATGCATAAAATTTTAATAAGTATCATCTACATATGAATCAAGGGAATCCTTGATAAGTGTATTAATGGGGAATGGGAAGGCTTTCACCAGCAAAATTCTATAGTGGACCACAATTTTACCATTATATGATTGACTGATAGAGAATGAAAGATTCCACTATGTTTTTTGTTTTTTTGGCTTTTAAAAAAAACATTTGATTGAGTACAGCAAAATGCTACCTTCAAGACTTTTTTCCAACAACATATCTACCATTCATACATTAAAATTATTCAAACTTCCTTAAGAGATATAGCAATGGAGATAACCTTGTTTGATGATCCTCTGATATATAACAAGAAGATGTATGCTTGCCAAAAGCATTTGCCATTCTCCTGGAGGAGATTTAGTGTAGAGTTCAAATTGAAGAGGGATTCCCTGTGAATGATAAGATCCTCCAGAACGTCCTACTTATAGAAGATGTTGTGTTGGAACACTGCAGAGCCACTCAGAAGAGACATGCAAACACTGAAAAGTGTTTGTCCTAACCACCCACACTGCAAAAACCAAATGGATGAAAAATGTCTATTGTCAAGATTATGATATGCAGTTAATAGGACAACTTATAGAGGCCACCTACATCTGGGACAAACAGTACAAATGGTCTAGTCTAAATGTAGTGACTCTCCTGTCACTGATGGGGGCTGGGGGGGAGTTTGTCACAAAAATCTTTGCAACTTGTTCATCAGTGTATATATTTGGACAGGCAATATAAATACACACTCAATTGTGCAGGCCCAGAATCAAGTAGGAGGACAACAGGCAATATTGCCTAAAGAAAAGTGCTAAGCTCTTTTAGTGACTCCAAATTTTTCTCCAAAACAAAAGCTCATCTTTCAAAACAATATTCTACTGGTATTTGTCAAATGGCTGTGGATCATGGACAAGTATCACATGGAGGGCAATAGAGAGGCACACGTGGTAAGTAGGTGTGATTGGGCTGCAAAATATAAAAAATGGGCAGCTTTGAAGGATTGGAATCAATGGTTTCATTAGGAAAATGTGTGAGCAAAAAAGAAGATGGCTGGTTATGTAGAAGAATGAGGAATAATTGGTGGGCTGCTCAGGTGCTAGGATCCTTCCGATGTCAAAAGAAATTGAGGAAAGCCTCCAGCATGATAGCTAATATATGGGAGAGCTTGGACTGGTGCTGTACAGGATGAATATATAAGGATGGGTTCTAACTGCGGTGTTGGAGAGTATGTACATTGAGGAAATCCCAGGACCATTTGTGTAGTTGATTATGTGAAAGTCACTGGACTAGGTGTTAGGGAAAGGAACAAGAACTAGACCTGTGATTTCATTTACAAAAGGAATTCCTGGGATGAAGAAACTCCTGCTATCAGTGTAGGTCAGCATCTTCTCTGCAACTTAGAGTTAGTCTTAGAGAATTAAGTATAGCCCTGAGAAATTGATTTATCCAGGGTCCTACAGCTAGTATGTGTCAAAGAATGATGTGAAACCAGATCTTCCTAACTTATAGAACAGCTATTAATAGTAATAGTATTTATACAACTCTTTATACAGTTTGCAAAACATTTCACATGCTATCACATTGGATCCCCGTACCAAATCTATAAAGCAGATGCTATTATTATCCCTACTTTTTACAGATAAAGAAACTGAGACTGAACAGGGATTTGACTTATTCAGGGTCACACAGCTAGTAAGGGTCTGAGGCAGGATTCAAACTTGGTCTTTCTGATTCCAAGTCCTATACTCTATCCATTGCACCATCCAGCTGCCCCCATTTTCTCAGTGCTGGTGATGCAAGGACAAAATGGAATAACCCTGGTCCTTCAGTATCCTATAGTCTAATGGAAAGAATATAACGTTTTCTGATAAATAAATGCAGTGTAATTTGAGGAAGTACTTATGACTTGGGTATTATGGAAAGCATAAAGTAGAAGGTGGTACCTGAGCTGGGCCTTTAAAGGAAGCTGAGCAATACCACTTCTAGGTCTATATCCCAAAGACATCAAAAAAAGGGAAAAGGACCTATTTGTACAAGAATATTTGTATCAGCTCTTTTTGTGGTGGCTAAGAGTTAGACATCAAAGGGATGCCCATCAATTGGGGAATGGCTAAACAAGCTGTGGTATATGGTTGTAATGAAATATTATTGTACAATAAGAAATGACAAGCAGGATGATTTCAGAAAAACCTGGAAAGACTTACATGAACTGATGCATAGTGAAGTGAACAGAACCAGAAGAATGTTGTACACGGTAACAGCAATATTGTTCGATGAAGAATTGTGAAGGACTTAGCTATTCTCAGCATTACAATGATCCAAGATAATCCCAAAGGACTAATGATGAAGTATACTATCGACCTCCAGAGAAAGAACTAATATTGATTGAATACAGACTGAAACATGCTATTTTTACTTACTTTTTTCTTCTTTTTCTTTTTCTTCCTTCCTTCCTTCCTTTCTTTTTCTTTCTTTTTTCCTTCCTTCCTTCCTTCCTTCCTTTCTTTCTTTCTTTCTTTCTTTCTTTCTTTCTTTCTTTCTTTCTTTCTTTCTTTCTTCCTTCCTTCCTTCCTTCCTTTCTTTTTCATTTTTTCCCTTTCATTTGAGTTGTCTTCTACAAAATGAATAATATGGAAATATTTTATATAATTGCACATGTATAACCTATATCTGATTGCTTACCATCTCAGGGAGGGGGTTGGAGAGAGAGGGAGGATAATAATATTTGGAACTCAAAACTTTAAATAAAAATGTTTAAAAATTGGAAAAAATAATAAAGGAAGCTGAGGATTCTAAGATGTAGTGCTGAGCACCCAGTATATTCCAGGGGGAACAAATAGCCTATGCAAAAGCATAAAAATGGGAGGAAAAAATGGGCCAGTTCAGTCCTCACTTAATAGGACAATGCAATTGGAATTTAGAATGTGTGAAAAGAAGAAAGATGAAATAAGTCTGGAAAGATAGATTGGAGCCAGACTGTGAAGGACTTTAAATCTCACAATGTCATTGTTTTGTTTTGTTTTGTTT
This sequence comes from Trichosurus vulpecula, assembly GCF_011100635.1. NCBI lineage: Eukaryota > Metazoa > Chordata > Mammalia > Diprotodontia > Phalangeridae > Trichosurus > Trichosurus vulpecula. The sequence continues at coordinate 82,535,640 of NC_050574.1, read as the reverse complement.
TAGCAAGGATTTAATATGGGCAGATCCTGTGCATTACGATATTTATTTTGGCAACTGGGTGGAGGATTGGCTTAGAGAGGGGAAACCCTGGAGATAAGATCAATTAGGAAAATGAACTCATTATCTTTCCCTTTAAAGTCTCCCTCCTTCCAAATTTCCTTATTACTTTCAAAGGTACTACCTCCCTCTCTCCACTCCAGGTATTTTCTCTCCTTGCGCCTTCCTCCTCATATCTGCCTCCTGACTTCCCTGGCTTCCTTCAATATCCAACTAAAATCTCATCTTCTATAAGAAGCCTTTCCCAATCTCTCTTAATTCTAGTGCTTTCCTTCTGTTAATAATGTCCTATTTATCCTGTAGATAGCTTGTGTGTGTATTTGTTTGCTTGTTGTCTCTTCCATTAGACTTTGAGCTCCTGGAGAGCAGGGTCTCTCTTTTACCTCTCTTTGTATCCCCAGTTTAGCACAGTGCCAAGCACATGATGGTAGGTTCTTAATAAACACTTTTTGACTGACTCAGTCTTCACCATCCAGACCTTCCTCTGAGTGTGCACCTTCCAATTCCTGCTGTACCTGTCTCCCTAGGGAAGCTACAAGGGACTGATTACTGCTGTAGTAGAGGTGAGAGGTGATAAAGGCCTAAACCAGGATGGTGAATATGTGAGTAGAGAGAAGGGAATAGATGCAAGGGATGTTGTGGAGGTAGAATTATTATTGTTCATCCTTCATTTTCAAGGAGGACCAATGACATTACTGGTGATGTCTTGACTTGCACATAAATTGGATTTAAGTGAGGCACAAAGTGGTCAGCCTCACTCTCTCTTCCAGAGTCATCAAAGTCCAGTGGCAAGACAAAAGTCAAGACAACTGACGATGGCTCAGGATGCAACAGATGAACTCGGCATCTTTCTTGTCTGACCAAGTTCAAAGTGCTCCATAGCACCTGCTTCCACCACCTTCATGACTGTTGGAATAAATTGTTCTTATCCATCCATTCTGATGGGGGAAGTCTTCACATGCTTGAGATAGACATCCCTTTAACTCACCAATGGGTTTGAAACCAGTTACTCTCAACCTGGTTTGTCCTGTCTGCAGAGAAGGTTTTACTGGGGTGTGGCTGCTGTGCATGCTACAGCTTTCTTGGAACCACAGGTGAGAGTTGGGTGACAGATGGACACCAAAGGTGGATGAACAGCTCCTGAAAAGCTCTCACACCGTCCGTGCTAGTCCTCCCTGAAGACCTCACACATTCCACTAGGGTAAATGCAAAGATTTAAACAAAAACAAAATCCTTTGGATCTAAGCTCCCTTTCCCAATTTCTGAATAGTTTGCTATGTTATGTTCATGTTCTATTTCTTGTTTTATGTGATCAACAGCCATTGTAAATTGGAAAGAGAACTGTATTGGTAGTTGCAGAACTTGGATTAAAATTTCATACTCTGTTACAAATTACTTGGTTATGTGAAGAGAATTATGATTTTCATAATTATTGATATGATATATGTAATGAACATATTAATAATTTAGATTTCTCAGAATTGCCTTTTCTAGCTTGAGTCAGACTTACAATGTAGCTTGAAATGATCAATCAGACCCTTGACAACTCTCCCAAAACCACTGCATTCTTGTGCCTGTTTACCTGAAGTGAAGCAAATCAAAGACTGTAGAATCTATTTCCCTCACAGAACTCTGGTTCTGTACCCTGTGGGGGTGGTCACAACCTCCCAAAATCTGAAATAGCTACCTGATTACTGGCACTTTGTCTCTGGCCTGCTGTTTCATCATTCTCAGGTTAGAGACTGGCTCAGTAAAATCCTGTTAACAGTTGAATTCAGAAAAGACAATGTTTGGAACATCTATTTCTGGGAATATAATAGAAAATCAATCAGGAAGTATACAAAGACTTCAGTACAACAGTGAAAACCAATATTAAGTAGTGTATATTTGTAGCTGATGCTGTCGGTACAATTCTGTGAAATTCTTCAGGGGGACCTGGTGACATAGAAGGAGGAATGGAGAAAGCAGATATTAAGAGGAGCCTAAAATTCCAGTTGGACAGCAAAAGGTCAAGGGGGCAAAGGCTTCAGGAGTTGAAAAAAGGCATAGAGTTGAATCCATTGATGATATACGGGACAAACTGATCTGGCAGCAGTGAACTTGAGTTTGGCTGACTCTCCTATTTACTACCTGTATGACCTTAAGCAAGTAACCACCTCTCTAGGCCAGAGTTAACTAACAAAAGGAATCAATTTAACAAGTTAAATCCTAAAGTCCTTCATAGTTATAAATTCTAGAATCTGGAGGCTACGGAGGGGAAAAAAGTGAGGCCAAAGCAGGATGGCGAACTAGGAGAACAGGCAAGGATGGAGGGGCTGGAAGTTGTAGTGACAATGAATAGGTTTAGGAGGAATTTGGCAGAGGGATAAATGAAAGGATGGGAGGTTTTAAGCAGAGACAGTAAATTTAGAGTTTGGAATTGTGAAGATAGTTCATTTATGTGTGATGATGAGATATAAGGTATGATCATACATGTGAGTAGCTGAGATGGGCCTGGGAGTTAAGGTCATTGATAGTCAGGGAGTCTAGGGTATTCAAGGAGATAGCAGTGTATATGTCAAAGGGCCCAAGTAGGAGATTAGGAGTTGAGCTGGAAGGCAGCACTATGAATCAGATATTGAACTCCTTGAGAAAGCTTGAAGGAGACATAGGCCAATAATTTAAAGCAACAAGGATCTGAAATGGGTGATATAAGTGATGGAATGAACTTCAAAGAAGAGGGATTGCTGAGTGATGGCTGTAGAGGGAAGGTCTGGAGAGTGGTAGTGAGGAGCAAGGAGGGTATCTTCTTTTTCTCTCTACCCAATGGGTTGGAGAGCCCAGTAGAAGGGTCATTCAGTATCAGAGACAGTGGTAAAGTATACAGTACCTTCTGGAAGGAGCCAAATGTATGTGGCTGAAAGAGTGAAAGGAAGAGGTATAAAATGAAGGGAAACTTTTTAATGAAATAATGAGGATCTGGAGGACACAATAGAAAGGCAGAGTCAAAACAGATATAAAGTGGACAAGGGTAAGGCTGAATGGGATGGGAATAAGAGACCACTAGGTGGTAGAAGTGGGAGGGTGTTTTCTTGCTAGCCATCAGTTTAGTCTAGCCATCCCTGGTCCTATGATATTGGAAGACTGTTATTAGCCCTTTCTTTCTCCAAAGTTCAGTGTTTATGAGTATATAGGTAACAAGGAGGTCAGGATGAGTGTTGGAGTTGATAAACACTAAAATATGAGGCACCTAAGGGCATGACTGAATCCTGTTAAGCTACTGGGAGATATCCTGTTTTCCAGAGCTTAGACCCAGCAAACAAGCTATACCCTGAACTTGGCATAACAACAATCCTTTGTGCTCACCCTCTGAATGATCTCAAAGTCACGTAAGTATTGTATTGCTTTGACCAGCACCAGGTGTTCTCTGAGCTTGGACAAGCTGTAAGGGCAAACAAAGTGGGACTTTTTGTACAGTCTTTTGTTTTGGAGTGCTTCTCAGCACTAAGACAATCAAATGCCTTTAACTGAGTCTTGCCTTTGTCTGTAGGAAGGCCCATGCCCTTTTGCTAGTTAGGTCATGAGAGCTGTGAAACCCTCAAGAGGTGTGAAACCCTAGAGAGATGTGAAGCACTCTGACCCTGAAGAAGTATATATATACTTTGAGGTTAGCCTTTTGCTTGGGGCTCACTTGTTGGAAGAGCGTTGGTGTGGAGACTCTGGGTAGCCATTAAGGAGCCCCCGGGCTTTGAAAAACCCAGATGTTGGTGCTTCTCTCTCTGGTAACTGTGTATGTATATATATGTTTTAATAAAGTGAGATTGTAAACCACTTAAAGTTGCTTTCCTTAGAAAAGCAGATCACAGAATCTGTGCTAGCATCCCTCCTGTGTGCTGGTGTTATTTGGCCTTACATAGCCCCAGTAGTGCAAGTAGCATTTTTGTTACACAAGCACAGGACAAGCTCAGACAAGCACCCATGTTCCAGTCATGAAGCTCGTCTCATTGTTGCTGTTACCCCACATTGTCAGGGCTACAGCTTACTGCACAGCCATTGGTATAAATGTTGAGATTTGGCCACACTAAAGCAGGTCCCTCCACTAGGGGTGATACCCTGGTACATGTATCCTTGCTTGAAGGTTGTTTCCCTCACTTTGAAATTAAACTTCTGTTTGATTCCTGACTCTCCTGTCTCTAGCCTTCCCTGTTTAGCTTGGGCCATCCACAGGTTAGAGACTATTTTGGTCTGGTTGACAATCCACACATAATCAGAGCCAGATTTCTCTGACTTATTCCAGGATAGAGATGGGGATTACACACACTCAGAAAACACATCACCCACAGAACATGACCTTAGCTTCTAGTCACGCTGGGGGTCCCAGACCTTGGACCTTGATGCAAGGGACCTGGTGTCTGGAGGGTTGAAGCATCACTAGTCTCCTCATAAGGTTCCATGAATCAAATAGTGACAGGAAGGCAAAGTAACAGCGCAAAGAGTGAACTTTGAGTCACAGGATCTGAGTCCGAATCTCAGTTTTACCCCTAAGAAATTGGGCAAGTCACTTTACCACACTGGGTACCCACCCAAACTGGGTGAATAACAGCAACTTCCTCCTTTCTCCCAAGACCACTCTTCTTCCTGAAGAAGAAACTTCTCCTTAACATACCTCACATCACCTATGGGTTCTTAGCCTGGGGCCCACAAACTTTTTTTCAGTATTTCGGATAACTATATTGCAATGTAACCAGTTTACTTTGTCGTCCTGCATATTTTATTTCCTTCAATTAAAAAAATCTTAAGAGAAGGGGTCTCTAGGCTTCCCCAGGCTGCCAAAAGGGCATATGGCACAAAAGAGGGCTAAAAAGCCTTGCTTAAAGGGTTCCCTGACCATGACCCCAGGAATAAAAATTACAACTACATATTGCTTGCCATGGTCCACAAAAAATACATGAACAATTACCATTTCATCTCTCCTTCCTCTCTTCTACAGTCAGTAGAGTGAAGGTGACCTAGCGTGGCAGGTAGCAGATGGCAGGGGAGCTCAAACACCAATATCCCAAAGCTTAGAAGGCAGTATTTTTGTTGTTCAGTTGTTTCAGTCATGTCCAACTCTTCACAACCCCATTTAGGACTTTCCTGGCAAAGATAGTGGGGTGATTTGTCATTTCCTTCTCTAGCTCATTTTACAGATGAGGAGACTGAGGCAAACAAGGTTAAGTGACTTGCCCAGTGTCATGCAGCTAGTAGGTGTCTGAGGCTAGATTTGAACTCAGGAAGATAAATCTTCCTAACTCCAAGTCTGGCACTCTATCCACTGTGCCAGGCAGCATGGGCTAACGGAAAAACCCTGACTCAGAGTCAAGAGAGATGAAGTTTGACTCCTACCTTTGGTACTCACTGTAGCAGCTGTATGGTGCAGGGAATAGAGCGCTGGGCCTGACCCTGAGACCCGAAATCAAATCTAGCCACAGACACTTCCTAGCTGTGTAACCCATTTCACCTCTGTATGACTCAGCTTTTTCAACTGTAAAATGGGGGTGTGATAGTACCTATCCCATAAGGTGGCTCTGAGGATCAAATGAGAAAATATTGGAGAGCACCCAGCACGTAACAGGGGCTTAAATGTGTGTTACCCTCCTTCCTTCCTTCATTAGCTCTATGTGATCATGGACAATTGACTTAACTTCTCTGAGCCTCAGTTTCCACATCTATAAAATAGGAATAATTATACTTGCAGCACATACCTTACAGGCTTGTTGTAAAGACTGAATAAGTTCCTGAATGTCAAGAGCTTAACTGCCTCAATGAGTTATTTAATTTAATGTCTTAACTTAGGAGTTAAGTTTTTTAATAAAAACCTCAATGGGAGCCAATATCCTCAGAGTTTCCTCACAGTTTCCAGATTCTTGCATAGAAAAGTTTGATCTCCATTTCTTATTATCCATGTGGGGACATCCATGACTCACGTAAGGTAGCACAGATATCATATGTGCGTTAAAGCAAGCCTACAAATATCACAGAAGTGCTCATCACCGTGCCTACGCATGTAATATGGTATAGGGAGTGTTGGATTTTTCTGCCCTTCCCTTCTTTTCTATTTCTTTTTTCGGAGACTTGTTTTGGGGAGAGGCAGTTGTTTGAAGCAGGTGTTTGGGGGTGGTGTGATCTTCCCCCAGACCTTCTCTGGGTAGACTCCAGAAAGAAGAATCCGAGAAAAGCTCTGAATGAGAATGGAAAAGATAAGTTTTGAGAAAGAATGTTCAGAAACAAAGATAATAATAATTATTATTTTTATCATAATAGCTAGCACTCCTATAGTGATAATGATGTACCAGGCACTGTGTGCTAAGCCCTTATGAAAATTATCTCATTTGGTCCTCATAATAACCAGATAGGGAGGAACTATTATTGTCCCCATTAACCTCCCCCAGAGGTTAAATAACTTGTCCAAGGTTACACAGCTAATAAGCATCTGAAGTCTGATTTGAACTCAGATCTCTCTGACTCTAGGTCCAGGGCTCTATTCATTTCACCACCTAGCTGCCTCTGAGCAAGGAGCAAAGGGACGATCTGAAACTTTGATGCGGTGTCGACATTGTAAGGCTGAAGAGAAAATCTTGAGCCTATAAGTAATAGTGCTTATTCGGTGAATAGATGTCCCTAAAATGCAGGGGCTGCCCTGTGTCCCCTTCATCCTCAGAGCAGTTGTAGAGAAACTCAGAAGTCCAGAGAATCACTCTGTGAATTATATTTTTTGAATTAAACTGTTGATTAGGAATTTACAAGGTTAAGGTTCTCAGCAATTTGTCTAGAGTTTTGTTGTTCATCCTTTGTTCTTGAAGAAGACCAATGATATCTCTAGGGTCACATCCTGACTTGCACATGAGTTGGATTTAAGTGAGGCAGAGCTGGGCAAAGTCGTCAGCCTCACTCTCTCCTCCACAGTCATCAGAATCCAGTGGCAAGACAGAGGTCAAGATGACTGGCAATTGCCTGGGATGCAGTGGGTGACTTTGGCCTTTCTAACTTAAGGTCTTTCTCAGGTTTTAGTCTGACTTGAAATTAAACTCTTTTCAAAAAACAAGGGAAAGCAACCTTGGAAAAAGAACCCTGTTTGAGAAAACTTTGGGATTACTGCTAAACTAGGTATTAGGAAAATCTTCTTATGGACCCAGTTATGCTTTCTGGTTTTGAGGTAAGGCAAGCCCATTAATTGCATGCACCCCCTTCCTAAAATAGAACCCAACCCTCAGGATAGTGCTCATCCATCCCCCACAATTTTATGTTAAAAGCCTGTCTTGTTCCCAGCTCCACCCTGCAGAACAGAAATTCTTAACCTAGGGCCCAGGGGATTGTGAAATTGGACCTTTAATATTTTGATAACTATATTACATCATTGTTTTTGTTTTTTGATTTTCTTTTTGGAGGGGGAAAGGCAAGGCAATTGGGGTTAAGTGACTTGTCCAAAGTCACACAGCTAGTAAGTGTGTCAGGTGTCCAAGGTCAAATTTGAACTCGGGTCCTCCCGACTCCAGGGCTGGTGCTCTACTCACTGGGCCACCTAGCTGCCCCAACATCATTGCTTTTTAAAAATATTTTGATAACTGTACTTAATTATAATTGGTTTCCTTCTTAATCCTCTATATTTTATTTTATGCATTTAAAAGTATTATTCTGAGAAGAGTTCATAGGCACCAGACTGCCCAAGTGGTCCAGGACACAAAAAAGGTTAAGAATTCCTGCTGTACAAAATAGAGCCCAAGCCTAAAGACAATTCCAACTCAAGAGAAGTTCCATTGCGTAAGAATATTTTTCTGCCAAAGAAACTAAGGGACAAGTACTTAAGTGGTTAGGCACCAGAAATGATGGAAATCAGGGCTGCCTCCTTTTTGCCCCATATAAGAAGGAAGGCTGTACTGAACAGTCTGGATTGGGTAATGGCTGCTGGCAATAAATCTGTGCCTGCTGTAACAACTATGCCTTCCATTTCCAGATCTTTCTTTTTGGGATCCTGGGATCCGATGAGCTCCAAGCTCTGAAACCCAACTGGAACAGACCTCACTGAAGAAGAATTCTAGGATAGGCTCCGAGGAACATTTAAGGGTAAGGGGACCCCTTGGGTTCAAATTCCCTGGTGCTTCCTTCTCTTTGGAGATTTAAAGCTGAAAGGGGTCTCAGCTGCCATCTAACCTAGCACTTTCATTTTACAGATGGAGAAATTGAGGCCCAGAGAGGATAGCAGATTGCTCAAAGTCGTATAGGCAGTAAAAAGAGTCAGTATTTGAACCCAGTTCTTGTCTCCAAAACTAACATCACTCCCTACCCTGTCCCACCCCACCATTGCACTTGTGGACAGCTCTAATGCTTAAGAAGTTTTTCTTGTGTCAGGCTAAAAATCAACCTATTTGTGAATTCCACCCTTTGCCCCTATTTCTGCCTTCTGAGATCAAGTAAAAAAAAAGTTTAATTCCTATTCCATAACATTCCTTTAAATGTATGAACACAGGTTTCATGTCTTCCCCCCCAACCCCAATCTTTTCTCCACTTTGAATATCCCAGGAAACTTCCTTTACCTCTGGACTTCCAACCTCGAAAAGTACTGTTCACCCCCGTGGCCTCTCTCTGATTGGCTGGTTCTTCTCAGAACTTACATTTGAAGGAGGAAACCCAGACAAGCCATCCCTTCATTCCTCTCCAGGCCACAGAGTTGATTCTCTGGGATATTCTCTCTAGTGCACCTCTCTCCTCTTTCTTCCCTGCCTCCACCCCCCACATCTTCCACTATTAGAATGTAAGTTCTGAGGGCAGATACTGTCTTTTTGCTCGTATTTGCATTTCTAGTGCTTAATACAGTGCTTGGAGTATAGTAAACACTTAATAATGCTTGTTGACTTCTTTCAACCAACCACTGTATGGAATGGTGTCCCATCTCCTCACTGTCTTGGGCACTTCAGCTTGTCAAGTCTTTCCTAAGATGTGGTGGACAGAACTGAACACACAACTCAGAATGTGGTCTGCCCAGGGTAGATGCCAACAATACATCCATTAATCCATCCCACAGGAAGTAGCAGAGCTAGGATTTAAACCCACATCTTCTGATCCTGGATCCAACATGTTCTCCACCACACCATCCTACTTCCCTCTTGTTCTCTGTTGCCAGTGAAGACAAATAGAGCTGAAAGGGCAGATGGGGTCTCTGGTAGAATACTTAAGACTTTTTTCCTTAACCACAGCATAGTTTGAGTTAGAACACACCAGTCTAGCTAACTCCTAGGCAACCTATCCATCACTGGAATTTTGTGGTTTTGTAAGGACAAGCCTCTTAGGTGGGGCTAGAACATAGTATATTTTAGTTCAGTTGGAACAGTCTGAAACAAAATCTGCACACTAAACCTCCACTTATGCTTAGGGATCTCATGAATCTTATTCGACCTTTCTCAAGGTCAGCTAGCTTTTATGGGTGGGGAAATGTCTTTTAGGATTGGGAATGTACTGGGAGATTAGGGATAGGGAAAAAACTCTCACTCTCTGCCTCCATACCCAATTTTATCAATGAACTACCAAAAGTAGGGTAATGTCAGAATCACAAATTGCATCACCTGACCTTAGTTGCTCTCACTTAAAATTACTTGAGGACCTTCTAAACTCTTCCCCAGAGAAATCCACAAATCTCACCATCCTTGCTAGTTTGGGACTTGTTTTCTAAAAACAGCTTGGTGTAATGGCAAGAGTGCTAAAGAGTTAGGAGGCATGTCTTCAAATCTTAAAATTGGCTCCTTTCATCTCCTGTCCTGCCAGACTTCTGGTCCCATCAACTGCTTCTGTTCCCTTGGACCATTTCCATCATCTTCCCCTGTGGTCCTACATAGGCTTCTTTCTTTACTTCTGTCCCCTGTTCTCTAGGGACACTCTCCAATCTTTCCTTTTGCATAGCAATGAACTAACCCATTGTAAACATCCAATATGTGTGGTGTACCAAGATGAGAAGGTAATTAGAACTAAGGTCAGTGTTCTTTTAGGTGATGTTTCTCTTCATGACTTTCAGGTTGAAGCTCTCTGATCATTCTAGTCTTTGTTCCCATTTCCTGTGTTTAGAATGCTACCCCCCTCCTTAATTTGTTGAATTATTATACAAGCCCAACTCAAATGCCATCTCCCTCATGAAGTCTTTTCTGATTCCCCTCCCCCATTTGTTAGTGATATTCCCCCTCAGACCTCACATGGTATTGTGTTTCTAGTTCTCTAATCCATTTACCATGTAGTATCATGGACTCTAGTTATCTGTTTGTGTCTTACCTCTCTACTAGAACACAAGCTCCATAAGGACAAGGGCTGTCTTTCTGTATCTCCTCCAGTGTCTAGCATAATCAGTTAATAAATACTTGCCAAATAAGAGTTATCTTTCATGGCTATTTTTATATATCCCAAATCTTCTTGATTTGCCAGCCTTCCTCTACTGTTGCTGCTTACCAGATGATATGTTCCAAGTGTTTTTTCTTCCTGTATTTTCTATTATTTCTGCTTTCCTTATTTACCTGCATAGTGTAATGGAAAGACCACCAGACTTGAGAGTCTGAGGACCTGGAATCAAAGTGTGGATCTGCCACTTTCTGCCTATATTACCTTGGGCAAGTCATTTAACCCCTCTGGGCCTCTGTTTCCTCATGTGCAAAATGGTGGGGAGGGGGGGCAGTGGGGAGGGCACATGTTCTAGATGACTTCTACAGGGCCTTCCAACTCTAACATTGGTTCCATGATCCTACTCCCTCAGTAATGGTCCTATCCCACAGCTTGCTTGGTTGTTTCCCCTATCCTCCCCTTGCAGGAACAAAACTTAATGCAAAGAGCCACCCTTTCACTCTGATGGTTTGGAGTTCTGACCAGGGACTTGGGAGAGATAAAAGCCTACAGAGACTTTCAGGAGATGATATCACAAACTGTTCTGATATGTTCCAGGTGGTCCCTTGCTCTATGAAGTATTACTCCTCAATTACATGAAACCTGTGGTTAGTGAAATTAGTTTATTAATCTTGAGTACACTTGGGAAGGTGATAGTGTTGGTCTTTGAGGTTTAGAATGAGGTGGATTGGAGGGCTTTGGAGTGGAGGTCTGAGTTTGGGAGTAAGAGAGGGAGTGAGGTGAGCTATAAAGGTAGGGTACTTTCTTTGCTTGAGTAAAGGTGATCTATTGGTAACTGGGCTCTGTTGCTTGGCAACTGGTGGTGCCATTAAAGATACAGGCACAGAGAAGTGGGAAAGCAGGATGGAGCACTAGGCAGCACCCTCTTCCTGGAGCATCAGAGTTTCGCTGGCCTCAGGACTCTCTGGATCTTCCACAAGGCTCCTTGGTGGCTCTAGCTCCAACCCTGGCTCTGCTTCAACAACTACCCCTGCCTCAGGATGATTTTCAATGCCCCGGCTAGGGCCCAATCGGGGAGGCTTGGTAGGAGTGGGTGGAGGTGGGGCAGGGCCCTTGCTCTTTCGGGTGGACAGTGCCCTGCGAAGGCTCTGCACCTTCTCTAGGCCAGTACGCCGAAGCCGCTTGGCCCGAGATTCCACTGGCTCCTCATCTGAGCTCTCCCTTTCTTCCAGCTCTTCTAAGGCCTCTGGTCCTAGTTCCTTCTCTTCTAGCTCTGTGGATTCTGGCTCCTTCTGAAAAGCTCTGGCTGGGATTTCTTCCTCCTCCTGAAAGTGAAGAACAATGAACATTATCTCCCCAGCAACAATGTCTTGGTTAAGATGTCACTTCCAGAAGCAATACTGCCCATCTGGGCTACCCGCCAACTCAGTAACATGTCTCTGCAACCCTCCCAAGCCTTACTCCTGCCTAGGAAATACTTCTGTCATCATTTGGCCTGCCCCCTCCCTTCTACAGTCCCAAAAGTAGATGGAATGTGTGGGAGAGCCCTAGGGAAAGGTGACTGAAGCTAACTATGAGCAAGAATCTAGGCCTTACGAGTTAAGTCCTTGTAGTGCCTATAGAAGTCATCAAGCCCAAGTCATTCCACTAAGGCTGAGTCTATATTAGTCACAGGAAGGTTTGTATTGGGTAGAAAGCTACCCCCAGCGGTATAACCAGGAAGACTTATTAAGAAAGAAGAAAGAATAATCCTTCCCATAACTTTTTCCACATGGGGATGGGAGGAGGAGGGTTGGGGGGTTATGTCCCTTACAAGCCAGGGGATGCCAATCATCCACATTAACGAACAACACTGTAGAGCAGGACTCTTAACCTTTGGTGTTTCACGGATCCCTTTGTCATTCAAACGCAATCCACAAACCCATTCTCAGAATGTTTTAAAACTCATAGAATATATAGGATTATAAAGGAAACCAATTAATGTAATGCAATTTTTTTCCCCATCCAAGTTCATGGACCTTCTTAAATCCATCCATGAGTCTGTGGACCCCAGGTAAAGAAGAACCCCTGGTACTGAGGGAGAAACACTAAGCCAAGGAGTAGAGACTTGGGTTCTAGTGTCACCAATGCCACTATCTGGCTAAGTCCCTTCCTCTCTTCGGGGCTGTTTCCTCATCTGTAAGACGAGGGCGCTGGACCCCAAAGTGCCCTAAAGTCCCTTCCAGCACTCAATCTGCGTCTATGTCAACGTGGAATTACAGTATGGGTCTGGGCGGGCCGTGACAAGCCGGAGCATCTACTCGGTTAAGGGCTTGTGGGCGTGGCGTCGAAGGATGACGTAAGCACGGGTGCGGCTTGAAGCCTCACATTAGGGGCCAGGAATGTAGGCGCGGTCGGAGGGACCAGGGGGTGCCCCGAGGGCCTAGGTTTGCGGGCCTACGCAGGGGCCCTCACTGACCTTGAAGAGCTGGACGTGCATCTGGCCGCGGGCGACAAGCAGCGCGTGGTTGGCCTCGAGCCGCTGCACCTGGAGCGCGCGGCGGACGGCGCGCTCGCGGGCGGCGTGGGCGTGCGTGCTGACGCGCTCGGCCTTGTCCAGCAGCTGGGCCAGTGTGTTACTGGTGTCCCCGTGGCTGCGGCTGAGCGCGCCCAGGCTGCTCTGGATGCGGCGCACGGTGCCCGTGAGGCCGCCCTGCCGCCGGGCCAAGCTGCCCTGGCGCTCCCGCACCGCCTCCAGCATAGTGGACAGCTTCTCCAGTAGCGTCACCACTGTCACCGCGTGCACTGGCCCGGGCTCCGCGGCTTTAGCCGCCAGCACGCCCTCCCCCATGGCCCCTCGAGATGCCCGCGCCCTAGCCCGCTCGGATCTGGTCCAGTCCCGTTCCACCCTCCGCTGCTTGTGCTCTTCCCAGCGGTCTCCTGGGCTCCTCCCGCTGGGGGCGGGGAGCGCAGCTGGAGGGCCGGGGTCCGTGACTCAGACGGGCGGGGCCGGGGTCTTTAGGGGCTGCCCCTTCTCCAGCCGCCACGCCCTAACCAACCCTCCCTTCCTCCTCCTGCAGGCTCCTCCTGCAGAGGGAGGCGGGCAGCTGGGGGGCTCTGGTCCCCAACATGCCTCCTCCGGCGGACACACCCTGGGAAACAGCCTGTGCCCTCGCTCCGTGCTGGGGCGCCGGGGGCATCAGCATCTCCCTCTAACTCTGCCTGCCTAAGGAGCGGAACGCTAGCTCGGGGAGACCAGACCCTTCGGGGTTACGGCGTTGTTTGAGGCCCGACTCCCAAGGACCACCTTCGAAGTCGGAAGCCCTTTGTGGGGGGAGGGAGCAGCAGTCCACTGCTTCAGATTTATTTTTACGTTATTCGTCTTCACATACTTAACATTCCAACCAAACTGACTGCTCCGCCTGCTCGGCATTCCTTCTGTGCATTTGTACCAGCTGTCCCGAATATCGATCCTCCAGGGAGGATCCTATGGGCCCAGCCCATTGTGGGGCATTTTCCGACTTTCTCAGACTGTGCTGGCGTTGCTGTAGGGCGGTTTTCCCACCACTCCTAATGTTTGGTTACTGTGTAATGTGTTCATTTATCTGTCACTCAGACCCCGGTCCATGTTTCCCATTTGGGCCTCCTGGGGATTTCCTGATTAGCAGGCTAATTTCTTCTCCCATTCAGCACTTTGTCATTTGTTGTCGTTCCTTAAAATGTGGTTGTTCCCCTACTTAGTCTTTCTTTTGAAGTCTCATCTGTTCTGGTTGGAATTGGCTTGCTGAAATGCTCATCTCCAGCCCAGTTATAGCCAAAGGAATAATTTATTTCACAGAAACAAGCCAGCCTTGATACCACAGCCTCACAGCTGTGTTGCCCCAATCTTTCTGATCTATTCAACACCTGAAAATGGCTTAAATGGGCCACCAGACCCCAGGCTTGTGACCAGGCAGCCTCCCTGAAGAAAATGGATGATTGGAAAAGGGAGATGAGTCAATCAACAAAGTCAATCAAAAAATAAATAAATAAGCACTTACTATGCCAGGCACTGGAGATAAAAAAAAGACAAACGGTCCTTGCCATCAAAGAGCTTATAATCTAATGGAGGAGACATCATGCAAACAAATTTATAGAAAGCAAGCAATATACAGGATAAGAAAGATGTGATTAGGGCGGCTAGGTGGCACAGTGAGTAGAGCATAGGGCCTGGAGTCAGGAGGACCTGAGTTCAAATCCAGCCTCAGACACTTGAGACATACTAGCTGTGTAACCTTGGGCAAGTCATTTAACCCCAATTGCCCTGCCTTCTCCCCTCCAAAAAAAAAAAAAGAGATGATTGAGGGGAGGCACTGGATTTAAGAAGAGTTGAATAAGGTTACCTATAAAAGACGGGATTTTAGTTGTGACTTGAATCCAGGGAGTTCAGTAGCTAGGACAGAAAATAGAGAATGTTCAAAACATAAGGAACGGCCAGAGAAAATGCACAGAACAGAGAGATGAAATAACCTGTTCCTGGAACAGCCAGGAGGCCAGTATAACTGGGCCGAAAGGTATAAGAAGACTGGAAAGGTAGAAGGAGACAAACACCATTTTGTATTTGACCTTGGAGGCAAGAGGAAGCCGCTGGAGTTTATGGAGTAGGGAGTGACGTGACTGTACCTTGGCTTTAATGTAATCATTTTAGTGGCTGAATGGAGAGTGGGTTATTGCAGGGAGAGGCCTGAGACAGGCAGACCCATCCGTAGGCTATTGCAGTAGTCCAGATGTAAGGGGATGAGGGCCTGCACTAGAGGGTTGGCAGTGTCATAGGAGTAAAGGGGCACACATGAGAAATGTTGTAAAGGTGAAATTGACAAGCCTTAGCAACAGACTGGATGTTGGGGATGGGATAAGAGTGAGGAGTCCAGGATGACTCTTAGGTTGTGATCAGGAGAAAATGAGAGGATTCTGTTGCCCTCTACAGTAATAAGGGAGTGAGGAGTGGAGGGCTTAGGGGGAAGAGAATGAGTTCCATTTTTTTACATATTGAGTTTAAGATGTCTGCAAGACATCGCAGGGCAGCTAGATGATGCAGTGGGTAGAATTCAGGGTCTGGAGTCAGGAAGATTCATCTTCTTTAGTTCAAATCTGACATCAGACATTTATTAGCTGTGTAATTCTGGGCTAATCCAAGAACTTCATATTATAGATGAGGAAACAGGCCCAGAGAGGTTAAAGAACTGGCCTAAAACCACATAGGGAGTGTCAACTGAGATTTGAAGCTAAGTTCTAACTCCAAATCCAGCAGTTTTTCTTACTAAACTACATTGCCTCTTTTTGATCTCGGTTACACACACACACACATATCTGTATGCATTACATATGCATGTGTACATACAAATACACATATATATGTATTTTTGTTTGTGTATATATGCATACATTGCCTCATTTTTACCTCAGCTATAGATATATGTATAGGTATATAGATATATGTCTGTATTATATAGATGTATACATACATGTATATATTAGCAATGCTTCCCATGATATCTAAAAATTTAATAAAGCATGCCCTCTATTTGTTTATCTGAATCAGTAAAAATATTAAACAAGACAAGATTAATAACAACCCTGAAGAATTCTAGAAATCTCCATCCCTGTTGAACTCAATCATTAATCACCATTCTTTGGGTCTGGTTGTTCAGATGCCTCCAAAGGTTTATAATTATGCTATTACTTAGCCCTTATCTCTCAATATCCTTTCAGAAGGATGTCACGAGAGTCTTTGTCAGATGCCTTCCTAAAATCCAGTTATACTATGACTAATTATATTCTCCTCATCTACCAGTCTAGTAACTCTTTCAAAAAAAGGAAATGAGATTAGTCTGGCATGAGCTGTTCTGGATGAACCCCATGCTGGCTTTGGTGGTGGTCGCGACTTCTCTTTCTGAGGGTCTGTAAACTATCCCTTTAATAATGGATTCTAGAAATTTGTCAGAAAATGAAGTCGCTGGCCTATAGTTTAAGGATTCTCCCTCTTTTGGAAAATCGGAATAAATGTTGCCTGCCTCTGTCCTGAGGTATCTCGTAATTCTTTAAAATTATTCAAAGATTACCGACAGTGGTTCAGCAAATGTAGTATCCTAGATTTAGAGCTGGCAGGGAGTTTAGAGATCAACTAGTGAATGAACACCTTCCTTTTACAAATGAAGGAACTGAGCCCCTTGCCTCCCTTTTATTTTTTTTTTTTTTCTGTTTCTTGGGATAGAGTTTTTCTGGGCTTGTTGCCTTTATCATGTGTATTCCAGAGCCTGGCACGGTGCCTTTCAAATAGCAGACCCTTAGTGTCGTGAGAGTTGTTTAACCTCTCTGCACTTCAGTTTCCTTATATGTAGAATGAAGATAATATTTGCTCTAGGAGGTAAGGAATATGTTTTTGCAAACCTTAAGGCACTTAAATTCAACTTTCACACCGTTGCCAAGGTAATCTTCTTAAGGGACAAGGTAGCTACGTCCCTCCGCTGTTTAAAAGCCTCACTGTTTGTAGGATGCAAGTAAAACCACTCAGTCTGATATTCCAAGCCTTTGACAATCTGGCTACAACCTACCTTCCCAGTCATATTCCACATTATACCCTCTAACATACTATATTTTCTGGGCAAACTAGACTCCTAGATGTTCCCACCTCTGTACATGCGTTCGCACAAGCTGTCCCCTGTGCCTGGAACGAACTGAATCATTTCTGCTTCCAGAATCCTTATCCTCATATCTCAGCTATTTTGTCACCTCCTACATGTAGCTGTCCAAGATTCTCTCAACTGACCACATTCTTTCTCTTTCCCTCCTCAGATATTCCTGTGACCCTTTGTGTCCCACACACATACACCCCTTCTGTCATCACTCTCTGCCTTTAGTAGGCATTTGTATGCCCTTAGGAGCTTTATTCCTCCTTGTAGAATGTAAGCTCTTTGAGGGAAATGATTGTTCAACATTTTCTTTGTGTCCCAGGAGCCTACTTCAGTGCCTTGCATGTAACGGAAGTTAATGGTGCAGCTAGGTGGTATAGTGGTTAGAGTGCTGGGCCTGGAGTTAGGAAGTTGTTATTCAGTCATGTCTGACTCGTCATGACCCAATTTGGGATTTTCTTGGCAAAGATAATAGAGTGATTTGTCATTTCCTTCTCCAGCTTTACAGATGAGAAACAGAGTTAAGTGACTTGCTCAGGGTCACACAGATCATAAGTGTCTGGGGAGGAACTCAGGACTTCCTGACTTCAGGCCCAGCGCTATATCCACTGTAGAGCCAGAAGACCTGACTTCAAATCCAGCCTCAAACACTTACTAGCTGTATGACCTTGGCAAGTCACTTAACCTCTGTATGCCTCAGTTTCCTCATCTGTAAAATGAAAATAATACAATAAAATACCTCCTAGGGTTGTTACGAGGATAAAGTCTGATCATAATTGTAAAGCGCTTTGAAGCCCACAATATTTTAATATTTAATATTTTATCACAATATTTTAAACTTTTCATTATTATTATATCTGTTATAGCAATCTGTGACCGATAATCTTTGATGTTACTATCGGGCCCCACGAACTGAGCCCATATAAGATGATGGACTTAATCGATAAATGTATGTATGCTGACTGCTCCACCAACTGGCCTTCCCTGTCTGTCTCCCCTCTTCTTGGGCCTCCCTATTCCCTGAGACAACAATATTGAAATTAGGCCAATTAATAACCCTAAAATGGTCTCTAAGTATTCAAGTGAAAGGAAGAGTTGATCCATAAGGCAAACTTCCTTGCTGTTTTATTTTAAGAAATTGCCACAACCACTCCATCCTTCAGCAACCACCACCCTGATCAGTCAGCAGCCATCAGCATCAAGGCAAGACCTTCAACCAGCAAAAAGATTAAGACTCAATGAAGGCTCAGATGATGGTTAGCATTTTTATTTTTAGCAATAAAGTATTTTTAATTAAGGTACATACTTTTTTTTTAGACATAATACTATTGCATACTTAATAGATTACAGTATAGTGTAAACATAACTTTTATATGCACTGGAAAACCAAAAAAATTGTGTGACTCACTTTATTTGCTTTATTGCAGTGATCTGGAACTGAACCTGCAATATCACCGAGGTATACTTTAGCAAGTGTTTATAAATGTTAGCTATTGCTATTGTTAATAATAAATGTTTATTAAATGTTTGAACTTAATTTGGAATAGAAATGTGCAATATTGATAATAATGTCTGTTTCTTGAAGCCCTTTGTAAAAGATGATAATCAGGAAGGGAAAGGGAACAGCTATTTATTACGCACCAAGCTTGTGCCAGGTTCTGTGCTAAATGTATCTCATTTGATCATGATAATAAAAATAATTATTGAACAGCTAGGTGAGGCAGTGGATGGAGTGCTAAGCTTGGAGAGTTCACGTCTGGCCTCAGACACTTACCACTTGTATGATCCTTGGCAATTCACTTAACCTCACTCAATGTCAGTTCCCTCATCTGTAAAATGGGAATTGTTGTTAGGAGCAAATGAGATAATATATATGAAGTGCAAGGCTGAAAGTGTTATTCAAATGTCTCAACATCTCCTCAATTACCTTGTGCTTCAATTTCCTGTTAACCATTTAATTTACAAACTTTGTAATATGATTATTATTTACAGAAGCCAAATAAGTTGAAAAAAATGATTTTTCTATTGTCACGACCTCATACACTCCTCCAGTGGCAGTTTTATCTCTTCTTTGATTTTCCTCTTGCTTCTGACACAGCTAAACAGGTCCGCTATATTTCCAAATGTCCTATGGGCATCTCAAATCCAATATGTCCCCAGCTGAACTCATAATGTTTCCCCCAAGACCTGTTGTTCTTCCTAATGTCTCTATTTCTATTTGATGGCATCACTGACCTCCCAATCACCCAGGCTTGAAATCTTGAATTAAACTTTGCATTTCCTACTTTTCTTCCAACTCTGCCTTCAATCAATTTGGTTTTCCTCCTCCCCATCACCATGCTAAACATGCAAAACAGCTATCTCCCAGCTGCTCAGTGTCGTTACTGCCAAATCTGGTGGACTTCTTTTCAGTCTTCATCCTCAACACTTTTGTGGCATTAGGTATTTCTCACATCTGCATCCTCTTTTCTATTCCCACTGCACCTAGCCTAGGTCAGATCCTCTTGACTGGATTATTGTAAAATCCTCCTAACAGGTCTTTTGTCTATTCATCTCCAACCTGTCCTTCACATTGCTGCCTATGTAATTTTCCAAATGAACTGCTGAGATAATTCTACAGTGCTACTCAAAAGTGTCGGTGACTATCTGTCATCTGCTGCTATATAAAATATGAACTCCTTACTCTAATATTCAAGGCCTGCCACAAGCCAGCTCTAATTCACCATTCCAGTGTATCTCATGTTATCTCCATTCAAACATTTGAGCTACATTGTGGTAAGTGTCATCCTGCTCTCTCCTGTCTCTGGTCTAAGACCTTTGTTCAGACTTTCCACCATAACTATTATGTGCCTCCCCACCCCCCTTGTCATCTTTCCATGTTAAAAATCCCTCTTTCTTCAGGTGCATTCATTACATGTACTGATGTTTAACAAATGGTTATATTTACTATCTTAAAGGTGCTTTCCCTAATCAGTCCCTGCCCACTCTCCTATCCCTCCACTGAAAGTCCTCTCTGCCACCTCAGATTTCACATAGCACTCTGCTTGGACCTCTCCTACACACTTAGTTCATTTTAATCTTTATCAGAATCATTTATTTTTGGGTCTTATCCTCCCTCCTTTCTTGGCCACCAACTCCAAACTAGCTTTCATTCTTACCTACTCTCTGCCACAAACTTGGATTCTGCCCCAGGAACTACCTGGGGATTTGATAGGTGAATTTTCACTTTATCTTGTCCAGAACTGGGCCTCTGTTGCACTTCTTGGCCATTAACTCCAAACCATGTCATCTCCCCTGCAAAGAAGCTCCCTTTCATCTTCCCCTTCTAGAATGTGAGCTTCTTGAAGGTGGAGGCTATCTTGTTTGCTTGTATTTCTATCCCCAGAGTTTACCAATGCTTCTCTCCCTCTCTCTCTCTCTCTCTCTCTCTCTCTCCCTCTCTCCCCCTCTCTCCCTCCCCTCTCTCCCTCTCTTCCTCTCTCTCCCTCTGTCTCATAGTTCTCATCCCAATTCCACTCACACTGATAAGTCAGGCCCTAAAAAACAAAACCAGATCATTGTATTTCTGCCTCAGGGATTTAAGGGTACCCCATCTTAGGGGTTGTCTTTCTAATGTTATTGCCTCATGCCTCTATTCCAATATATTCTCCCCAACATCAATTACCAGTTATGATTAGTATCTCCCTTATATTGTTGTTACCATTTATTAGTGTCCCAGTATTAATTTAACTATTTAATATAAATTAGCTATTCAAAACAGGATATTTATTGAGAATATGTAGAAAGCAAATCTTCCCTTCAAAAAGTGGGGGCAGGCAAATTCTCCCCTATACCTTCTTGGACACTGGGGAAAAATGTGTTCAAACCTAAAGCGGTTACTACAAAGCATTGACTCTACAAAGTTCATTTCTGAATGTGGCACAGCTAATCTAATAGACAAGACACTCCATCTGGGCTGGCCATGCCTTACCAGGCCACGCCACTGGTATCCTCTGGCATAGATTCCAGTTTCTGGTTCTCTAGAACTCTCCTAACCTTTTAAAACTCACAGAGTCACAGCCTAGTCCATCCTTTCTCTAATACTTCTTAATTTAAGAGCAGGAAAGGATAGACACAAGAGAGACAGTAGCAACAGCAGGGCAATGTGCTCATGGCTTCATGTCAGCCTGGGTGGGAAAGCAGGTCACTGGTGCTAGTTCTCTCTCCATACCTAGACACTTACAGTAGTCCTTGCCTGACTCACCACAAGGAAAAAGGGAGCAATTTAACCCTGTGGAAATCTTTTTAAAGTAGGATCAATTCAAACCCAGCAACCATTCAAAGAGGCCCACTTCTTTACCACATGGTTGTCAGAGAGAAAACAATCGCAAGATGATCATAGAACACTCTCAAGTGATCCAGAGTCCATGTTGTGTATGCCCGTAAGAATGGTTTCTCATCACCCAGCCCCTAATTTGCGTTAAATTATAAAGAATCTGGATCTTATTTGGTCTTCGTATCTAAATGACCCTTTTTGTGAATGATCGACCTTATACTGATAATATCAAGCCCTGGAACATTGCAGTGTCTCCAGAACAAGATCTATATTTATTCAAACTAGATTAGCCTGATAATTTATTCAGAAAACAAAACATAACAAATGGATTGTGGCCTAGACTATGAAATATGCTTAGGTGATCAGTCCATCAGTGCATAGAACTAGGATAGGTATTGCAGATCAACAATGAGCTGGGCCCAGAATTTAATTGGAGGAAAAGAGCTAGATCCTCTGTGGATTGTCTACAGGAAATCATGGATGAAAATTAAATAGAATAAGACAGTATAGATGGGTTGCAAAATGCACTGGGGGTGGGAATGTCCACATCAGAGATACTGAAAAAATGAAATTTTAACTCTCCAGTGCCTAGGATCAATCAATCAAGAAACATTTATTAATAACCCACCATGTGCCAGGCACTGTGCTAATCACTGGGGATACAAAAAGAGGCAAAAGACAGTCCCTGCTCTCAAGGAGCTTACAATCTAATGGGGAAACAACATCCAATCAAACATACACAAAGCAAGATATATGTGGGATATATGAGAAATAATTAACAGAGGGAAGGTATTAGATTTAAGGGGCTGGGAAAGGCTTCTATTAAAAAATGGAATTTTATTTAGAACTTAAAGGAAGTCAGGGGGGTCAGTAGTTGGAGTGGAGGAGAGAGAGCATTCTAAGCTTGGAGAACAGCCAGAGAAAATGCCCAGAGCTAAGACAGAGTGTCTTGTTCATGGAAGACTAAGGAGGCCAGGGTCACTGGATCAAAAAATTTATATTGAGGATTAGGGTGTAAGAAGACTGCTGGGAAGGTAGGAAGAGGCTAGGTTATAGAGTGCTTTGAATGCCAAAGCATTTTGTGTTTGATCCTGGAGGCAAAATGGGGAGCTACTTGAGTTTATCGAGCAGGAGGGTGACATGGTTGAACCTGTGCTTTAGGAAAATCATTTTAGTTGCTAGGAATGGAGGATGGATTGGAGTGGGGAGAAACTTCAAGCAGATAGACCCACCAGCAGTCCATGACAATAGTTCAGGCATGAGGTGATAAGGGCCTACACTAGAGTGGTTCTGTCTTGTACATCATAGGCATATTCCAGCCTACTGTGGTTGCTATGGGATTTTTAAAAGCTTCCCAGAAAAATTAGACCAGTCACAGAATCTGCAGCAAAAAGCTTTTGTTTGACTCATTTTAATTTGCCCAAAGGAAGGCCTGAGGCTTAAAAGGGTGTCCAGGTGTGAGAGCTCAGACTGGGGAGGCAAGTGCAGTAAAATAGGGGAAGATGCCAGGCTAGCAGCTCCAAAGCATACCAGGGAAGTGATAGAATTATGGATACAACAGGGACTTGGTGCATTGATCTTTAGGTCATGGAAAGAAGAAAAAGGGAGCCCTGGATAGTTCTGTGGACAGTTGCCCTCTGGTCTTGTTACATCCAGGTTTCACTAAACTCTCATCATTATTCCCTCCAGTTTGGATTCCTAGGTCCACAGTCATTAATAAATCTGGATAGCTCAATGATTAAGCTGGAGTGGGGTTAGCTCTAGCAGGCATATATGATTGATTTCCCACTTCTGACATCTCAGGCAGGGAGGCACCAATTACCAATGTGGGAGATGGAAATTTCTATCATGGAAGGCTGCAGGCATAAAAGATTCAAGAAAAGGGTGACATCATACAGAAGGAGAGGGATGGGTCTTGAGCAGAGACAGAATCTTGCAGGAAAGACTTGCTTCCCCCCTCTGAAAAAAGGGTTTTGGGGAACTATATCGTGGCAATTAATAAATATTTGCTGAACTGAATGGAATATTGATGAGTTAGTGGGAAAGATCCTCCAGACATAGCATAGTACAACTGGAGTAATAGATTGCAGGTTCAAATCATGCCTTTTATACCTCTAACCTTGAGGAAGACTATTGGTCACCAATGGAGATGGGCATATTAAATCTATTCCCTATCTTGTACTCGGGGGTGCCATTTGGACCAGGTTCAATCCGGGGAGAGCCTGACTCTAGTGAATTGTCTCTCTTTTCTAAAACTCTTTAGTTTAAATCCCTCACCCCAGCACTCCAGGGTGGATGGTTTTACTTAGGCCTTATATCTAGGATCTCCTCAAATAAGAGGGAGTAAAAAGTTGTTCAGTGAACAACATGAATTGGATATAGGACAGGTAGTTTATTCCTAGACACACAAGAAATGCTAAAGACTCACAAACATGCATCACAGAACAAATTCAGTATAACTACTGATACAATCTGCTGGGAGGATGGTACTAAACTTATCAGAACGTAAATCGGTTGTGGGAATGCCTATTAGGCCATCCACATTTCATCTTGGCTCTGCGCTGTCCTTTACTCCAAATCCAAATCTCCACTGACCTTGGGGCTCAGACACTTTGGAAGTCAACCTCTCCTATGTTTACTACAACCAACTGCCTCAAAAGAGTGTATGAAGGTACTTAATGTACAATGTAGATCAGGTATAGGACAGCTATTTTCCTTACCAAAAAAAAATTGACAAAGACTTAAATGTAAAGCAATAACTTATAAGAGACCCTAGATATGAACCAAACGTATGCTTTAAGGGATTTTCCATGAGTTTTGGAAGTGGAGGCACAAAGAGCCAGAGAATGTGAGGAAAACGCTTGATGACTTTCTTCAGAGGCCAGGCTCCTCCATGACTGAACCTAGTCTACAGCATTGGCTGCTAGCCAGGAGCCCCTTTAGAAAGAACAAGCATGTGCCTCAGTCCTTTTGGGACCAGCAACTATTTAGTTACACTATGAAAAATGTCAACTGTATACACTAATTGCTAGAGAATATATGAGCTTTATATTCCACTTTCACACTTTGGTCCTACCTGTTCTTTTAAAGCTTGGCTGGACCCGGTTTCTAATAGAATAAACAGTACAGGAATTCAGCTGTTCCTTCAACTGACTCACTTTTTCCTTTTGGAATACACTAGGTGCCTTTTCTTTCCAATCTGACCCTGCCCCCATCCTGTATGTTCTCATACCCTGCCCATTTTTGTGATGAAGACATTTGTTCCAGCAAAACCTGAGAGTTAGGCCAACAGGGTGACTCAGACCATCCAGTTCAAAGTAGAGGAACCTGAGAATGTACCCTACAATTTGCCCCTGGAGCAGAGAGCCTATCAGAATAATCCCCCTCCCCCTTTCTTCCCTCCACTCTTCCCCCAACTCCAGCTTGCCTTCCTTATTTAAGTTTCCTGTTGCTAATGGTGATCAGTCTTTTCCGTGCTGCACATTCAGTGGATGGTCTTGGCTTTATGGCTGCAGTCACAAATAGTCTCATTTTACACCTCCCTCTTGGATTCACAGTTGGCACAAATTTACTTCATTTCTTAAAGGAGCCATGAATTTGTGAGTGTGGGCAATTCTCCAGTGATACAGATGGCTACCCCTCTACAACTTAACAGCTGGTCTTTAAGAGTTACTATAGCTTAAAATTCAATCACCTTGAGAGCTAACCTGGGAATGACAAAGTTCATACCAGCACTTTGGAACAAAGCTTTTTGCTAAAAATGAGCCCCTTTATTAATTTTTTTCCAGTGAACCAAGTACAGCTATGGGACAGTGGCTCCAGAATCAGGGGATCTGGATTCAGATCCCACCTGTGATGACTACCACCTGTCTGATGTTAGGCTTAACACTTATCTCCCTGGGCCTCAGTTTCCTTATCTGTTAAATGATGAGTTTGGATTAAATGGTCTCTGAGGTCCTTTCCAGTTATACATATATATATATATGTATATATATGCACACACACATATATTCCTACGAACCCATGAGGCTGTTGTTGAAGGTAGGCTTCATCTCCTCTCTGAGTTTTTACGGCACTCTGCTCTCTTGGTTCTTCTCCCACCTCTCTGAGTGTTCCTGCCCAGTCTCCTTTAGTGTATTTTCTCCCTATCTCACCCCTTAACTGTGAGGATACTTCAAGGCTCTGTTTGGGCCCTATTTTCCCTCTTTACATACTCTCTTTTCATGACCTCATCAGCTCCCAAGAGTTTTATCGTTTCTAGGAAGATGACTCCCAGATCTATACATCCAACCCTGGACTCTCTCCTAAGGTACGGTCCTATAACACTAACTGCCTATTGGACATTTTTAATTGGAGGTCTCCTAGGTATCTCAAACTCAACAGTTTGAAAATGGAACTCACCATCTTTCCCCCAAAGCCCATCTCTCTACCAAACTTCTCTTATTACTACTGAGATTACCATGATTCTTTCAGTAACCCAGATGGACCACGCATGCATCATACTAAACTTCTCAGTCTAACTGATCCCACCTATCTAATCAGCTACCTTATCTTAGCATTTCTGCCCCATAACATCACTTGCATACATCCCCTACTTTCTACTCACATGGTTACCACCCTATTTAAAGCCCTCACATCTTGCCCCATCCCCATCTTTCTTCCATATAACCACCAAAATGATTTTCCTAAAGCACAGGCCTGACCATATCACATTAATGAGCTTGTATTTGAAACTCTAGGCAATCAGAAGCCATCAAAGGTTTGGTGACAGGGAAGTAATAGAGTTAAGCCTGTGCATTTGAGAATTATTTTACAACTTGTATGAAACATGGATTAGAGAAGGGAAAGACTGGGAGTAGGAAGATTAATTAAGAGGCTATTGTAAAAGTCCAGGTAAATACACTGCCATTTTGTGACTGTGTGAATGCTGCCATTTATTGTCTGTTTCTGGGTCACTCATGTCATTAGTAAGGGAGCAAAGCACATACCCTGTAGAAAAGGGAGTAGTGCCATGAAAAGGTCCTCAATCCAGAGGATCAGGGAAAGGGGAGAAGTGCCCCCTAATTATCTGTTACAATACATATATCATTGGTTTAAAAAAACACTGATTATTTGAATATATTTTTATTAAATGAATTTTTTTCTTTGAACCCTCAGATTCTGAGTGATCCATTACAGACGTGGGAACCTCAATCTAGAAAGGCCCTGTGCTTGTCTCATGTCCTTTCTATCTCTAACACATATACATTTTGGGAAATGGGTTTGAGAAGTAAACAAAAACAGATGAGATTCATGAAGGGCCAGTACAGGAAAGGCACACTAACTTAGAGCAGCTAAACAAGCACAGATGTGGGAAGAACTATGTATAGGCTGACTTTGATGTTATCATCAGGCATAAGACTGGGCCTCCATTGCAGGGAAGACTCAGCAAGGATTTGCATTTGGCCTTGAACAAATGATAGAGCATATAACCATGGGAAATTGAAGGGAATCTGCGTCCCATAAGGACTTTAGAAATAGGGTACGTAAATATGTTTCTGAGAGTTGGCTTGCAGACATAATAGAAAAGGCAGAGGCTGAATTGGATGGTGATTTTGATCCTGCCTTCTGGTGCTGCCTATGACCTAAAGGAGTAAAGAGGCATCACCTACATCTCTGAAGATCTTGAATAAAAAAAAAGAAACCCACCCTTGTCAGTCTCTGCAGGGGAAGGGGCACAGCTATCAGAGGCTAGGCCGATAGCATTTGGAGTCAGAACCACAGAGCTCATCCCTTTAGTTCACATTTATAGGGTTATAAAATGAATGAATGAGTGATAAGCCATTTATTAATCACTGACTATGTACAAAGCAATGGGGATGCAAATAGAGAAGTGAGATAATCCCTTTTCTCAAGGCACTTGCATTCTAATAGAGGGAGACCACAAATATCGGAGGTTTTAGTTGCAAACTAGATGGAAAAGGCCAGGGGTCCTTAGGTAGCTGCAGCAAATCAGATGGCAATATATATTCCTTAGTTCCATTTCCATTGATAAAAATCATAGATTTAAAAATAAGAGGAACCTTAGAGACAATCTTGTCTGACTCCCTAATTTGATAGATAAGGAAACAGAGGCCCAGAAGGGTTAAGGAACTTGCCCAAGGTCACACAGTCAGTACATGATAGAGCTGGAATTCAAACCCAGTTCCTCTAACTCTAACTCCTTTTCTCTATATCACACTAACTCGTGATCTTGTATTAGCCATTGCTTCATGAATATTTGTCTTTTTATAATTGTAAAGCGTTTAGCACAGCACTTTGCACATAGTAAGTGCTATATGAATGAAAGGCTAGACATCAGAGAATTTGTTTTCTTATTCTCTTGGTTTGTGTATTTCCTATAGTATCTGGTTCTTATTAATGTTCCACAAAATGCCTAACTATGGATTATTAGTGATTGAACTAGATTCTTCTATCCTAGTGATCATTGGTTCCATAGATTTGGTGCAGGTGGAATCTGGAGTGGGGAAAGGAACCGGGGAGCAGTGAGGCTTTTGGTAGATTGATATTTGGACTACAAACCAGACCCTAGAATGTCTTTGAAGTCCTGTTGGGCTCTGGAGTCTGAAACATGGTAGGGTCTCAGAGGTCCTGGGGTCTGAGTGCTTTTGGAAACTAAGGCTGGCCTTCTGAGTCGAATCTGGGTTGTGATGTTATGGGGCCTGGGTAACAGTGGGGTTTGGAAAATAAACAGTCCTGGACTCTGACATAGTCTTAGAAGTTACAGGGCCTGAGAAGTGACATGTTTTGGAAAATAATTGGGCCTTGCCTGAGACATGTTCTTAGAGATTACGGAGCCCAGGGTAGGGTGGAGATTTTAGAGATGTCACAGTTCCAAATATTACAATATCTGGGTAATGATGTGGTTTGGAATGGACAGAGCCCGGACTGTGTGACATTATCCCCATGGTTATAAGGTCTGGGTAGTGATGGGGCATGCATGCGGGCC
Organism: Trichosurus vulpecula; assembly: GCF_011100635.1. Lineage (NCBI taxonomy): Eukaryota > Metazoa > Chordata > Mammalia > Diprotodontia > Phalangeridae > Trichosurus > Trichosurus vulpecula. Next base: position 82,507,292 of record NC_050574.1, on the reverse strand, counting down.
AGGATAATGACAAGGTATGGTGGGAAAGAATTTGGACTAAGTTGGGTCCTAAGTCTGTGTGGGGAGTCTGGGATGTCCTGTGTTTGGGGCTATGACAGGTATCATGAATAGCTAGCTTAGGAAACTGCGCAGAAGAGATGGGCTTTGGGCTTTCCCATCTGGCTCCACCTCCCCTAGAGACTCCAGTGGGTGGAAGTTAAGAAGGAGGGGGGAGGGGGTGTTGAGGAGTCCAATAATCCTGCCTCCCCTCGGTCTCTCCTTGAGCAGACTCTCACCTCACCTGGGGCCTGTACTTGGCCCAGCCCCTGGGACCCCCTGCCACCTGCCCGCTGATGCCAGAAGTCAGATTTTAAGTTAGACTGCAATGCCATCTGCTGTCAGTGAAAGCACATGACTTCATCATGGGCGGTGGTGGGGTAGGGGTGGATTGGGAAATAAGAGGGAGCCATAGATTAGGAGCTTTGGGTTTGACTTGACATCCCCAACATACTACCTAACCCAGGTTGGGCGAGAGGTGCCCTGCACCCATGGTCCCCTCATGTCAATGCTGTCCATAGCCAGATTCCTTTCCCTCAGTGCTGGCTCCCCATAGCCATGGTTCCCCCAACCCAAAGCTCCCCATGTTCAGGGTTTCCTCACGCAGGTTTCTACATACATGGGCTTCCCTAACTCAGAATTCCCTTTGGGCAAGGGTCTTCTAAGAACCCCCCATTACCAAGATCCTCCTCCTCAGAATACCTAAGGTCAGGTTCCCTCACTCAAAGCTCCCTGTATCTAGGATCCCCCACCCTAAAGTCCACAGAACCAGGATCCCCACATTCTAAGTTCCTGTAACCAGAGCCTCCTCATTCAGGTGTCCTCATAACCAAGGCCCTCTCACTAAGGCCTCTCTATAACTAGAGCCCACTGATTCAGGGGTCCTCACAGCCAAGACCTGCTCACTGAGGGTCCTCTATAATCAGAGCCTCCTCACAGTCAGGGCCTCCTCACTGAGGGCCTTTACAACCAGAGACTCCTCACTCAGGGGTCCTCACAGTAAGGACCCCCTCTCTAAGGCCTTTATAACCAGAACCTCTTCACTCAAGGCTTCCTCACAGCCAAGGCCCCCTCACTGAAGGGTCCTCTATAACCAGGGCTCCCTCACTCAGGGGTCCTCACATTCAGGGCCCCCTCACTGAGGGTCCTCTATAACCAGAGACTCCTCACAGCCAGGCCCCGCCTCACTGAAGGGTCCTGTATAACCAGGGTTCCCTCACTCAAGGGCCCTCATGGCCAGGCCCCCCTCACTGAAGGGTCCTGTATAACCAGGGCTCCCTCACTCAGGGGTCCTCACAGCTAGGCCCCCCTCACTGAAGGTTCTTCTATAACCAGGGTTCCCTTACTCAGGGGCCCTTACAGCCAGGGCCCTCACTAAGGCCTTTCTAAAACCAGAGTCCCTTCACTCAGGGGTCCTCATAGTCAAGGCCTCCTCACTAAGCAGGATCTCTAAGATCAGCCCCTCCCAAGTCAGTCAGAGCTTCTTAGTCTCATGATGCCCTCCTTTTTGGGTTTCTCTTAGCCAGAGTCCTCTGAATCAGAGTTAAACAAAGCCAGGGGCTTCTCAGGCATCCTTAAAGCCAAGATATCTTTGTCCTAGGGCTGACCCACTTAGTGCCCCCTTACTTCAGAGTTTCCCACAGTCAGAGTTCTCTTACTCAGAACTCCCTGTGGCCAGGGTCCCTTTACTAAATGAAGGGGAAGGGGAAAGAGGGGAGATGAGGGGTCAAGCATTTATTAAGTGCCTGCTATGTGCCACACACTATGCTAAGTACTTTAAAAAACATTATGTCGTTTGATCCTCAGAACAACCATATGAAGTAGGTGTTATTATTATCTTCATTTTACAGTTGAAGAAATTGAGGCAGAGAGAGTTTAAGTGCCAAGATCACACAGCTAGAAAGTGTCTGAGGCTGAATTTTAATTCAGTTCTCCCTGACTCTAGGCCCAGAACTCTATCCATGTGCCACCTAGTTGCAACACAGCTTGTGACCTGTCACAAGGTTGCGCATGTCTGGGGATCCTTCACTTTAGACCTTCTGTCAGAGAATCACCTCCTTTAGGGCTCCTTACAACTAGGGCTTTTTCATTCTCACCCATCATTTCTCACTACCAAGGATCTCATTCAAGGCTGTTCATAGCCTAAGCCATCTCAGAAAGGTTGATAGCTGGGGCTTCCTACATTCTACAGCTGCCCACATTGAGGGACCCCTCACTCAGGGTTCCTCATGCCCAAGATCATGTAACTCTGGGCTCCTCACAGCCAATAACCCCTAGCTCAGGACCCCCCTCCTGGGGGAATTCTCCCATTCAGGGATCCCTATGTTCAGGTCCCCCTCATTTAAGGTTATCTATAAACCAGGGTACTCTTTCATTCAGGATTCCCAACCACTGTCAGCTCCAGTAAAGTTGGGGTCAGAAAGGTGAAAGGAGTGGCATTGGGGGTCAGGAGGCTACGTGGCCATCTGTTTTCACTGAAACCTAGGCAAATTCCCACTGCTCCCCAAGCCAGCCTTCCCTATCCCCCTCAGAACTCCCAAGGAGGCAAATGCTGAGGCTTTTTGACAAGGGAATTCTCACTCCTATTTCCCCCTCCTCTTGGGTCCCCTTCAAATTGGTGGCTGCAGCTGTGGTCATAGACAATTAGCAGGAATGGGTCATTACAATTTACTGATTACAATGAGTAATTGGTATAGCCTTGGGGACTCTAGAAGTCCCCAGTCAATGTAGAGAAGAGACAATTCTGTAAGGGCCAGGCCTTGTGCCCCCTGAGTCCTTCAGGAAGCTAGAGAGACGTTTATAGTATCACTTTTTGAATGGCTCCTGTCTTATGATGAAATATCATTGAATATTGTGCCCCTCCAACGGGGGCACAATGCTTCCCACCCTTGTCCTTATGACTACTCTAAAATGGAAGGGTAGAAAGAGGTGAACGGAAAATATGAATCTTGACTGATGGGGGAGATAAAAAGGCAGACTAATGGTGATGTTGGGGATAGGAGGGAAATATGACATGGTAGGAAGTTAGTAAAGACAGATATAGGAGCCCTTCAGCCCTATATATAGCAAGGGTCTGATGCAGAAATAAGGGCCCTACACACTGACCCCCTACACAGACCAGAACTTCCCAAGACCAGCTCTTTGCCTGTTCTCCATTCAAAACTCCATATTAGCAGCCCATCGAGATCTATGGGAATCATGATAAGGGAGTCAGCAAGAAAAATTTTAAGCTAGATATCAGGAAGAATGTCTTGACATCATTTAAAGATAGTCTCATAATCTCACAGATGGAGATAGTAGAGTCTCTTTGTCTAGAGATTTCTAAAAAATAGACCCCTATCTTGTATGAGCTTGAAGAAGTGGGGAGATGGGGCTCCATCTACCTCTCTCTGGGTCTGTATGTGCATCTCTCAGTCTTTTTTGAGTTTTACTGATGCCTTTAGTTTTTTACACTATGATCATTTCCTGATTTATACTGTCCCCCTCCACCCACCACCACTGAAGCTTCTCTCTTACAACAAAGAAAAACAGTTTAGCAAAACATATCAGCCATATATACAAAACTTCCTACTCAAAGCCCTCTGTCCTACTTCTGAGAGGAGAGAAGTGTGTTTCATCATCCATTCTCTGGGACCAAGATTAGTCATTGCAATTAGTGAGAGTACAGCTGCCGTTTAATGATGTTTTTACTTGCATCATTGCATTCTCTGTGTATATTGTTTTCTGGTTCTGCTTTCTTTACTCTGCATTAGTTTATACATGTCTTTCCATGTTTCTTCGGACACTATATATTTTTATTTCTTACCATGTAATAATATTCCATTACATTTATATGCCATAATTGTTCAGCCATTGCCTAGCCAATGAGTAACCATTTACTTCCCGTTTTTTAAATTGTCACAAAAATATTGCTATGATTACTTTTATATATATGTATACGTATGTGTGTGTATATATATATGAAATATATATATATATATGTATATATATATATATAAGACCTTTCTTTCTTTGATCTCACATATATAAAGAACATCCATTTCTAAAGGCAGGGGGACAAGGCCTTATCCTATATAGAGATTTATTGTTCCATGAAATCCTTTACAGAGGCTTGCTGTTCTGTGAATACAGAATATAAAATATAGAGGTTAATAAGGTATGGGCTATGATTGGACCTGATAGTTGATAAGGCCTGGACTTGAGGTCTGGAATGGGCCAGAACAGGTGACCTTAGTTGAGGAATCTAGGGCTGAGAATATCATAATATCTTGGTATTGGGGACTAAGGTTTGATGAGATCTGGAGCAGTGACAGAGATGGGATCTGGAACATATCTATCTGGATATATAAATCTGCAATGCAACAGTGTAGGAGGTGGGTGTAATCATGGAGGATAGGAGTGACACAGTCAGGATCATGGGGGTAGGTACAGAGTAACAGGGTCTCAGGTTAGATAATATGGACTATGAGGGGACCTGGGCTATGTCACTAGCTAGGGAGAAGGGAACATGATACAAAGTATGGTTAAGCTCTTAGGAATTGAGAATTTCAGTTCCTTCCAATAACAAAAATGAACATTTATACAATAATTCAAACTTTACAAAGTGCTTTGTATACATTAGCTCATATAATCCTCTATACACTCTGGGAGGTACTACTGCTACTTTTAGGTTCATTTTACAGATGAGGAAACTGAGGCTCTGTGGAAATAAGGTTAAGTGACTTGCTTAGGATCATGCAGCCAGTAGGTGTCAAATGTTGAAAGTTTTGAACCCAGGGCTTCCTGATGCCAAGTCTAACACTTTATCTACTATACCACACTGTTTCTCTTTGGGAGAGACATGCCTGGATAGAGACACACAACTGTGATATCACTTTACTATAGGTGGTAATTTGTTGTTGTCCTTCCTTTTCAAAGAGGACCAAAGTGACATCACTATGTTAGAGTCAAGTTACAGTGCATCTGACTGTGGCTGATCAGACCAATATGAGCTCAGAATGCTCTACCACAGGTCAGGCACAAATAGTTTGTGAAAATTTGGGGTGGATTCTCTAAATTTGTGCATCTCGAGTTCCTTTGAGCCGGCTCTATCAATGCATGTATCAACCTCATTATCAATGTGTACATCCCTGGAAAGTATACTGCCAAGGTAAGTGAACTTATCCACAGCATTCAAAATTTCTCCATGGAACCTATGGTTCCGTGTTAATTCCATGTTAATTGTTAGGCCAAAATTAGCACAAGCAGCAGAAAATCAATTCATACTTTGTTGTATCTTGGCTTCAGAGGCTGCATTGAGTGCACAATCATCTTAATAAAGAAAAAAGCATGCACCAACACTCCCTTCACTTTAGTCTTGGCCTGTAGCCTTTTCAGGTTGAAGAATTTCCCATCATTGTGGTACCTGACCTTGATGCCATGTTCATTTTCCGCTGAAGGCATTTGACAAATATGGCTGAAAACATCATGCTAAAAAGCATGAGAGCACGCTGATGGAGACACACTGATTAATGATAAGGACATGATCCTAGAGAGATGAGCTGAACACTTCCATAGTGTTCTCAACACTGTCGAAGGTGGTAATTACAGCTACTGAGATGTATGGTAAAGATGACAAGTACTTCTGCTGGATACAAAGGAAAGTGTATTAGTTCCATTCCCCATCTCCACCCCAGTACTTCTTGCTGTTGTTCTCACTTAGTCTGCTCTTGCTCTGTTTCTCTCCTCCTCCCCTTCCCAAGAATTCTACATTTTCCTGTTTTCATCCAAGCTGAGCTTAACTCCACCTGGACAGATGAGAAATAATAAGAGGCAGGGTCAAAGTCAATTCAGAATCCAAGTCTTTGTCCTTCATTGCCTTGTTCTTTTAACAAAGGAAGCATCATCATTAAGGTGTCTCCTCAGAGAGATGGGGTGGGGACATTTTGTGTCAACACAACTCAAAGGCATCTTTCCTGTTACTCTCTTACATACTAATTGTATACCTTCTTACCAATTTATCACCAAATCTGATGGATTACTCAGAATATCTCTCAAATTTATCTCTTTATCTTGGCTTTGTTTCTGTTGCCTCTCCCAGAAGGCGGGGCTGTGAAGGTTGGAAGGGACCTCAGAGATGATCAAGTCTATAGGCAGCTTGATGAAGAAGAGACCAGAGTCATAGGACATCAGTTTGAGTCCTGCCTCTGACACTTACAAACCATGTGACCTTGAGCAAGCCACTTCACTCCAGATTGTGTCATCTTATTAACTTTTAAAGTTCTATACGACTTGGTCCAACATACCTCTCTGGCCTCTCACATTACTCTCCCTCCTGCATGCTACTACCTGGCCAAATTGGCCTTTTCTGTTCCTCACTCCAGCACTCTGTCTTCATCTTTGTGTCTCTGCTTTTGTGACTCCTGATGCCTAAAATGTACTCTTTCTTCATCTTCACCTCATGGAAGCCTTCTCCTCTTTTGGGATGCATCTCAGACACCATCTTCTGCATTAAATCTTTCAACACCTAGTTCCCTCACTCCCATAGTGCCTAGTTCTTAACTATTGTATGTATGTATGTGTGTATATATATATATGTATATGTATATGTATACATATACATATATGTATATGTAACTTAGGGGCAACTTGGTGGTGCAGTGGATAGAGCCTCAGACCTGGAATTAATGAGGTCTGAGTTCACATCTGGTTTCAGATGCTTACTAGCTATTTGACCCTAGACAAATCACTTAATCTCTATTTGCCTACATTCATCATCTGCAAAAATGAAGACATACTGGGAGAAGGAAATGGTAAACTATTCCAGTATCTTTGCTGAGAAAACCCCATGAACAAGTCCATGAGATTATGAAGAGTCAGATACAACTGAACGACCAAACAACAATATGTAGCATATATATGTATATTTATTAATTATATATGCATATATTTATATTTATGCTTTATGAGTACTATACATACTTACCATCTCTCCCTGTAGAATGCAAGTTTATTTGGAAAATGCAATTTTTTTTATTCTTTGTATTTGCATCTGCAAAGCCTAGCACAGAGCCATGCACATAGGTGCTTATAAATATTTGTTGATTGGTTGATGACAGAAAAGAAAATATTTAATCTGGAGGAGAAGAGACAGAGTAGACACAGGAGTTATCTTCAAATATTTAAAGGACTATCATTTGGAAGAGGGATTTGATGTGTTCTGTTGGGTCACAGGAAACAAAACTGGGGCAAACGCAGGAGAATCACAGACGAAGATTTCAGTCGGTCAATAAGGATTTTATTAAGTGCTGCTACGTGCCAGACACTGGAATACGAAAATAGAAAAGACAGTCCTTCCCTACTCACAAGGAGCTCACAATCTAGTGAATTTCAATCACTTAATCAATAAACGTCAATCAAGCATCTACTGTGTGCCAGGCACTGTGCTAAGGGCTGAAGTTAGGCTCTATGTGAGGAAAAGGCTACTGGGATTAGAACTGGGCCTATAATTTCATTTAAATAGGGAACTGCCAGTTAAAGAGACTCTTACCAATACAGGTACAAGCAGGCTCAACACCTGCTTTGCAACTTAGAGTCTTGGAGATCGGCTTATATTTGGACCAGTACAAATACTATAAATACCAGTAAAATACTGTTATTTTATCAACTCTCATTTAGGAGTTGACTCCTGCAAAGCAACTGAAAGTCTCATTCCAAATAAGGAACGATGTTTGTTCTGTTCCCTGATTTCTGTATGGCTGAGCATCAGTAACAAAGCAATTCAGTGGAAATTCATATGGCAGCCTGTCTCTCCGATGGTTGTAGCATGGTAGTGTTTCCTATCATTGGATCCAACCCTTTTCCATGCCACTTTCTGTGTCCATGAATCTGTTGGCTAGAAATACAAGGCTAAAGGTGCCTCACTGTCACTAAAGGGAGAAATAAAATTTGAATTGTCTTAATTTTATTTTAGACTGCCATAGTATGGCAAATGGAAGATTGTTCTATTTCAGAGGGATTTTAATCCCTATTTTGGGGATCAAGTTAATAAAGACCAAAAACCTCCTGATTTAACTGGATTCAGAGAATCAAATGGACGGTGCCTATTTGTTGTTGCTAAATGGTTTCCTTGTGTACAGCTCAGTGCTAAAACATTCCTTATTCCACAATAGTGTGGAGCAGATATGAAGACTCAAGTTTACAGTTGTGATTCAAAATTACCCTGCTTCTAGCATATAATCCCAGTCCTCATTCCTATTTATTAAGCATCACACTACCCAGAAACATACTAGGAAATGTGAAGCTGAATGAAACCAGTGCTTTTCATTTAGATCTTTACCAAATGTATCATATGTAATAGTATCACTTTTTCTAGCTTTTGGTCAAATAAATTTTTACATAAACTAAAAAAAAAAAAAACTTCAGTGCCTAGAGCACTGAAGTTAAGTGACTTGTCCAGGGTCACAAAGTCAGTTGTGTCCTAGTCCATCAATAAGCAGTTACTCGGGACCTACTTAGCACCATGCTAAGCACTGGGGATACAAGGAGAGGTGAAAGACAGTCCCTGCTCTCAAGGAATTTACCTTCTAATGGGGGAGACAACATGCAAACAAGCTATACACAGAAATGAATAGGAAATAACTGAGGGAAGGCACTAGAATTAGGAGGAGTTGGAGGTTTCCTGTAGAAGGTGGTATTTTAGTTGCGAATTAAAGGAAGCCAGAGAGGTCAATAGTCAGAGCAGAGGAGGGAGAGTGTTCCAGACATGGGGGATAGCAAGAGAAAATGCCCAGAGCCCAGAGATGGAGTGCCCTGTTTGTGGAACAGCCAAGAGGCCCATGTCACTGAATCGAAGAGTACGTGTCATACAGTGTAAGAAGACTGGAAAGGTAGGAGGGGGTTAGGTTATGAAAGGTTTGAAATGCCAAACAGAGCATATTTGCTTCTGAAGGCAATAGGAAGCCACTAGAGTTTACTGAATAGGTGGGTGACACGATCAGACCTGCGCTTTAGGAAAATAACTTTAATGGATGAGTGAAAGATAGATTGGGGTGGGGAGATACTTGACATGTAAGCAAAATACCCTAAAACTCAGAATTGTACCAAAGTATAATGAGTTACATTGGGAGGTAGTAGGTTTCCTATTCCTAGATACATAAGAAATTCAAGTAGAAACTAAATGACTGCTTGTCAGGGTCATTATAGGGAGATTGTAGCAGTTCAAATATTTAATGACCTCCAAATTTCCTTCCAACTCTGAGATTCTGTGATTTTGTTAGTTTAGCCTGTGATAGTGTTTGTGCTGCATGGGCCAAAACTGTGAGGAATTCTGGGAAATAGAAGTACTAGGGGCATGAATAAGGCTAACTCTTGCTCCTGTATATTGGGGCAGACTTTGGCATGGCAACAACTCAAAAGTTGCTTAGGGGACCAGGCATACAGGTCTGGGCCTTTCCCTCTGGCTCCCCACGCCTCTTGAGACTAGCCAGGAGAGGCCAGATAATCCTTCCTCCCTTTGGTGTCCTGAAGAAACCTCTGCCTTCACCTGGGACTCCCCACTTGATTGAGCTCTTAGCCCACCCCAGGGACCACCTGCCACCTGCCTAGTCGCAGAGAAGTCAGACTTGGTGTGGTGCTACACTGCCATCTGCTGGAAGTGATGAGATATGACCTGGTTGTACCCAGAGAAGCAGAGCAGGCAGGCCGAATTGAAAAATGGGAGCCCCAGAACAGGAACTTTGAGATTGGCCTGGTGTCCCCTGAATGCTTTCCATATACTCCCTAACCCCACCTGCATGAAAAGCATCTCCTCGCACAGGGCACTCCACCGCCACAATCTCCTCATGTTAGGCCTGCCCAGCTCAGTAATTCTAATAAACATTTATTGTCCATAGCTAAGTTCCTTTCCTTCTGTTCTGTGGCACCCCCTCACTCTCCCCCCACACAAATACACATACTAATGGTGTGTGGAGATATGTTCAGAGTTTCCTCATTCAAGACTGCAAATATATGAGCTCCCCTCATTCAAAGTTCCCCATAATTAGATTCCTGTTATTTAGGGTTCCCTCTAAGGGTCCTATCAGAGCTCCTCATGACTAGGATTACCCCCCTCAACCCCCCCACCAAGGCCCCCTCACTCAGGGCCCTCACAATCAGAGCCCCCTCACTGAGCCCCCTCTCTATGACCAGGGCCCTCTCAATCAGGCATCCTCACTCTGCTCAGAACTCTTGAAGGTCAGGATTCCCTTGTTCTCAAACTTCCCTAAACCGAGGTCCCCTCAGGGAAGAGAGTGGCACAAACAATTATTAAGCACTTACTGTGTGCCCTAAGCACTTTACTAATGGGATCTCCTTTGACCCTCACAACAATTCTTGGAGATAGGTACTATTTTTATCTCCATTTTTTAGATGAGGAAACAGTCAGAAAAAAAGTTTAAGTAACTTCCCCATCATCACCCAGCTACCAAGTGTCTGAAACCAAATTTGAACTCAGATCTTCCTGACTCAAGGCCTCATGCTCTGTCTGTGGTGCTGCCTGGCTGCTTCAGAGGGGCCGCTATCTATAGTCACCTCAGAGCTTCTTATTACTATGGTTATGTGATGATAATATTAGAGACGGAAGGTAATTTAGAAGTAATATAGTCTAACTCCTTTCTTATTTAACAAATGAAGAAACTGAGATTCAAAGAGATGAAATTACTTGTCCCCACTATAGTCACACAGGTAGTAAGAGATTTCAACCTGTGTTTCTGAGATTCCCAATCTAGTGGCCTTTTTCCACTGTACCATCCTGGAGTACAGATTCCCTTACTCAGTGTTCCCAAACACTACAAATCTTCCCATTTAGAACCTCTCATCCTAACAAGTAAGAGTTTCTTCACTCAGGACTCCCCATAATGAGGGGTTCCTTTGCTCAGCTGGACTCATAGGGCCCATAAAATCTTGAGCTAAAGGGTTCTTTACTTCAGATAAGGAGAGTGAATCTTAGAGAGGTGAAGCGATCTACCCACTGTCACAAAAGTATTAATTAGGTGGCAGAGCCAGGATTCAAACCCAAGTCTTCTAATGCTAAATTCAGTGGTCTTTCTGCTATATTGTAATAACTTCTCCAGGATTCCCTATGAGTCCCCACAGTCAAATCTTATCCTGTCCTATCCTAGGGCTCACCACATCATCCCTGGTCTGATAATCCATTATTACTAGTGTCCCTTTGTCCAGGGCTCTCTATAGACAAGATTCCTCGCCTCTAGGTACCCCTTATTCGAGGGCTCCTCTCAGCCAGGGCCCTGATCAATTTAAGTTTCTTGGAGGCAGGGCCTGGTACTCCTGACAGCTGGAATTTCCAAGACCCTTCACTCAGTCCCTATAGTCTCAGGGCCAGCAGGAAGAGTAGGGAGAGACTTGGGGTTGCTGAGCTTGGCCATATGTGATTACTAAGGACTGGATGGCTTCCCACTGCTTCCTTAGTCTGCTCTTTCCATTTTCCTCAAACCCTCCATGAAAGTAAAAGCTAAGCTCTTTGGAGATGGTGGAATCCTCTCTCCTCTTCTGTCTAAGCTCCCAAATCCTCTTTCAGACAAGATGGCAGCTTTAGTCATAGCCAATTAGCATAAGTGGATCTTATGGGATGAATGAGTGTAGCTCTGGGGACTCTAGAAGTTAAAGAGAATTACAACTCTGAAAGGGTCAGATCATATACTCCCCAAGACAATGGAGTCCCTCTAATTACTAAGCTCCTCCATACCTGAGCCCCTGTCTGATCCAGATTCCATCACATTCTGTATCATCATCATCATTGGTAGCATTTACATAACACTTAAGGTTTACAAAGTACCTTACAAATATTATCTCACTTGAGACTCAGGACAAATGGGGAGTTCATATAATCCCCATTTTACAGTTGAGGAAACTGAGGCATACAGAGATTAAGTGACCTATCCAGGGTCACACAACTAACCTAGTAAGTGTCTGAGGTCAAATTTAAATTCAGGTCTCCTTCACTCCAGGTGCTTCATATCTGGCCTGAGGTCAAATTACACTTGAAGTGCCCCTCTCAACCTGGTTCATCACATCAACCTTATCCATCCCAGCCCTTTTCCCTTCTTCCCATTTCTGGGTCCTGTTACTCCAGACCACAATACGCCCAGGGTCACATTACAGCCTAAGTTTATAGTTTAAGGTTGAACAAATATTTATTTTATAGAATCAAAGAACTCAATTATCTATTGTCCTTCCAGTTTATCCCCTTGCCTCTAGATGATAGTAATCTCTCCCCACCCAAAAGGGTTTTAAGGAACTCAAAGGTGTTTCAACAACCCGGCTAGCAGCTTCTGTGGGGATGCAAGATCCACCCACAGCCAGCACCCAGAAAGCTGCCAACAGCATAGGTTCTTTCGATCCACTTAACTAAGGAAAGCAAGGTGAAAGTGTTGACAAGTTTACTTTAATCCAGCATACAGACAGCATTCACTTAGTTCAGGGGAAAAATCCACCACCCTGAACTTCAGAACAAAATACAAACAAATTACAAATATCAACAGACAGACCTAATACAATTCATAGTTACCAACATCTAGGTTGGTAGGGAGCTCAGAACAAGGGCTGGCCCAGAGTCACCACCACCACTGCTGCGGCAAAGAGCTCCAAAGAACAGACAGCCAACCCCTGGTTTTTATATCTTTTTCAGCGTCAGGGGTGAGTCACACATGCAACTCACCCATGTGACCTAGAATCATCACAAAGAGACAGACTTAAACCCACGTGGTCTAAAAGCCTCTGCTCTCCCAGACATGTAAACTAGGCCCTCCCTGGAGTTAGCCCCACCTTGGGCCCCACCTTAGTTGCCAATCCACACCCACTAAGGTTTTATACCTAATAGGGGTGTGGGCCTGGGACTTAGCTCCTAGTAAGGCTCAGTGAATTACTCAAAGGGAACAAAAGCCAAACCGTTCAAGGGCACTTGTTGAACTAAGTGCTATGGAGCCCATTTTGCTTACCAACACAAAAGGACCTTCAACTTTCTGTGTGTGTGTGCATGTGTGTGTGTGTGTGTGTGTGTGTAGATATATAGATATGTAGATGTAGATATAGATATGTCTAATCTAAATTCCTCTTGCTGACTTTCCTTTTGCCTAACTTCACCATCCCCTGCCCCTTCTCCTCCCAAACCAATGCATCCTACCAGATTAATCTTCCTAAAACATTATTTTCACCAACGTAGCTCCAATATTCATTAACTGTGTGACCCTAGGAAAATCATTTAACTTCTCTGACCCTTGGTTTCCTCAACTGTAAGATGGGGACTAGATTATCCTTTAGGCTGCTTTAAGTTCTAAATCCTATGACTTCTGAACCTCAGTTTCCTTATCTGCAGAATGGGGTTAATAATACTTCCATTATCTGCCTATAGGATTGTTGTGAGGAGAGTGCTTTAGAAACCTTAAGGTGCTATAGAAACATGAGATGATGATGATGATGATGATGATGGTTATCCCTTCATACACTTACTAGCTGTGTGACCCTCTGCAAGTCACTTAATTCTCTGAGGTATAGGTTCCTAGTCTGTAGAATTTGGATAGTAATAGCACTCACCACATAGGGTTTGTTTTGAGGATCAAATAAGCTAATGTGGGTAAAGTGCTTTGCAAATTGCAAAGAGTTATATCAGTGTCAGCCATAGCTGTCTAAATTTTTATTTGTACAAAGTCATCACAAAAATCCTCCTCCCTCCATTCTTTGCAAAGGGCAGAGGGGATGGGGGCATCTTTAGTTGTGGGAACTTGCATACATGTTTGATGAATTTGGTTAGTTTTGCTGAACTGTTATTTTTTATTTTTAATTCTTTCTTGCAAAAGATCCCTCGGGGATAGGAGAAGATATTCAGAAATGATCAAGAAAAATAATTTTGAAAGACTTGAGTATTCTGATTAGTGCAGTGACCAACCATCCAGATGACGAACCATGCTACCTAAAGCCTGACAGCAGGCTGATGGACCCATGGAGAAGAATAAGATACACATTTTTGGACATGCCAAATGTGTATTTGTTTTGCCTGACTATATTTATTTGTTATGAACACTGTGTTTTTTCTTTTTTTTCATTGGAAGAAGGGACAGGGAAGACTTAGAGGGGAGGTGTCAATATAGTGTGCTAGAAAGGGAGGAGGGAGGGGAGAGAATATGGAAGGAAAGAAGGAAAAGGGGTTATTAAAGCATTTTTCAAAAATACACAGATGAGAAGACAGACAAACAGGACAACTTTGAAGTAAGATGAATTTGTTAAATATTTTTAAAGTAAGCTGTACATTTATAGTTTCATGTATAACCCTCATTTTCTGTGGAACTTGTACACAGAAATGTTCATTTTGTTGGTGTTCATTGAGTTCATAATTTTTAAATTAAATTATTTACAAAAATGAAATTAATAAAAATCAAAGTTTAAAGAACTGTCAAAAATCTCCCTTCTCTAGTAATATTGATCAGCCACTTTCCTCCCCAGAAATACAACCCATCCTTCAAGGCCCAGTTCAGGATCTATGTCCATGAAGCTTTCCCTGCCTATTCTAGCCTGTTCATCTCACCTCCCTCTGAATGCCTTAAGTGGGGATTCTTAATCTGGGGTCCTTGAACTTTAAAAAAAATGATAACTGTATTTCAGTATAATTGGTTTCCTTTGTAATCTTATGTATTTTATTTTATGCCTTTAAAAGCATTATAATGAGGATCCCACATATGCTTCACCAAATTGCCAAAGGAGTCCATGACACAAAGGTTCTTAATCTTTGGCTTGGTGCCTCTTTTCTATGTCACTTAAGCAATCAGACAACCACTCCCCTTGTATTAAATTCCTACAGTTGAGTAGCAGGAGTTGGTATGTTTCTGCACTGCTGACCTTGGGCTGTAGGTCCTAAACATCTAGAGATATGCTACAACCAGGTCAAACATGATTGTAAGAGCCAATTGTTAAATTTTCATTGTGAGCATTTATATCTCAAAAATCAGCAGAAGCTACAAATCAGGGCTTGATTTGTTTTTTCTTTGATTGTATAAACTGAAAAAAGTGATCTAGAAAATGTTAACAATACAGATTAAACTTAGTGCGTGGTAGGCGCAATTTTTCCTCCCAGGAGAGCCTTTTGTTAAACATACATTATATCCCTGCAACCATCAAGCACCAGATCGGGTGTACAGTCTACTGGAATTAAGGATACCAATCAAACCTTCAGAAAGGCTTTCCAAAGAGGAAGAGGACACACAAGAAGCAAAAGAATCAGGCCTGTACCATAACAGGATAAGAGATGCTTTTCTCTCCCTAGAGCAAGACTCTGTAGCTAAGAAAAGTACACCTAAAATATTCTCAGTCTTCTCAAAAATAGTCATTAGAGGCAGGATGTTTGTTGGAGAGGAGCCTTAAGTAATGAGTAAGGAGCTGGTGAGGGATAGGGAGATGTTGATGGGAAAGGGTGGCTATAAAAATCATGACAGTCCAAAAGGAATCCTTTGGGAGGATGTACTCTAACTGTGAACAATGCAAAAGTCACCAGATAAGAAAGTTTGTGAGAGGTTGGAGGAAGTGAATTCTTTTTGAAGCAAGCAGAAGGCTATGTACCGGGCTATTGCAAGTTTTCCTGTCAAGGCCCAGGGCTAAAACCTCTGTAAACAAGACAAATGTAAGACGTGCAGCCCCAGTCCTCCAGGGCAGGAAAGAAAGGGGCACAAAGGCCTAGGAAAAGACAAGGACTACACAAAGTGCCAAGAACAAATTGTATATCAGTAAATGATCCAGTCAATCAACAAGCATTGATTAAGTGCTCTAGGTGTGCCAAGCACTGTCAGAGTGTTGAATTCAGAGGGTGAGCTTCAGCAAGTCTTGGTAGAGGTTTAGAGAGCAGAGTGAGGGGGCAAGTAAACACTTGGTACTCAATAAACATCTTTAGATTCTTGGATTTCCTGTGTAGTTTGGTCCTTCTCCAAGGAAAGTCTTGACCCAAGGGTCTTGTTGGCTTCAAAGAGAAGAAAAGAAATGGCATTTCTTTGTGTTCCTTCCCCTTCTCTCCCCTCCCCACATCCAGTCATACCTCAGTAGTTTTAAGATATTCACTGCTTCCCCACTCCCATTGAGCCAGACTGGAGAGAACAGAATTTTAAAAGAGCATTTACTTGACAACGAAACAGGGTCTGTTTTCCATTATGTGACATAGTATAGGGAGTACAAGATTCAAGGTCATAAGGTCATAGAATCCCAAAAATGGAAGGACACCATTTCTAGGTCTCAGTAGGAACCCTCTTACAACATCCATGACAACTGATCGTTCTTCCTTCCCTAAAGGCCTCTGTAGTGAAGGTAAACCCAGTACCCACCCCACAAAGCAACCCATCCCGCTTTTGGGTACTGTTAAATATTAGGGGCACGTAAGTGGCAAAGTGGATATGATGAGGGTACAGTCTCTGGGAACCCTCTTGAACCTGATGGGATACAGTCTCTGGGAGCCCCCTTGAACTCTCCTTGGATCTTCCCACTAGATCTGGCCTTCCCCTAAGGCTATAACCTTACATTATCATTAGGTCCAAATCTCTACCTAGCCTTGCCCTTTATTGTCCAGCTGTTTCCCACCCTTGATACAATCAATATCTAAGCCTTCAGCTACTTCCCACCCTTAATCCCATTCTCTTGGTTCCTGGAGTCTGATCTCATCCCAGTCCCATCAAGCTCCTCCTTAAGACTCCTCCTCTAGACCTTCCCTAAACCCCTCCTCCCATCACCCCAGGACCACCCTAGATCCCTCTTACAATTTTTGTGTATATAAGTTTCATCTTGCCTCCATGAAGGTCCTCAGATTCAATCTAGCTCAGGTTGAATCTGGCCTGCTTGTGAAAACAGGTGTCACAAAGGGTGGGATTTCTTAAGACAACCCAATATGGCAAATCCTTAATAAATCTTGTCTTTTTCCTTGGCTGAGAAGGCTTGGGTCGAATTCTTTCAGCAGGACCCAGCATGTCGATATTTTGGGGTCTCAAGTGCCCCTCAACCCCAAACCTCTTCATTTGGTTCCCTGAAACTGGGAATATTGCTAATCTCAAGTTCTTCTCCAGCCAAGACTGATGTAAACCTCCCTGTCTCCCAATCCCCTTCTCACTCTCCAAGCATTTTGGAGGTGCTTTTCGGGCCTGACCTCAGCAGGTCCCAGTAGGTCAGACAGCTAGGAGGCTATCTTGTGCTCAGCCTGACGCTCTCAGGTGGTTCTTGGTCCAGTGATTATATGGGAGGCCATGGACCTAGGCACAGCTTCTGAAGCATGGAGGACATGGACAGATGCGCCATCCAGAAGCGTATGCCAGATTCTTTCAATTCTCTTCACACTAGGGAATTGGAAAACTCCAGCAGGTACGTTCTTGTGGGTTTTTGTGTCTTGTTTTATTTTGTTTGTCTCTCTACACTTACTCCTAACTTCTCCTTTACTATGGAGGAGGGGACTTCAGTCAAAACGCCCAAAATGGGCCAATCCTTTTCAATTCCTACAAGTTCGTCTTTGGGTTGTCTTTTGCAAAATTGGGAAGAACCTAGTTTCTCTAAAGAACTTGAAAATAATCCTGTCCTCAGAAAAGGTTATAAGATGCTTGTAGCTAGAGCTGCCCCCCAAATGGGCAATGGGGGTGAACAGGACATTTTGGATGACCCCCTTATGGCCCTCGGGGCTTCGGCCTCTCCCCCCTTGGCAACCCCTGCTCAGGTCCCAGCCAAGGGT
Organism: Trichosurus vulpecula; assembly: GCF_011100635.1. Lineage (NCBI taxonomy): Eukaryota > Metazoa > Chordata > Mammalia > Diprotodontia > Phalangeridae > Trichosurus > Trichosurus vulpecula. The sequence goes on along the minus strand of NC_050574.1, from coordinate 82,489,534 downwards.
CTTGTTGAGGTGCCTCCCTCTGTGGTCCCGTCCCCCTACTCAGGTTCTAGCCTCAAGGCCTGGCCCTACTGCAGGCCCTTCAGTATCTATCACCATGGGCCTTGCCCCCTGGCAGTCTCTGGGGTATCTCTCCCACTGACCTCTTCCCCTCCTCAGGTGCCAGCTGAACTTTTCCCTTGCCAGCTGGATCCCCTGGCCTTGAAATCCAATCTAATTCAGCCAGCATCACCCAGCCCCTCCCTCACAAGAAGTGGGACTTCCTATATCCCTCCCCAAGCCTCAGATAACACCTCAGGCCCATTTAATTACTGGAGGTGGACTTTGGAGTCTTTAACAACAAAGACCTAGTTGCAGCAGAGGAAAGAAAATGCAGGGAAAGAGCTAGAGACAGAGAACATGCTCAATTCTTGGCTGCTGCCATGGCCAGGAAAAGACCCAAGGAGTGCCCCTCCAGAGAGCCCCCTTGGAGGAAGCCCAGCAGTTTGGGCCATGGGAAAACCTGCTTTCAATGCCACAAGGAGGGTCATTGGTCCAAGGAGTGCTGCTCTAGGGTGCTCCCCCAGAGGAAGCCCCCAGGATGGATGCCTCCAGGACTGTGACCAAGAGGGACATTGGAGGAAGGATTGCCCCATAGGTTGGAAAAGTGGTAGAGCCTCCTCCCAGTACCCTGTCCTCCAGTCTCCTCAAGACTCGGAAGGAGGGGAAAGTCTGGGACTTGGCAGTGCTCCCACTTTCTCCACCTCTCAAGGAGCCCTGGGCAAAATCAAGGCTGAAGGTAAGGTTACCCACTTTATCATGGCTATGTTCTCTTGTTTTAACTAATTGCTCTGGCTCTACATGCCCCTTGACCCATAGGGTCATGGGCATCAAGGATCTCTTGTTTGAACACTCCTTCCTTACACTCTCCTCTGGTTCTCTAGTTAAACCTCATAACTCCCTTTTCCCTCTGGTTACCAGACCTCCCCATGTTCCCCCAGAGGTGTGGGAGAGGGTTGAGCCAACTGTTTGGGATCAGGGAATTCCAGGGCAAGCTACTTCTGCCACCCCAGCCATAGTTCCCCTCCATTGCCTTCAATATCCAATTAAGCCCAAGACTTGAGAGGGACTGCAACCATTAATTGACACTCAGGGCCCTGACTCATTCCCTCTAGAGTGGGGCCCTGACCAGGCTAAAGCTTTTGAGACTTTGAAAACTAAATTGACCACCACTCCAGCATTAGCTTTACCTAATCTAGAAAAACCTTTCACTCAGTATGTTGATGAAAGGAGAGGGCAGGCTTTGGGAATCCTAACCCAGTCCTTAGGACCTGACCCCAAGACAGTTGCCTATTTTTCAGAACAGTTAGACTCCATGGCTGCTACAGCCACTCTAATTGAAGAAGCTTCTAAACCTCTAGCTGACCAGCCCTTAGAAGCTCTGACTCCCCATTGAGTTCAGAGCATCCTAGAAGCAGATGGCCACCAGTGGCTGACTAGCCGCAGGCTCATCAGATATCAAGCCTTGCTCTTAGATACTCCTGAACTAGTTCTTCGGGTGTGCCACACACTCCTGAACCCGAAACAGTGTGGTACACAGAACAAATGATTAGGGGAGCTAGATAATGAAATAGTCATCTTTAATTCCCTCCAGGGAAATTGTCCTTTCTCTATATTCCTATACTGTCTGGTTGTTTGCTTAACCTCCTTGCCAGATTTATCTCCTCCAGGCTCCAAGCCATCAACTTCCAGATGATTGCTCAGGCTATGTACCCCTTGAACAGGACCCATCGAGTCAGGGACAGCTCTATACCCCTTCCCAGCAGGAAGCAGTTTCAGAAGCTGAGACCTTTGCCCTTTACTCCAAAAGAATTTGGGTCCTATTTGTTTGAGGAGGGAATGATGAGGGTACAGTCTCTGGGAAGCCCCTTAAACTCTCCTTGAATCTTCCCACTAGATCTGGCCTTCCCCTAAGGCTACAACCCTACATTATCATTAGGCACAAGTCTTTACCTAGCCTTGCCTTTTATTGTCCAGCTGTTTCCCACCCTTGATACTATCAATATTCATGCCATCAGCTACTTCCCACCCTTAATCCCATTCTCTTGGTTCCTGGAGTCTGATCTCATCCCAGTCCCATCAAGCTCCTCCTTAAGACTCCTCCTCTAGACCTTCCCTAAACCCCTCCTCCCATCACCCCAGGACCACCCTAGATCCCTCCCACAATTTTTGTGTATATAAGTTTCATCTTGCCTCCATAAAGGTGCTCAGATTCAATCTAGCTCAGGTTGAATCTGGCCTGCTTGTGAAAACAAGTGTCACAAAGGGTGGGATTTCTTAAGACAACCCAATATGGCAAATCCTTAATAAACCTTGTCTTTTTCCTTGGTTGAGAAGGCTTGGGTCGAATTCTTTTGGCAGGACCAGGCATGTCGGTACTTTGGGGTCTCAAGTACCCCTCAACCCCAAAACTCTTCAGATAGAGTACCAGGCCAGGAGTCAGGAAGACTCATCTTCTTGAGTTCAAATGTAGCCTCAGACACTTACTAGCTGTGTGACCCATTATAACCCTGTTTGCCTCAGTTTCCTCATCTGGAGAGGGAGCTGGAGAAGGAAATGGCAAACTACTCTGATATCTTTGCCAAGAAACATGGCACCTAGCTGCCCCATCTCAGCTCCTCCCCATTACTGAATCATTGGGAGATAGGATTAGCCCTCAGAAGTTAGAAGTAGTCCTTAACAGATAGCATTAGCCCTCAGGAGTTGGGCCCTCTCCCTGCAGGCTGGCTGAGCACCTCACCCAAAGGTCAAACAAGGTTAAAACACTGGGGGTCACTCTGACTGTTCCAAAGGCTGACTTTGTACAATATCATAATTCAGAACTGATTGACCAGACACAAAAGCTAATGGTTCAATTTCAAATTGGTCGGAAGTCTTTGATGTAGTATCCAGGGATCTGTGCTTATTCCCATGCTACTTAATATTTTTATTAGTGACTTAGAGAAAGGCATAAATGGCCCGATTATCAAATTTGCAGATGACACAAGACTAAGAGGAATGACTTAACAACATGAATATAAGTCAGAATCCAAAAAGAGCTTGACAGACTAGAACATTGGCCTTGGTCTTAATAAAATGAAACATTGAGATCTATACCGAAAAGACATAATTCTAAGGGAAAAAAAAATTTCCAAATGACAATCCAAAGAAAAAAGTGACGGATTTGAGATCAGAGGACTCAGATTCAAATTGCACTCTTGCTGCCACTACCTATAAGATATTTTGCAAGTTACTTCAATTCCTAGTTTCCTCAACTGTAAAATGAGAGACTGTAGTTGTTCCATTGTGTCTGATTCTATGATTCCATTTAGTGTCTTCTTGGCAAAGATACTGGAGTATTTTGCTGCTTCCTTCTCCAGTTCATTTTATAGATAAGGAAATGGAGGCAAACAGGGTTAAATGACTTGCCCAGGGTCTCATGGCTAGTAAGTGTTTGAAGATTGATTTGAACTCAAGAAAATGAGTCTTCCTGACTTCTGGCCTGCCACTGTATTCATTTTGACACTTAGATGCCCCTAACATTTAACAGCATCCAAAAGTGGGATGGGTTGTTTTTGGGGGTGTGGGTACTGGGTTTACCTTCACTACAGAGGCCTTTAGGGAAGGATGAATGATCAGTTGTCATGGATGTTGTAAGGCCTAGAAATGATGTCCTTCCATTTCTGGGATTCTATGACCTTATGACCTTGAATTCTGTGCTCCCTCCGCTATATCACATAATGAAAAACAGACCCTGATTCGTTGTTAAGTAAATGCCTTTTTAAAATTCTGTTTTCTCCAGTCTAGCTCAGTGGGAGTGGAGAAGCAGTGAATACCTTAAAACAACTGAGGTGTGACTGGATGTGAGGAGGTTGCTGCTGTTTGTCCTACGTTCTTGAAAAGGACCGTGATGTCAGGGGAGGGGAGAGAAAGGGAAGGAACACAAAGAAATGCCACCTCTCTTCTTTCCCCATGAAGCCAACAAGAGTTACACTAGCCAGCCTCTAACATCTCTTGAAGTTCTAAATCTGTGACCCTATGTTTCCATTCTCTCCAATTAACCCCCATTGTTACTCAGCGCTTCAATTCCCTACCCAAGATCAGTAGAAAACATTTTAGGGGGAAAGGCCCTTAAATATCAGGGCTACAAATTTAGAGCTGGAAGGGGCCTCTGAGGAAATTAGGGCCTACAATAGTTTATTGCTGTGCCCAGGTCACGCAGGTATTAAGAAGCAGGGCCAGGAATTAAACCTGCTCCTCTGACTCCAAAAACAACTACCTTTCCTGGCCTCTCTCCTCCTCCACCTCCCCCCACTGTTAATGCTTTCCCTCTGCTACTTTTGTCAAGTCCTAAAATAAATCAAAACCATGAGTTGAGGAATAGTCTTTCATTGAGGTAACAGGGTAGCAAACCTGCCACCCTGGGGGATGTCCAGTGGATTTCCCAACCAAAGAGACCCATTGAAAAGTTTTTATAGTTTTAGGAGGAGAGAGGGAGGAGACAGTATGAGGTAGCAAGGCCTGGTCATGAGACCCCAGTGGCCCTTGACAATCTGGGCAAGGAAAGCCACTTCATTTTGGCTGTTTCCCCCTTCATGCCATGAATCTCAATGGCAGGGGGAAAAGACCGTAGAAGGTGAGATCCCACTTGAGCTGGGCTCTCCCACCAGGCAAAATCCTTGGGTGTGGTTCAGTTCAACCTCTGCGTAGAGCAGTGGTTTGAATGTTGTGTACCTCATTAGGCTGAGCTCCCCGAGAGCAGGGCCTGGTTTTTTCATTTCTTTGTATCCTCAGTGCTTAACCCAGTGCCTGGCACATAATAGGAGCTTAAATTCAAGTTGACAGCTAAATGACTTTTGCATTTCACCATGAACATCTAAAGGTCCTCCTCTCTCTGCCCATCGAAAAAGAGGAAATCAGCTGAATTTAGCCTTGAGGAGCGAACAGAAACTGATTCAGGAAGTAACTGTGGTAAACCACTATGTAATGATGGTCACCACCAGTCAATTCAGCCTCCTACTACAGGAAGGAAAAGCAGCAGAGCCCACACTGTAAGGTTTTACTGTCCCAGAAGAGGGAGAAAAAACAAAGTACAGGCATTATTTTAGGATACATGTCAATAACATGCATGCATCAATTCACTTGATTACTGCAACAACTTTCTAGTGGGTCTGCCTGCCTCAAGGCTCTCCCCCACTACAAGCTGCAATTCAGCCACGAAAGTAATTTTCCTTTTAAAACACAGTTCTGATTATGTTATCCTTCTACTCAATAAATTCTGGTGGCTTCCCATTACCTTCAGGAAAAGATACAAAATGCTCTTTTTGGCATTCAAAGTCCTTCATAATGTAGCTTCCTTCTACCTTTCCAGTCTTCTTACAGTCTCTATGACACATACTTTGATTCAGTAACACTGGCTCCCTGGCTGTTTTATGAACAGGACTGAACAAGACATTCTGGCTCTGGGTATTTTCTCTGGCTGTCTCCCATGACTGGCACTACTGACTTCCCCAGATTCCTTTAAGTCCCTACTAAAATTCCACCCTCTCAATTCCAGTGCTTTCCCTCTTTTATTTGCTACTAATTCTGAAAATAGCTTGTTTTGTATACCTTTGTCTGCATGTTGTCTCCACGATTAGATAGTAAGCTTCTTGAGAGCAAGGACTGTCTTTTGCATCTTTTTGTATTCCCAGGGCTTCTCACTGTGCCTGGCACATAGTAGGCACTTAATAAATGTTTATTGAATCTAATTGAATTGAAAATCTGGTCAATCTACAATAACTTTATTAAAAGGAGCCTCAGGAAAAACGTGCACTGAGGATCAAACATGATCTGGTTCCTTAATTCCTTCCTCCCTTGCCAACTGACCAAATCAGAAAGGCTATCACAGAAAGGAAAAGTGTGTGCATGTGCCTGTGCATGTGCAGGTGCATGTGTATGTCCGTGTGTGTGTATGTGTGTCCTTGATCTCTCGTTCTTATGTGCCAGTGCACGTGCGCTTGTCTGTATGATGGCATGTGCATGCAAGCCCATAGGTCTCAAATTTGATTGTTAGCCCACTGGATGCACGGCAGTTTAGGGGCAAGCAAGAAATATGGAGGGAGGAAGAAGTGAAGCAAAAAACTCTACAGAATCTTACAGCCTAGCCCAGTAAACCCCTCGTTAGGAGGGAGAAACTGAAGACCAGAGAGAGGTAACTTGGCCAAGATTGCATAGGCAGAGATCTGGGACTAGAATTGAAATGCAATCTAATCTACTTCCATAAGCACTCCTTAAGTGCCTACTACATGCAGGCCACTGTCCTAGGAGTTTAAGATCCACAGATAAAATGAAAAACAGTCTCTGTCCTCAAGGAGCTTTTAATATACTGGGGAGATGTAAGATATAAAATACATATATGCATATACATATAAGTGTGTGTGTAGTTTATGTTGCTATTTTGTTTATTAGACCCCCTCATGACTCCATTTTATTGGAATGGCTTGCCATTTCCTTCTCCAGTATGGGGTGTGTGTGTGTGTACACACGTGCATATATATGCCACATAAGATAAGCATATATTTGGTGACTGGAAAAGGAAAGAGTATTAACAACTGAGGAATCAGGAAAGGCTTTCTGAAAAGGCTGGTGTATGAGATGAGCCTTGAAAGATGCTGGGAATTCTAAGCAATTTTTGACAGCCAATTTTTAAAATTTAATTTTACCTTTTTTTCAGTAAACAAAAATCTATTTCCCTCTCTCCCTTCTCCACAGTGGGGAGAGCGGGAGCCCTTGTAACGAATATGCATAGTTAAGCAAAACAAATTCTATCAGCAAGTATTTATTAAATTTCTTTTCTGTCTACGACATTAGCAACTGTGCTAAATGTTGGAGATTCAATGACAAAAATGAAACAGTCACTGCCCTCAAGGCAGTTTGTATTCTATTGAAAGAGTTTTTAAGAGGCGGAGGTCAGGAGGGAGGGCATGCCAGGCAGAGGATATGGCCTGTGCAAAGGCGTGTATATGGGACATGGAATGGAGAGTTTAGTAAACAACATGTAGGTGACTTCGGGCCTGAATATAGTGTGTCACATCAGTTAGTCAATAAGCATTTATTAAGCACTTACTCTGTGTCAGTCAAGTAGGTTCTACTTAGATTGTGCCCTGTGTAGTCTGAAGGTTTCTGTGATCTCCCCATTGTAAAAAGAACTTGAACAGCACCTTTGAAAGAACTCCACAGCCAAATAAGAGGCTTTTTATATACATTAAATCAACCTGATAACCAGTGGAGACACTAATCTCAGGACACATGGCTCATTTCCCCTATTTCTAAAGTGCATTAAAGTTGGCAAAGTGCTTTCCTCCCGACAACCCTGTGAAGTAGACAGTACAAACATTATTAACTTTATATTATAGAAGGGGAACCTGAAGAGGATTTGAGAGAGGAAGTGACTTATTTAGGGTCCTGCAGCCAGAACTCAAATCCAGGGTTCTTTCCACTTATAGGCTGAACAAAAGTGCCCTGGGAAGCCAGAGGAGGCAGCAGCCACTGAATGAAGTCTTTTTCTTCACAAAGGAACACCTTCAGATAATTTCCAGAATGAGGTTTCCAGACATTGACTGGGGACTATTTTCCTATTAAAGATCACTTGGACATAGAAGTTAATCTAGTTTTTATGAGACAGCATGACAACAACCTTCATGGATTCCCCAGTATAAACAGTCCTCTGCTCAGAGAAGTTGTATCAAAGGGTCCAAAATTCAGTCTTTTTTCTTCCACCTTCCACCTTCCAGCCTTCTTAATTCTACTGCTACCTCTCTGTTAATCATACCTTATTTATCCTACATACAGCTTTTTTTAAAACATATTTGTTGGGCCAGAGCCAATGGCAGCTGGAAAGCAGGGAGTTGCTTAAGCTCCCCCTAGATCCCTCCAAACACCTGTAAAAATGGTTCTGAACAAATTCTAGAGCCGCAGAACCCACAAAATAGCAAAGGGAAGCAGGGCTCCAGCCCAGGACAGCCTGGATGGTCCCTGGGAAGGGTCTATCTCACGGAGCTGGGAGTGGAGCAGAGCAGAGCCTAGCGTGGGCCACACCAGGACCAACCAGACTGGGAACCGTTGAATCAGTGAGCTGTGGCAGTTACCAGACTTCCCAACTCGCAAACACCAAAGGCAACAGAGAAGGTTAGTGGGAAAAGCTGCTGGGACAGAGTGAAAGGAGTTTGTGGTTGGCCACCACCCCGGGGGTGGCAGAGGTGGTGCAGCTCTGAGGCTGCTTCCAGAGTTACAGCTGCAGTTGCTTCCAGCCCCAGGCCCACCTGGTGCGAGGAATTAAGCGGTGGATTACGGCGGGAGTGCAAAGCCTCTTTTGCTCTGCCTGGATCTGGGCTGCAATCCTGGTTGACCATTCTTGGGGGAGGAGGAGCACTGGTGTGGCAGAGCTTGCTGTGTAGCTCTGAAAATAGCAGCACAGCCCCTAAAGCTTGGGACAAAGTACCCTCTACTCTACAAGCAGTCATAACCCGACAAAAAGCTCAAGGGTCAAGTAGTTGGCTGGGAACATGGACAGGCAGCAAAAACAGACTCAGATTCAGACTCAGACTTTGGAATGTTTCTTTGGTGACAAAGAAGACCAAAACATACAGCCCGAACAAGTCAACAAAGTCAAAGAGCCTACATCAAAAGCCTCCAAAAAAATATGAATTGTTCTCAGGCCATGGATGAGCTCAAAAAGGATTTGGAAAAGCAAGTTAGAGAAGTAGAGGAAAAATTGGGAAGAGAAATGAGAGAGATGCAAGAAAACCATGAAAAACAAGTCAATGACTTGCTACAGGAGACCCAAAAATTACTGAAGAAAACAACACCTTAAAAAATAGACTGAACTCAAATGGTAAAAGAGCTCCAAAAAGCTGATGAGGAGAAGAATGCCTTGAAAGGCAGAATTAGCCAAATGGAAAAGGAGGTCCAAAAGACCACTGAAGAAGATACTACCTTAAAAATTAGACTGGAGCAAGTGGAAGCTAGTGACTTTCTGAGAAATCAAGATATTAGAAAACAGAACCAAAGGAATGAAAAAATGGAAGACGATGTGAAATATCTCACTGGAAAAAGCACTGACCTGGAAAATAGGTCCAGGACAGATAATTTAAAATTATTGGACTACCTGAAAGCCATGATCAAAAAAAGAGCCTAGATATCATCTTTCAAGAAATTATCAAGGAGAACTGCCCTGATATTCTAGAGCCAGAGGGTAAAATAGAAATTGAAAGAATCCACCGATTGCCTCCTGAAAAAGATCCCAAAAAGAGAACTCCTAGGAATATTGTCGCCAAATTCCAGAGCTCCCAGATCAAGGAGAAATACTGTAAGCAGCCAGAAAGAAACAATTTAAGTATTGTGGAAATACAATCAGGATAACACAAGATCTAGCAGCTTCTAAATTAAGGGATCGAAGGGCTTGGAATATGATATTCCAGAGGTCAATGGAGCTAGGATTAAACCAAGATTAAAACCAAGAGTCACCTACCCAGCAAAACTGAGTGTTGTGCTCCAAGGCAAAATACGAATTTTCAATAAAATAGAGGACTTTCAGGCTTTCTCAGTGAAAAGACTGAATAGCTGAATAGAAAATTTGACTTTCAAACACAAGAATCAAGAGAAGCATGAAAAGGTAAACAAGAAAGAGAAATCATAAGGAGCTTACTAAAGTTGAACTGTCTGGTTTACATTCCTACATGGAAAGATGATGTATGTAATTCATATCTTTCTCAGTATTAGGGTAGCTGAAGGGAATATATATACATACATACATACATATATATATATATATATATACACACATACATACATACATACAGAGGGCACAGGGTGAGTTGAATATGAAGGGATGATATCTAAAAAAAAAACAAATTAAGGGATGAGAGTGGAATATATTGAGAGAGGGAGAAAGGGAGAGATAGAATGGGGTAAATTATATAGCATAAAAGTGTCAAGAAAAAGCAGTTCTGTAGAAAGGGAAGAGGGGGCAGGTGAGGGGGAATGAGTGAATCTTGCTCTCATCAGATTTGACCTGAGGAGGGAATAACATACACACTCAATTGGGCATCTTACCCCACAGAAAAGAAGGAGGAAGGGGATAAAAAAGGGGGGACGATAGAAGAGATGACAGATAGGGGGAGGAGGTAATCAAAAGCAAACACTTTCAAAAAGGAACAGGGTCAAGGGAGAAAATTGAATAAAAGGGGACTGGATCGGAGGAAGCAAATAAAAGGAGACAGACTTTCCCTTTGCTAGAAGGAAAGCTTTTGGACTGCCTTGAGGGAATCCAAGGGGAGCAAGGAGACAGCCCTTGGGGTTTTTGGAAGGGTGTTCAACATACAGTGGTTACTCCCTTTATAATTCACTCAAGGAATTTTTGAGGAACTGCTTGGCAGCCTGAATTTTTACATTTAATTTAACTCATTATATAGCCCTTTTCTACGATTAGGCTCTGGACTTTCAAATCCTTTACCCAATGTTTTCCTAATCAGTAAATATCACCTGTAATTCAAGCACTGGGGTCAATTTAATTCTGTCTCTGCCTTTAGAGGACAGCTTGGTGGTACAATGGATAGAGCACTGGACCTAGAGTCAGGAAGACCTGAATTCAAATCTGACCTCAGATACTTACTAGCTGTGTGACCCTGGGCAAGTCACTTAACTCTGCTTGCCTCAAGTTCTCATGTGTAAAATGAACTGGAGAAGGAAATGGCAAACCACTCCGATCTCTTTGCCAAGAAAACCTCATATGGGGTCACAAAGAGCTGGACGTGACTGAACACCAACAACTGCCTTTTGAATCTCTCCAGGGTCCAAGGTCTCTTGAATCTGACTAGAAGTTCCAAAAGAAGAAATGGTAAATCAGAGTCACTCTCCGTTTACTGTATCACAAGGAATCGAGACAACCTTTGGCCATTCCTTTATTGCAGAAAGGTCCTAGAATCTTCTCCACCCAGTTCTAAATGCTTACTGATTGATTGATTGAATTGTGCCAGGAGCTGAGGATACAATAAAATGGAAAAATCCTTCCCCTCAAGGAACTTATATTCTATCAGTGAAACAACACAGATACATATAAGTAGATACAAAATACAAAGTGTAACACAACACCCCAGCTGAACGCAACAATGTTTGAAGGTCAGGTATGTTACATTTCACCTCTTCCCTGGAGTTCTCTGGTACCTTTAAGAGAGTTTGGGAGTCTCTAGGCTCTCTGCCAGTCACTGGTGATGGTGTTTCCTCAATTGCAGGGGCGAGGTCCTCTGTACCCCAGTTCCATTTAATCACTAATAGATTAACTTCTACAAAGCAACACTTACTTCAAAGGTATATTAATAAATATACAAACGTATGCCACTACATGGGACATAATACCCCCATATACCACCTCAGTCTCTGAGAAGGGGAAGACTAGGTTAATAACTCTGTCTCTATGTTCCAATTCCAAAATTCCCCTTGGGTTCAAGTCCCAGGCACCCTGGCTTCTCAGGGATTCCCTAACAGGTTGACTGACTGCCATATCCTTCACTGAATCTTGGCTCCAAGGTCATCATGGTTTGAACTCCTGAGTCTGGTATGGATTAGTGCCTGCATCTAAAATTGAGAAGGACAAATAAAATAGAAAACAAAAATACCCCCAAGCTATGGGAGCTAAAAGGGAAAGGCATTCCCCCTTCCCAGTTCAATGCATGGTGCCCATACTGTGAAGGATCATTGTTGGTGATCTGCACCCTTTGGACTCAGCCAGAAGGGACCTAGACTGTCCCAGTCTGGCAGTTTTTAAGACAGCCTGTTCCAGATATGCAGCCAACTGAAGGAGGCTACTCCCATCCACATGGTATGAGAAGGAAGATGCTTCCTCCCAGAAGCAGGGTTGTCTTCATGTTATAAGATCTGGGCATCCTTCTAGCCCCCATTACAAAAGTAAATACAAGATAATTAAAGGGGATGAGACACTAGTGCTGGGAAACTGCCAAGTTTTCATGTAAGAGATAGTGTCTGAACTCAACTTTGAAGGAAGCTAGATATTTTAAGGGGCAGAGGTGAAGAGGGAGTGCCTCTAGGGATGGGCAACAGTCTGTGCAAGGGCACTGAGACAGAAAATAGAAGGTTGAAGATTATACATTGTCAGATGAAAGTGGAAGAGTGAGGATTATCTGAAACAGATGAAGGCACAGTGGGTGGGTAAGAGTGCTGAACTTTTAGTGAGAAAGACCTGAGTTCAAATTCAGCCTTCAGGGCTCCTCATTGCCTTTTGGATAAAATATAATCTGGCATCTATAGCCTGTCACAATTTGTCTCTAAACTATCTTTCTGGGCTGATTGTACTCTGTATTCTACTTCATGCGCTACATGTTCTAACCAAGTTGGACTACAGACATACCTATTATTCCTCAGACATAACATTTTTATCTCTCATCTCCTTGCTTTTGTACTGGCTGTTCCCTATGCTTGGAATGCCTTCCCTTGTTATCACCACCTCTTTTGATGTCTAGCTGCCTTCTCAATTCAGTTCATATGCCACCTCCTCCTACAAGAAACCTTTCCTGATTCCCACTTACAAGTATTCGCCACTCTGCCTCACAGAAATAACTTTGTTTTTATTTTTATTTCATATTTTTCATCTGAGTACATGTAGGTCCCCTTCCCCCACCTCAGTAGACTAAGTTCTTCAAGGGCAGGGATTCATTCTTGTCTTTTTATCCCATGATACAAAATGGTGCCTGGAACATATTATGTACGTAATTATTGAACTCCAAGGCACCACCTCATACCCAACAAATTAGCAAAGATGGCTTTAAGACAAAGAACCATTGGAAGGACTGTGGAAGAACAGGTACACTAGTGCACTATTGGTGGGGCTATGAATTGGTTCAACTATTCTAGAAAACAATTTAAAAGTTTACCTCAAAAGTCATGAAACTATATATCACTTCTGACCCAGGGATAGATACCACTATTAGGCATATGCCCCAAAAAGTTCAAAGAAAGGCCCCATATTTCAAAAATATTTATAGCTAAGTTTTTTATTGTAGCAACTGGAAACAAAGTGGGTTTCCATCAATCGAAGAATGGCTAAACAAATTGTGGTATATGATTGGTAATGAACTATTATTGTGCTGTAAGAAATAACAAAAGAGATGGATTCTGGGAAACCTGAGACTTATGAAGTAAGAGGAACCAGAATGATTTCTACAATGACTGAAACACTATAAAGGAAGATGACTTAGAAAGACGTAATAATTCTGATCAATTCAATGACCAATGAGAAAAAATGACAGTGAATCATGTTTTTTACCTCTTAGTAGAGAGGAGATGAACTAGAGATACAGGAGGAGACAGAGTTTCAGACACAACCAGAGCTTAGATTTATTTTGTTTGACCATGGTTATTTCTGGTTATTTTTTTTTTATTTTTACAAGAGAGGGCTTTAGTGGTGGGGGAGGGAGAGGTGGAAGTATGAGAGTGTGGGAAATAGCAATGATGCCCAAAAAAAGAAGAAAAGAAAGAAAAGAATGTCAATAAAACATTTTAAAAATACACAGAAGAGAGCAGAAAGGAAGTTCAGAAGTGGACACAGCCAAGCAGGTCAGGGTTAGAACTGCCCTATTTAATAGGAAAGAATAAGTTGCGCATGATAGAAACTCATGATTTCTTACACATTTCTTTTTTCTGTTATTTACATACGGTAATGTTCTTGTTCATTGATATTTGCCAAGTTAATAATCAAGAAATGAAATAAAAAATAAGAAAATACATTTATTTTTCAACAAAATGCTTGTTGACTTTGACAGTGGAGAGAACACTGCCTCAGGAGCCAAAATCCCACTGCCTGTATCAACTACCTGCATAACTGGGCAAATCACCTAACCTCCCAAGGCCTCAGTTTCCTGATCTGTTTAGATGGCCCCTGAGACACTTTCCCATTCTAAATCTATGATCCTATTGTAAAGGAGAAGTATTTGTTTCTCCAATCTCCATCTCTCCCCTCCCCAAGCCATGCTGATGTCCCAAGGTCCCTATCCCCTATAACAAACTAAGGGTGCTTTTGATAGCTTTTGACCAAGGTATAAAAAAATGACTAATTTTACCTCCAATCATTATATTCTGGAAGTGCCATAAGGGATCAGCTAACTGGGATCTTAGGGAGTCTGCTCTGCCACCAAAAGAAAGCTGACCCTTCCATCCAGTGTCAGGTCCCAAATCTCCACTTTCCAAAACCTTTTCCTCTGCCTTATGCTGATATTTGTGAGTCTCATTAAACTACTAGCATAACAACAACAACACTCTCATCTCTTTAACCCTTTACAAATTGCTTTAATCACAACAACCCCATGGGCCCAGTAATAAGAGTATCATCATCCCTGTATTACATATGAGAAAACAGGCTCAGAAAGATTAAATGACTTGCTTACGGTCACACAGCTAACAGATGCCGGAGGCAGAATTTAAACCCAGGTGTCTTCTGACCCCAGATCCAGGGCTCTTTAGTCTGCACTATATAAACCCCTCCAGCATATAGTGCACTGAAAAGTTTTCTTTCTTTTATGATTGCAGCAATGCTCCTTGGTATTAGGAATGTTTTTTTTTCTTCTTGGCAACAAAACTGTATTATGCGGCTTGGCTTCAGTGCCTAGGAATGGTGAAGATGACCTGGGACAGTGTGTAGTTTGATATAAACCTTTGTATAGATTTTAGAAATTATCTTGCATGAAAGAGTAGATGCCAGTATAGAAGCACTTCATCTTAAATGTTTTATTCAATCTGAAAACAAATTTCATTATGACAAATGTTTCCAATTTTTGAAAAAGCTGTATGTAATGAAATACAGTATTGTTTTTCTGATCTTTGTATATGAAAGTGTTCATGTTTGTTGCTATTTTTTGAATTCAGAAAAAAGAAATTTTTTAAATTCTAAAAATGAAGGATTTCCAATTTTTCAAAAGGAATTAGGCAAAAAAAAAATTCTTTAGCAAAACAGTCCCTTTCTTCTAAAATGTTTGAGATTTGAGTGGGCACTGAATAAATGTTTGTTGATTAAGTGATTAATTGATTAAGAATATGGTATTTGAGAATAGGATTCAAATTTCTGGCTAGGGATGGAGTGCATCTAACAAGGACAAATCACTTAATGTCCCTGGGACTCAATTTCTTAACCTGTAAAATGAAATGCTTGTACTGTGTGAGTTCAAGTCACTTCCCTGGTTTGAATTTCAGCCTTGCTACTTACCTTTGTGACCTCACACAAGTCAAATGGACTTTCTGAGTCTTTTTCCTCATTGGAAGATGAGAAGTTTGAATGGATGGCCTCTGAAGTCCTTTCCTATTTTAGATTGTGGTCCTATGATTCTATTTTCTTATAAAAGGGGAAAATCAATTATAGTCTGATACACATTCCATATTTTGCAATAACTAATTTTAGAATTCAAAGGAAGAATAAGGGATAGTCTCAGTATTTGGGTATAGGTTAAGGAGTATTATTTGTGTTAAGAGCTTAATGTTAAGAAATTAATGAAAATATTTTGCAAGGTGAATGCAGGTGCCCAAATGAAAACAACAAGAAACCAGCTGAAGGAGGAGCCAGATCTGGGCATCAAGTTAGAAATCACCTGTGCTCTGAGTCATTTGGGCATGTGTCCATAATCTATGGACTCCCAGGCCAAGTTTCCCTTTGACCTGTTATGGCCTAGTGTGAAAGTAAAACTCTAAACAATTCTTTTGCCATAATCATGACTTGTCCAGGATTACACAACTAGCAATTGTCAAAGGCATGTCTTGGACTCAGCTCTTCTGACATCAATATATGACTGTTTTCCCTACTGTACCCTGCCGTCTTTCTAAAAAAAATACAGTTTTAGTGTCCAGAGTTAAAAAAAAAGGAGGGGAGCAGTCCACTTCCATGGTCAGACAATATCTGTTTAGTTCTGGGAATCAGATTCTTGGGAGGTCATTAACTACTTGAAGCAGGTCTAAAAGCAGAGTATTGAGAGGACTGGAGGCCATGCCATGTAAAGATGAGTTCAAGGAATTGGTGATGTTTGACCTGGATAGAAGACCAGAGGTGACAAGATAGCATTTGAAAGGCCATCATTGAAAGAGATATTTGTAATGTTTGAATTACATATTTAAAGCTAGAAATGCCATTCTGTATAATTCTCTCATTATACAAATGCAAAAACTGAAGATCAAAGAGGTAGTGACTTACATGAAGTTACAAAAAATAGTGACAGAGGGCAAAGCTAAGAGCTGGCTATGGAAGTTAGAAATGGAAGAGACTTTGGCTAACTTGAGCAATTACAGTTATTCAAATATGCAATGGATTGCCTTAAGAGGCAAGAAATTACCCATCTCTGGATGTCTTTAAACAGATAGAGCACCCCCTTGGGCTTACTCTACTAATATCTACAAGAAGGCAATGACTAATCCTCTTCCCAGGATTCTAGAGATAACCCTGAAGGACTATGTCTTCTAATGCCATTTCTCACAAGCCCCATCCAAAGTGCTTCTCCCAATGTCAATCAACTAGTTGGCATCAATTCATTTTTTAAAAGGGCTTTTTATTTTGGAGTTATAACAAGGAGAAAATTATAGAAATATTCACTACCACCTCCCAAACCAGGAGGTACACTGTCCCCTTGCACATACAAAGTCCCTGGGGAAAATGGTGCCAATTTATAGCATAAAGGCAATGAGGCACATGTGTAGGTGTAATATTAATAGAATAGAAAGATCTTCCCCATCCATTAATAGGCCTATGTGACCACATGTGTTCAATCACAGCTATTATACATTCTGAGTTACGTAGAGCCCACTGGGGGAAGGAACTTACCCAAGGAGGAACTTGCTTACTCAGAGGCTTGCTTGTAGGAAGGCTTTCACACTTTTTGGTACTAAACTAATTAGGCACTGAGTCATAAGGGTTGTGATGCCTTCTGGCTCTGAGAAGTGAATATATATTCTGAGGTTGGTATTTTGCTTTGGGGGTTTGCTTATGAGAAGGACCTTTTGACTTGCTGGATGGGTCTCTGAGTAGCATTTGTTCATAGAAGTGCTCATAGGAGCACTCATACTCAGATGTATCTGTGCTCCCCCTATCTGGTGGTATATGTAGGTCATTTGTATTACTTTGTTCAGACAAGTTGGAGCCTTGTCTGTTAATCTATTTTTCTGTTTGTATTTTCTCTGCTTGTATTTTCTTCATAATCAGGGTGTGAACCTTTCCCCTGAACTAGTAAATGTAATTAAAGTAAGATTGTTAATCCCTTTAAAAGCTATCTTTCCTTTCAAAGCAGATCAAAGAACCTGAGGTAGCAGGCCATTCTGGGTGTGCTAGGATGCTTGCTGTTACAGTATGGAACACATGGGGGTATGCACCTTTCCTCTCGTGGCCCTGTGAGTCTTTTCCTCCCTTCACAGAATCCCCACCCAGTTTGCTTTGGGGTGAGGTACTCCTGTGTTCAGCTAGGCTGGCTTGGTAGGGTGTGGTGTCTCAGCTAAAAGGCCAGTCCTTTTCTAGTCTGGGCCAAACAGGTTATTTGATGACTGTGCTGCTCCTCATAGGAGCTAGTGCTACTCCTGGTGCTGGTGCTCTCTGCTACGGACTCCAGTTTCTGGAGTTTCTCTCTGTGATCTTTTGAAGTTCCCAAGGTCATCTCTGGCTACTTCCATGTCAAGACACTCATTCCCTTAAGATCAGAAAAGAATAAGCACAACACACACACACACACACACACACACACACACACACATACCTGAAGCGCCATGCATTCACAGACACATGGCAGCTAGATGGGAGATAGTGCTTGCTGACTCTCCTCCAACCCAGAAGTAGCCCTCCCCACTCAAAAATTTCCAGGGAAGAAAGAACAAGATGTGTATCTTTTGCATGCACATTGAGTTCCAGTTCAGTCCCTCCTGTGTTCTAGTTCATAGTTCTTCAACCATCAAATCAACCAGACTCTCTGTTACTCTACAATTCTGGCCCCAGTCACACAGTCACTCATGGTCAGAAGAAGGCTCACCCAGCCTCCATGTTTTATATTAAAACCAGGCAGGGAATATTGCACATGCACACGCACATGCACATCTACCAGGAAGGTCAATCAACACATGTTCCATTGTAGAGTATCCCCATTACACAAAATGGGATGAATACTTGTCAGCAATACAGTAGAAAAGAAACATTGCATCCAGGTTCAAGTTGGACTAGACAGACCTGAAGTTCCTACATTGGTAAATGAGTCTGGTTAAAAACAAGAATAACAACCAGTTGTGCAATGGAATATCATTATGCTTAAAAAAACAAATATGAAAAATTTTTTAAATATGAGGGGAAGCAAAGTAAGACAGAAAATAAGGGTAGAATTAGAATGACAAACATGTGGACTACAACTAGGTTTTCTAAAATACAACAGCAACAAAATTTTAAAAGTGCACAGAAAAGGTGAGACATAATAAGCACATATTTTATTAATATAAATTTGGTAAAGTACATATCTATTCATATCACTAATGTGTGTGTATGTGTGTATAAAACAAATGGACTCCTGTGGTCTCCATGAACTCTGACTCTGGAACTTCTTGTTAATTTTTCAAGGCACAGCGTGGCTATCTTGACCTGAGGCTATCTTGATATCATGTTCTCTATTACCAGACCACATAAGAGACATAAATACCATAGTAAAAGCATCTAATTAAGATTTTTAAAATGCAAAGAGCAAGTAGGAATCAATCATTTTCTGCCACAAGTGTCTGGAACTCTTATTCCAAAAGGCCAATTGCATGGAACGATCTTCATTGATGGAGACTGATTGCTTGGTACTCTGCGCCTACAGGAGGCTTGGAGTGATGAGAGCTAGAGAAAAGAAAAGTCTTCTGGCTTCCAGCCTTGAAGAAGACTTGTAGTTCCAGAATTTCTTCAATTCTCTGAAGGGAAAGAAAGACTCTGGGAAAAAGGCAACATGTAGAGGAGCCAGAAATATCTATAGTGTTTCTCTCCCTAGCTTACTACACTAAAGACTTCAGAGAATTTCCCCTTGGGTGAGATCTGAGGCTCTCTCTCTTGGTTAAGGCTATCTCAACATTGACGAGAGAGCTCATTCACTCAGTACTGTCTGGTATGTATTCTCATATGTATGTATATACTCTCATGTTATTGAGTCTAATAAAGTCTCTGATCTCTGTTTTTTTATTGTCTTGAATAAATGAGTTTATTCACTATTCACTACATCTGTTAATTACAGAACTGACATTTAGTGGGAAGGAAGTCCAGCCTTAGATATATAGCTTAGGGTACTCCTCCTCTGTTTAAGAAATGGTGATCAGGAGTTCAGCTTGGCCCTAACAATTACTTTTCCTAAACCAGCAATATTCAAGGAAGCAGATCGATATAATCCCAGCACAGAACCTCCTCTCTGTGAGGAGAGTAATGGCCAGCCTCTGACCCCAACCTTTTGATTCCGCTCCTGTAAGATCCCTTGGAAAAAAGTTGAAGGGAAAGGAGACTCTAGAGATATCTATTCTTGCCTCCTTTTGAGCTACATCTAGACAGCCACTGGAGGACACACAACCTAAATAGGCAAAAAACTGCCCCCCCCACACACATGCTTCGTACACGTACAACCCCCTAACACACTGGTAGTGGTGGTGGTGTGATCTGATTACAGCTATTCTCCCAAGCATAGCAAGAGAGAAACAGTTTGTTTTTCAGAATTTATGAGCGCAGTAGGAAAAACCACTCCAGCCATAGTTCCAAAGCTCACTTTTCTAACCCTCTTCACCACGGCTGTTCTGGAAGCCCTGCTTTTTAAACCTTGTGCCTCTCCAACAGCTCTTCAACCAATCAGCTTTCACTTGGTGATGTCACCATTCTGTGACCAGACAAAAGCCTTCTGAGAAATATAATTCCAGGAGTTTCTCACAATAAGCAATGTTCTCTGGATCCCTGAGTATCTTAGGAAATGAAGTTCTAGTAATTCCTCCTTAGTCATGCTTAACACACTCAGATATACACACACACGCACATGCGCACACACACACACACACACACACACACACACTACAGGCTGTTTGTGCATTTCGTGGATATCCCAGGTGATACTTGAAGTGCTTCAGTAGTATTAGTAATATTAATTAGCAACCTACACCAGCTCATATCCTGTCTTCTATAAGTGTACGGAATAACAGGGTATCACATTACCATAAATCAGCAAGGGAGAATATTTATCATTTTGCCCACCATGTGGCGTGCTGCTCTAGTCTCAGCCCAGCTGTTCACAGTCATTAAAAGGACAGGCTCTCTTCTGACCTTAAAAGCCAAGCAGGGTACTGCCTGATTAATACTTGAATGGAACTCCACCTGGGGATATTAGGGGGCTGCAGGCATTTGCTTTTCTGGTTTAGGTTAAGGTTTACTCCACCCCAGGCACCCTCACACATACCGGAAACTATCTTACTTCCTTTCCCCAACCACTTCTCCACTTCTGTCTGGGCAAAGGGAGCTTCCAGTGTAAAACAGTAAGTGGAATTGGACAGTAGTGCCGTGACCCATAGGGGAGCTAGGTAGTAGTGGACAGAGTGTTGGGCCTGAAGTCAGGAAGACTCATGTTTCTGTGTTCAAATCCAACCTCAGACACCTACTAGCTGTGTGACCCCGGGCAAGCCACTTAACCCTGTTTGCCTCATTTTCCTCATCTGCAAAATAGCTGGAGAAGGAAATGGCAAACCACTCCAGTATCTTTGCCATGGAAAGCCAAAAGGGGTCATGAAGAGTTGAACACAACTGAACAACAATGGCAAACTTGACCCATGTCATGTCATTTGAAGAGGCAGCATCGCAGAGTGGATAGGGCACTAGAATTGGAGTCAGGAAGCCCTGAGTTCAAATCCTGCCTGAGACACTGAGTAACTGTATGATACGGGACAAGTCACTTAATCTCTCTATTGCTCAGCTTTTTCATCTGCACCATGGGGGTAGAGGGAGATGGAACTCAACCTCTAAGGTGCCTTCCAGCTCTAAATTACACCCCTCAGTGACACACAAAAATGTCTTACCCTTCACCTTGCCATCACCCACACATGTTTTACTCTGTTAGTGAACTCCCACATTCCCTTATCTGATCATAATCTGAACCAGTTCAACTCTACACCATCCTCTTCTCTCAAGTCCCTTGGTACTTCTCCTGTCACCAACCAGGCCCTACCAAGCCTCAGCTTTGGATTACTCCCATCAAACTCCCATCTTTGCTCTTACTCGCATACAGCTAGGTGAAGATGGAGAAAATGATGAAACTGTGCTGATTATACTCTATCTTTAGAGTATAGGTGAGTTAGGGAACAACCCATATAAAAGCATGGAGGTGGGAGATGGGGTAGTATGTTTGGAGAATGGCAGATCAGCCTCCAGTAACAATCTGGGCCTCTCCAACCTCCGAGGCCCGACTCACATCCCAAGACCAGCTTGTAATGGCAACTGAGGCCTCTCCAGCACCAGAAATGGTGTATTGGTAATTAGGGTGGGACTTTTTTTTACTTTTTTCCCTTTTGGAGCACTGAAGTAATCAAGTGCCTTTGATGAGTCTGGCCTTTGTTTCTTTGATTGAATCAAAAGTCTTTGACCTGCTTAAGAAACAAGAAAGCCTAGTTCACATAGGTTTGAGTCTTATGGTTGTGATACTCTTTGACCCTGAACAGGGTATATAAACTCAGAGGTTATCATTTTGTTTGGGTATCTCACTCACTGGAAGACTGTAATGTGATTTGACCAGAGGAGACTCTGGAGCCCCTCAGCTTTGAAAACCCAGATGTTGGTGCCTCTCTCTCTGGTAACTATGTAATTCTTTGGCCAGACAGCTAGAGGCCTATCTGTTGATAACTGTGTGTGTTTGCTCTGTTTATATTGTCTCTGTTCGTAATTTCTGTTTGTATTCGCTCTGAAATTCAGGGTGCTGGCTTTTCCCCCTGAACTAAGGAATGATATATGTATGTTTGATTAAAGTGAGATTGCTAACCCCTTAAAGTTGCTTTCCTTAGAAAAGCAGATCAAAGAACCTGTGCTAGCAGCCTTCCTGTAGGCTGGTGTTGTTGGTCTTACACAGCCACAGTAGCGTCAAGTAGCATCGTTGTTACAGGTGGGAGACCACAAAATTCCACCCTTTCTCCCAAGCCTATACCATTCCAACTACAGATTCTTCTCCGACTCCCAGGCCTATACCTCCTCCTGCTTCTGCTTACTTTCAGCCTGGTCTCTAAGACCTTGCAAGACACAAAGCACCTCTTGACCCTATCAATGACTTTGAGAAGTCTAATCATCTGCCACCCTCAATGGGACCCTCCCCATCCCCTTATATGCTACCTAGTCTTATTCCTCAATGGTTGGAATATTCCTACCCCCTATCTTCTTTCCCATATCTGTGTTACTGAACCCACTTCTACTGCCTAGCTCCTGCTTTAATCTACCCTAATCCTACCCTTCAGTGTCCCCCTCCTGGTCTTCCTACCCCTTCCCCTATGCCTTATAGAATGCTTGCTCCATAATTAAATTTTTTTCATTTTAAAATCTCTCCCTTTTCTCACTCTTTCCATCTTCTGGCACTAACCAAGACTTACCACCCTCCTTATAACCCTGCATCCCTAGCTACCCTCTTCAGTAGTGCCTACTCTTTCTCTAAACTGCTCCCCACCTCCAACTCATTGGGTAGGGGAGTCTAAATACTTCTTACTCCTGTCTGCTACTTCCACACTCTCCTTCTACCATCATACTTTAGCAACATCTCCTCCTTTGATGTTTAAGCTATCTCAATTTATTATACAACCCACATCCTATTGGCTGTTATCTATTCACCCCTAGAGTCAGTAGTGTTCAGTGGATAGCTTCAACTTTATTTCTCCACCCTAACTCCTGCCCTCATAGCAAGTGGTGCCAACATACATTTGTCCTCATTCTCATCAGCTCCTATTATCTATTCCTATACTCCCCTTAAGAGATGATCGTATTGGTCTTGACATCACCCACAAATGTTCTACTTCTATGTTCATGAACTCCAAAATTCCTTTATCTGATAATATTTTATCATTCCACCTTTCTCTGTGACCTCATAACTCCCAAAACTGTTCTTCATCCTTATTATGGCTCCAAATCTCTCCATCACTCAATGCTTTCCTAAGACATTGTCCCCATAATAAGCACACTCTCCTCCCTTGCCAGTCTTGGGCCATTGATAAACCTGTTCAACACTACATTATCCCCTACCTTTGAATCCTTTGCCTCAATTACACCTTGCCAACAATACTGCATTAGTCCCAGAATTTGCCTCCTTTGCTCCTATTCATGTCCTAGAGGAAGGCACAAAACCATGCTGACTAGGTTCATCACAACTTTGTTATCTAATCTCAACTGGGCTCCAACTACAAGGTGATCTTTTTACTCCTCTCTAATTGGTTCCCTGTCTCACTCACTAAAATGGCTATTCCAAACCTTCTCTCCATTCAGGCATTTCATGGCATCACTTTCACACTCTCTATCTCCCCCCATTCCCACTTACCTGAGTATCTTGCTTCATATTTCAGGGAAAAAAAAAATAAGGCCATTTGCTGAGAGCTCCCTCTTCTCTCCTCATCTCACATCTCTCAAATCACTTCTTCCACTATTGCGTCCTTCACTTCTGTCTCTTGCAGAATTGGCCCTTCTCCTTGCCAAGCCCAAGCCCTTTATATGCTTTATATACTATCCTCTCCTATCTTCTTCAATAGTTTTCTCTCTCTGTCATTGATACTCTTTTGTTAATCTTCAGTCTATTGGCTGTTTCCCCACTGTCTACAAACACACCAATGTCTCCCTCATCCTTATACTCAATAGTTCCTGTCTCCAAAAGCCATTGTTTTGCACAGGTGTGGGGAACCTGCAGCCTCAAGGCCACATGTGGCCCTCTAGGTCCTCAAGTGCAGCCCTTTGACTGAATCCAAACTTCACAAAACAAATCCCCTTAATAAAAGGATTTGTTCTGTAAAACTTGGACTCAATCAAAAGGCCATACCCAAGGACTTAGAAGGCCGAATGTGGCCTCAAGGCCGCAGGTTCCCCACACTTGGTCTACCATCTCTCCTTTTCTTAGCTAAACTCCTTGAAAAAGTCAACTACTTTGAATGCTTCCATTTCTTTTCTCTCATCCTCTTCTAAACCTTCTGCAGTTTGGCTTCCAATTCCACCATTTAACTAAAACTACTCTCTCCAAAGTTAATAGTGATCTCTTAACAGCCATTTCTAATGGACTTTTCTCAATCTTCATCCTTCTTGACCTCTCTGAAGCATTTGACACTATTGATAACATTTTCCTTCTGGATACTTTCATCCCTTTGGATTTTTTGTGTTTTGTTTAATAGTATTTTATTTTGTAATTTTTGTAAAAGAAGAAACAGAATAAAAGGATAAAACCACACACACACACACACACACACACACACACACACACCCCAAAATAAACAACAACAAAGATAGTGAAAATAGTATGCTTCAATTTTCATTCAGACTCCATCAGTTCTTTCTCTGGATGTGGATAGCATTTTCCATCATGGGTCTTTTGGAATTCTCTTGGGTTGTTGTATTACTGAGAAGAGCTAAGTCAGTCATAGTTGATTATGGCACAGTGTCACTGTTACTGTGTTTAATGTTCTCCTGGATCTGCTCACTTCGTTCGGCATCAGTTCATATTAGTCTTTCCAGGTTTTTCTGAAGTCGGCTTGTTCATCACTTCTTATAGCACAATAGTATTCCATTACATGTACCACAACTTGTTCAGCCATTCCCCAGTTGATAGGTATCCTTCAGTTTTCAATTCTTTGCCACCACAAAAAAGTGCTATAAATATGTATGTGTATGTATGTATGTGTGTTTGTATGTGTGTGTGTATGTATACATATATACACATATATACATATATATGTTGTCCACCAGATGGTGCTATACTTAAGCCACCAACCAATTGGTTTCATCAGTCTATTGTCAGCATCTACCACAGCTGCTTGGCCCTCTTCTATGGTGTGCACTGATGAAGCATCCTAAAGGTTTCAGTCTCTTCTGTCCATCACATGGGTATTCAGACTACAAATTCTTAGACTACTCCCACTATGACAGCTCCTTGTGGTATTGTCAGCTACTGTCCCTAGCCCCAAATCAATATTGATCAAAGTATAATATATGAAAGGAGTAGGTGGATGGCTCAGAGGACAGAGAGCTGGGCCCGAAATCAGGAAGACATCTTCCTGAGTTTAAATCTGGCCTCAGATACTTACTAGGTGTGTGACCCTAGGAAAGTCACTTAACCCTGTTTACCTCAGTTTCCTTATCTGTAAAATGAGCTACAGAAGGAAATGGCAAAAGCACTGCAGTATCTTTGCCAAGAAATGCCCAAATGGGGGCAGCTAGGTGGTGCAGTGAGTAGAGCACTGGCCCTGGAGTCAGGAGGACCTGAGTTCAAATCCAAACTCAGACACTTGACACACTTACTAGCTGTGTGACCTTGGGCAAGTCACTTAACCCTAATTGCCCTGCCTTCCCTCCTCCAAAAAAAAAAAAACCCAAATGGCGTCATGAAGAGTCGAACATGACTGAAAATGATTGAACAACAATAGCATATGAAATATGACTCAGGATTACTAAAGTATGGAAATCTTTATGGCTCTAGCGAAACTCACCTTTGGAATTTTCTTGCTCTCTGTTGACCCTCTATATTAATGAATCACAATCCTTTTTTTTTTTTCCTGAGGTCACTTGGTTTAATAAATATGTTGTTGTTCACTCATTTTAGTTGTGACTGGATCTTCATGACCTCACTTAGGGTTTTCTTGGCAAAGATACTACAGTGGTTTGCCATTTCCTTCTCCAGCTCATTATACAGTTGTGGCAACTGAGGTAAACAAATTAAGTGACTTGACCAGGGTCACACAGTGTCTGAAGCTGGATTGGAACTCAGGTCTTCCTCACTCCAGGCCCAGGGCTTTATCTACTGCAACCCCTAGCTGCTCTTATTAAATACAGTAAAGTCAAATTGCAAAGAAAACACCAAGTGTTGCACTCTTGGGTAGCCCTTTACCTGCTAATCTCTCAAATTCAGACACACCTGGCTGAGCCCTCCCAGCTATCTGGGATTGGGAAACGATTAATGAAAGGAGTTGCTATTGTGGGAACTCAGTGGGAACAAGAGCAATGCAGAGAAAAAAGCTTATCTCCCTGCCCCCTGCTCCTGACTCCTCCTGTGCATAGCTGAATGTCCCTGGAAACCCTATAATTTGCTTGGGCAATGATACTCTGCACCCTTGGCCCACAACCAGCAGCTTGCATCTTCGTTCCAGGTCTGGATCTCAGCTTTCCCACCCAGTACTACTCCAAATCTGAAGTACTTGGACAATCAATTAATCAACAAGTCTTTATTAAGCTTCTCCTGTTGCTAGGCACAATACCAGGCAATAGGGGTAAAGGGCAAAGATGAAATATTCTCTACCCTCAAGGAATTCACAACCTAGTCAGGTGAGACAACTTGGACATACGTAGGGATTTACAACATAATTACAAATAATTGAAGGGAGTTTGCAGAGGGTGAAGCACTAGTAGTTGGGAGATGAAAAAAAATTAATGCAAAAGGGAGTGCCAGAGTTGAATTTTGAAGGAAACCAGTGAGTCTATGAAGAAGTGTGCCTATAAGGAGGGAATACATTTGGAGATTGATGGGATATCGAACGCAAAGGCATGAAACTAGGAGATGGAGTGCTGTGAATGAGGAACAGTAGGTAGGCCTAGGTGGGATGTGTCAATCTAATCTCCAGTGATCCCACTCACCATCACTGTATAGCAATCTGTGACCACCACAACCACTCCTTGTGCGGGCTTGGTGGTACCCTGAAGGACAGCCTTCTGATGCTGCATCAGAAAATCACATAGGGAGATGTGAT
The DNA here is from genome assembly GCF_011100635.1 of Trichosurus vulpecula. Classification (NCBI taxonomy): domain Eukaryota; kingdom Metazoa; phylum Chordata; class Mammalia; order Diprotodontia; family Phalangeridae; genus Trichosurus; species Trichosurus vulpecula. Next base: position 82,462,552 of record NC_050574.1, on the reverse strand, counting down.
TCCCAATTGACTGAGAGACTGCTGGAGGAGAGCATAGAAGGAGAAACGGGGAGGATGATCCAAAGTATGGACTTTGAATGGTCGTTGGAAGACCATTTAGAGTTAAAGGCACATGAACAAAAGTCAGCATCCCAGTGGGTCACTGGTTTCCTAAGCTCCTCCAGCCTCAAAGAATGCTAAGAGCAGAGTCATTGGGTAAGTGCATTCTCTACCCAACTGAGCGGAGATTTCACTTCACTCCTAGGTTGCAGAGCCCTTAACTCTTGTATATTCCATCATCTAAACAAATCCGTATTATTTCCCCTATGAATTTTTTACTGATTGCTTTGATATCCGTGGTTGTCTTTTGTATAATAAATATTTGGTGGAAGGGGAAGCTAAACCAGATGAGATCAAGTTAACTATTACTTTCCAAATCTGGGGCAGAATGGCTTTTCTCTGCCCAACAACCAAAGAAAGTGACTTTTATCCTGAATGCCAATAAGAATTGTGAGAAATGGTGGAAGCAGTTTTGTTTCCACAGAATTGAAAGCATCTCCCCTCTCCCCTAGCTTTAGCAGAATGTAAGTCAGGTGACTTATTAGAACCAGTTTTAATCAGAGCTATGATCTAGCAGAGACTAGGCTTCTGGTAGGGTGAAAGGTTAGAGGCATGCTTAAGGAGCTGTGTGAGGGAGACATGGCATGGGCAGTTCAGGGAGTTGCATCTGGCCAATGAAGATCCAGGTGGGAGATTCGAATTAGGAGCTAATAAAAGGATTGGCATTTGTCTGAGTCCCTTGTACTCTCCCTTGTACTCTGTTCAGGGGATGTGCCCATTTATTCAGACTGAATAAATGTAAAATACAATTAAAATCTTCCTGGCTTCCCAAGGAGTATTGTTTATTCTTAGACTAAGCAGATTTCTAGCAGAATCACAACCCTAGACTTCAAATACCTGATGTGTAATAGATAGATATAATTCTAAGCTCCACACTCCTCCTCAACGTAGTAGCGCAAGGAAGTAATTGTCCTGCCATTGCCTTCCTCCTACTCCTTACAAAGGTGGAAATTTAATCACTTCAGGAAGTGGGATAGGGCATTGTTTCAACAATTCAGCTAGCAGCTGCTGTGGGGGTGAAAAACCAACACAAGCCCAACAACGAGAACGCTGCAAGCCCAGATTCTTTTGATCTGCTTTACTAAGGGGTTAACAATCTTACTTTAATCCAGCATACGAATATCATTGACTTAGTTCAGGGGGAAAAGCCAGCACCCTGAACTTCAGAGCAAACACAAACAAATTACAAACATCAACAGACAGACCTTGTCTGACTCAAATCTCAATTCATAGTTACCAGAATTTAACAAAATCCAAACATCTGGGTTTACAAGCTGGAGGGCTCTTAACTACGGGTGCCCAGAGTCTCTACATCAGCATACCACCAAGAGTGAGAGCCCTAAGCAAATAGCTCTGTCTTCTCTTTTTATACACTCTTTAGCCATCATCAAATGTCATCTGAGCAACCAGAATTTTAGCTCTTACTATTGGCTCTGGTCTTAGCAACTCCCCTTAGGACCCTAGGAGCTTCACACCCACATCAGCTTAGCACCTAGTAGCTAGGGGTTTTGGGCCTACTTGGGAGCCAAGATATAATCAGACCTCCCTTCATTGGCCCCACCTGGAACCCCACCTTAGTTACCAATGCAGGCATCTCCACATATGTACATATATGTGCATATATGCACATATTTGATTACATGCATATACACATATTACATTCAGGCCACTTAGTCTTTGTTACACATTTCAATTTATTATACCTCTGACCAAAGTGCTCTTCCCTCACTTCTACTAGCATCGTTTCTTCCATTAGATGCTTTTGTATTTGTATCCCTACCACTTAGGGTAGAGGTAGACATATGTTAATAGGCACTCTTTCGTTTATTTATTCATGTATCTAAAGTGAGATTCAAATCCAGGTCTTCTAGAGTCTGGAGTTGAGCATTGAGGCTACCATTATGCCATACTGCCTCAATAAAAGGCCATTGTAACAATCCTGGCAAGAGATGATGAGGACCTGAACTAAGGCGATAACTATGTGGGTGGAAATGAAAGGATAAATGCAAGGCGCTATAGGATTACTCAAGGAGTTGGCTCCCAAAGTTCACTGTGGTTTATCTAAACGGCCAGCAAACTCTCTAGGATAAACTCAAAAGCTTGATTCCCAGTCAGTCAGCAGCTCTTCATGATGGGCAGAGAACCTCAGGTCCATCTACCCCAGCTAACCACCCTCTTGTTCTCAGTACCTGAATGGAAATAGTTTCTCCAAAGAGAAAAGTGGAGAAAAAGCTCAGATGGTAAAGCGAACTTCACTATTGTAATAACACCTAGCACTTGTAAAAAAGGTTTCTAAATCCTATTTTATCCTCACAACAACCCTGGGAAGTAGGTGCTATTATTGTCTCTATTTAGATTTGAGGAAACTAAGACAATTCGTGGTTAAGTAACTTGCCCAGAGTTGCACAGCTAGTAACTGTCTTTTAGTATTTAGACTCACCAAATCCAGCACTCTATCCTCTGCACCACCTAGATGCCTAGCACTTGTTCGATTTGCTAGCACTGTGCACAGATCTTGTCCCAACTGTGTCCTCTTACTGGCCTTGCTCATGACCTTGAGTGTTCTCTCCATAAGGCCTCAATAAGCGGAGAGATGTCTTCTAAAGACAATATGATCGCCAGAAACGCACCACTCTCCCTTCCTCTGTTTCTGAACAGCCCTTGTATAAATGACAGTCCAGAACTGATAAAAGGATGTGTAGTGGTCACTATGGAATAGATATCAGTTACATATTGAAGGCATGATATTGGATTACTAGAATTGTGACATTTTTACCCCTGAAACTAAACCACAGCGGCATGCTCTCTCAGCAGACCTTGAAAAAAATAGGGAGCTTACAGAGTTTATCTACTCCAAAATTCAAAATGGAATTTAGAAGGCTGGCATTTGGGAGTTATAGTGAGAATAAGTTTGTTGTCCTGACTCAACTTACTCCATTTTGTATTAAGCCACCATTTTGTGATGAAGTGTTCTGATATTTGTTGTTCATAACTTGTTTTTCAATATTAAGATAAGCATTATAGGCTGGTAAACAACATATATGTTTGCAAATAACTGGTAAAAAAAAGTATGAGATCCCTAGGGGAGGAGCCAAGTTGGTGGCTAGAAAGCAGGGACTTGCCTAGGGCTTTCCCCCAGGGCCCTCCAAACACATATAAAAAATGGCTCTGAACAAATTCTAGAACTGCAGAACCCATGGAATAGCAAAGGGAAGCTGGGCTCCAGCCAAGGACAGCCTGGATGGTCGCTGGGTAGGGTCTATCGCACGGAGCTAGGAGTGGAGGGGAGCAGAGCCCAGCATGAGCTGCACCTGGACCAACCAGACCAGGAGCCAGTCGGAACAGGCCCTAGCACCCTGAATCAGGAAGTTGTGGCAGTTACCAGACTTCTCAACCCACAAACACCAAAGATAACAGAAAAGGTTAGTGGGAAAAACTGTGAGGGACCTAGTGAAAGGAGTTCATGGTTCAGCCACCACCCCGGGGGCAGCAGAGGTGGTGCAGCTACAGAACTACAGCTGCAGTTGCTTCCAGCCCCAGGCCCACCTGGTGGGAGGAATTAAGATCAGAGTAGGAGTGCAGAGCCTGCTCAGATCTGAGTCACGGTCCGGGTTGGCGGTTCTTGGGGGAGGAGGAATGCTGGTGTGGCAGAACTTACTGTGCAGAAATAGCTCTGAAAACAACAGTGCAGACCCTCAAGCTTAGGACAAAGTACTCTCTACTCTACAAACTCAAACTCAAAGATCAAGTAGTTGGCTGGAAACATGGACAGGCAGCAAAAACGGACTCAGATTCAGACTCAGACTTTGGAATCTTTCTTTAGTGACAAAGAAGACCAAAACATGCAGCCAGAAGAAGTCAACAAAGTCAAAGAGCCTACATCAAAAGTCTCCAAGAAAAACATGAACTGGTCTCAGGCCATGGAAGAGCTCAAAAAGGATTTGGAAAAGCAAGTTAGAGAAGTAGAGGAAAAATTGGGAAGAGGAATGAGAGTGATGCAGGAAAACCATGAAAAACAAGTCAATGACTTCCTAAAGGAGACCCAAAAAATACTGAAGAAAATAACACCTTTAAAAAATAGACTAACTCAAATGGTAAAAGAGCTCCAAAAAGCCAATGAGGAGAAGAATGCCTTGAAAGGCAGAATTAGTCAAATGGAAAAGGAGATCCAAAAGACCACTGAAGAAAATACTACCTTAAAAATTAGACTGGAGCAAGTGGAAGCTAGTGACTTTCTGAGAAATCAAGATATTAGAAAACAGAACCAAAGGAATGAAAAAATGGAAGACAATGTGAAATATCTCATTGGAAAAACCACTGACCTGGAAAATAGATCCAGGAGAGATAATTTAAAAATTATTGGATTACCTGAAAGCCATGATCAAAAAAAGAGCCTAGATATCATCTTTCAAGAAATTATCAAGGAGAACTGCCCTGATATTCTAGAGCCAGAGGGTAAAATAGAAATTGAAAGAATCCACTGATCACCTCCTGAAAAAGATCCCAAAAAGAAATCTCCTAGGAACATTGTTGCCCAATTCCAGAGCTCCCAGATCAAGGAGAAAATACTGCAAGCAGCCAGAAAGAAACAATTTGAGTATTGTGGAAACCCAATCAGAATAACCCAAGATCTGGCAGCTTCTACATTAAGAGATCGAAGGGCTTGGAATGCAATATTCTGGAGGTCAATGGAGCTAGGATTAAAACCTAGAATCACCTACCCAGCAAAACTGAGTATGATGTTCCAAGGCAAAATACGGATTTTCAATAAAATAGAGGACTTTCAAGCTTTCTCAGTGAAAAGACCAGAACTGAATAGAAAATTTGACTTTCAAACACAAGAATCAAGAGAAGCATGAAAAGGTAATCAAGAAACGGAAATTGCAAGGGACTTACTAAAGTTGAACTGTTTTGTTTACATTCCTACATGGAAAGATGATGTGTATGATTCATGAGACCTTAGTATTAGGGTAGTTGAAGGGAATATGCATATATATGTATGTATATGTTTATGTATATATACAAGTGAATGTGTATGTATGTATATATCTATGTGTATATGTATGTATATGTGTGTATGTGTATATATACGTGTGTGTTTATATATGTATATATATATATATATATATATATATGTAAAAGAGAGAGAGCAGACACAGGGTGAGGTGAAGATGAAGGGATGATATCTAAAAAAAAATCAAATTAAGGGATGAGAGAGGAATATATTGAGAGAGGGAGAAAGGGAGAGATAGAATGGGGTAAATTATCTAGCATAAAAGTGTCAAGAAAAAGTAGTTCTGTAGAAAGGGAAGAGGGGGCAGGTGAAGGGGAATGAGTGAATCTTGCTCTCATCAGATTTGACCTGAGGAGGGAATAACATACACACTCAATTGGATATCTTACCCCACAGGAAAGAAGGAGGAAAGTGATAAAATAGGGGGGACAATAGAAGAGAGGGCAGATCGGGGGAGGCGGTAATCAAAAGCAAACACTTTCGAAAAGGGACAGGCTCAAGGGAGAAAACTGAATAAAGGGGGACTGGATAGGAGGGAGCAAAATATAGTTAGTCTTTCACAACATGAGTATTGTGGAAGGGTTTTGCATAATGATACACATGTGGCCTATGTTGAATTGCTTGCCTTCTTAGGGAGGGTGGGTGGGGAGGGGAGAGGGGAGAGAATTTGGAACTCAAAGTTTTGAAAGAAGATATTCAAAAAAAATTTTTTTTTGCATGCAGCTAGGAAATAAGATATACAGGCAATGGGGCATAGAAATCTATCTTGCCCTACAAGAAAGTAAGGGGAAAGGGGATGAGGAGGAGTGGGGTGACAGAAGGGAGGGCTGACTGGGGAATGGGGCAATCTGAATATATGCCATCTTGGAGTGGGGGGGAGGGTAGAAATGGGGAGAAAATTTGTAATTCAAACTCTTGTGAAAATCAATGCTGAAAACTAAAAATATTGAATAAATAAATTAAATAAATAAATAATGATTTTTTTTTAAAAGTATGAGATCCCTAGACAGCACAGACCACCAAAGGGAAAATTTGGTAAACAACCTCATCATTATTTTATGTTGTCAGGAGCCAATCAAATCAATCGGTTTAAAAAACCCACCTAGTTTGCCAACCACCCATCAGAATTTGAGTATAAGTAGCTAACATCTACAATTGGACTATAAGAAACTCACTGCCCCTCACCTCTACCCCCAGCCTTCAGGCTGATCTTAGGTTGTGACTAGGTTTGCACTACTCCTGCATTACTATATGTTCCATTTGAGTCTCAATTGAAACTCAAGCCCCAAAGCCCATTGGTATGGGGTTCTCTTTTCATTGGTGGAGATAAAGGCCCTTTGCCTGTGTGAGGGGTAGGGTAGAGTTGGCAAGAGCAGGAGATTCCAACTTTGAGAGAGAAGATGGCCATTCCAAACTCTTTTCAGATAATTTTAGGGAGAAAATGATTCTCGGAAGAAGCCAACATGTAGAACTTCATACCTTGCTACATGACAGACTTCAGTGAGTAAGTGAGTGAGTGAGATCTGGGACTCTCTTTTGGTTGAACTGAGATGTTCTCATATGTATACTTTTTCTGATTTCTGTTTTGCTATCAACTTGGATAAATGGATTTCTTTGTTCCTTGCTATGTAGGGTCCGGAGCTCGTAAATTTGGTGGGAATGGAGTCAAGCCTTGGATATAAAGCTTGGGGCTCCTTTTCCCCCCACTAAGTAATAGTGATGAGGAGTTTAATTCGAACTTCAAAATGACATGTCCTAGATTAATAATATTTAAAAGGCCAGAAACTATCATTCTTACCTGGTATCCCCTCTCTCAGAGGAGAGGAGAGTAGCCAACTTCTGCCCCCAACCTCCTGCTTCCCCTCCCAGCAGGAATTAAAGTCTCCCTTGAGGAAGGGTAGGGGAGAAGACACTAGAGATATCTAGTCTTACCTGTGAGACACACATACATACCTACTACATAATATCCCTTGCCACATAAGCATCCTACATTTCACTTCAGGGCAGTGCTGATTGACTAAGATTATTGATATCCTGGGCAACCACCTTGGAGGGTGACACATGGCTTCCAGGTGGGCGGAGAGGGAAACTTGTCCTTGAGTACTAGTAAGACATGCTTTTTGGGAAATTCTAGGTAATCAAGTTGGTGGTTTGTTCCTAGTGGGATTGACATTTGTATTGTCTAATAGATAACATAAACTAATGTTTACATGCATTTGATTGATAAATTTGATTGCTAGCATTGAGGATCATAAGTTAATTAATTTCTCCATTTTACTAGTTACCATAAGTAATGGTAAGTTGATTTTGTGGTGGGCTTTAGCCCCTAAAGATAGCTGACTCTGATTCTACCAGATCAGCCAGAAATTCTTCTTGGGGCCAAGAGGGAGGTACACTGTAGTAAGTGTTGTCTCTTCAGTACTTGCCTTTCTTTTGTTTCCATTTGCCTCTTGCAACATTTAAAGTAAGCTTCGGGAGATAGGCAATACTGTAAATTACAAAGTATCTACATTGGTTTAGGTTCCTTGATACATGACACTTTCCTCTCAGTGATGTCTAGCCAGGCTCTGGCTAGGCTCTTAACTAAGCTCTAATCCTGATTCTAGGCAGCCCGCATGCCCATAGTGTCAGATGCCCTCAGGTCCCTCTCTTGCGATTGTGATCCAAAGCCACTGTGGACTTCCTGCCCTTCTCTCAAATCGCTTACTTTGTCTCCCCCAGACTTTGCTACCTCTATTCCCCATTACCCAGTCTTGGTTGGAAGTGTTGTCCTTAGGCAATGGCAGGTCTGGACAAATGACAAAAACCAGTTTGTGGAGTGGGGGTGGGGGGAAGCCACAGAAAGGAAACATGCAAACCGGTGTGTGTGTGGGGGGGGTGGAGAATATGGAGGGGGAATCCCCACAATTTTGGTTTGGTAATGGGGGAAAGAGAAATTGTGTGTTCCATCATTCAATACAACTCAACAAACATCTATCAAGTCCCTACTATGTGTTCAGTACTAGGATATAACAGTAAAAACAACACAGAACTCACACTCTAGGAGCTTAGAATACAGTGGGGAGGATGTACACAAATAACTATGATACAAAACAACATAATGAGTACAAGAGAGAGGTCTATACAACACATAAGGAGAAACGTGCATAGGTTTTAGGTGTCACCTTCTCTCCTGAAGGAATATAGGATCTGCAAATCAGAGCTGAAGTGGAAGTTAAAGACCATCAAATCCATTCCTAGAAAGGTGCCAAGAGGTTGAGTATCTTGTCCAAAGTCACAAAAGTGGCAGGACCAGAGTTTGAACATGGGTCCTCTGATTCCATATCTTGCCTACTCTTTACTGAACTTCCACACTCCCACATTCAGTATCTCTGTATGAGTTGGTCTTCCTCCAGTTGAGTGTAAACTTCTAGAATGCCCAACCTTGCTCACTTGTATTTATGACCTGCACAGTGCAGGGAACATAGTAAGTACTAGGTAAATATTCTGTTATCTGTCTGTCTATCTATCTGTCTGTCTGTCTGTATCTACCTATCTACTTAACTACCTTCAAGAATTGTTCCCTTCTGCATCCAGATGCGCTGGCCCTGCCCCAACTCCCTAGCCAAGTTCAGAAACAGGCCCTGATTCTATCTTTACAATGTCCACAGAAGCCCCAAGAGGCTTTAGCTTTCATTCCAATCACACTGGATTCCTGCCTCCTTCTCCTCCCCACCACACAATTTGTTTGGTTGTTGGTTTTTGTTTTTGTTCTTTGTTTTGTTTTGTTGTTTTTTGTTTGTTTGTTTGTTTGTTTCAGTGGTGTGCAACTCTTCCTGATTCCATCTGAGGTTTTCTTGGAAATGATACTGGAGTGGTTTGCCATTTCCTTCTCCCGCCCACTTCTCCCCCCATCCACCCACAGTTGCTTTGAGGAACAACTTTTGTTCAGCTGTTTTTCAGTCATGTGACCCCATTTGGGGTTTTACTGGCAAAGATACTAAAGTGGTTTGCCATTTCTTTCTCCATTTTACAGATGAGGAAACTGAGGCATACAGGATTAAGTGGCTTGCCTGGAGTCACCCAGCTAGTAAGTGTCTGAGGCCAGATTTGAACTCAGGAAGATGAGTCTTCCTGACTTCAGGTCTGGCACTATCCACTGGGCCCCCTAGCTGCTCCTACTTTCTGTACAAAAAGAGCTATTTATATACAAAGCTCTATATAGAATATTCTGTTACATTTATGTCGTTGCCTAAGACACCTTGGAAACACAAGTAGCCAAGACAGGGAGAGAAGAGACTTTTCATCACTCAAAGAAGGATGGGGAATAAGGCTTAACTATAAAGAAGGAACAGAGTAGACCAGTGACAGAAACTCAGAAGAAGGAGCAAGCACTGAGGCTTAAACTTAGAATGAGTTATAAGAAGTGTGTTCATAAAATGCCAATAGCCAGCCCTCCAAAAACACCACAGTTTTTCAGTTTAATCCACATTGTTATAATTTTTCCATCATTTTCTTAAGTGTAGACAATTAACAAAACAACAAATCAAGCCTTGATTGGCAGCATTTGCTGATTTCCAAAGTGAAAATGCTCATATTGAACAATTTAACAGAGCTAGCTCCAGCAAACCCCTTTAAGGATCTCAGAAAAAAAAATCAATGTTCACATTATTTCCTCCTTTGAAATATTAAAAAGGCATTGATGCATACTTTAGTTCTTAAAGAAACAGCCTCTACAATAGTCCAGATCCAACCAAATCATCCCCGAAGAATTCAATCAATCATCTTCCCTGAATGGTGACTAAATGGTGGTAGTCACCAAGTACTCAGTCATCAAGGGATCATCAGTCATCAGACACAATGTGCTGTTAAAGGGACTGGGACCGATCTTTCCTAAAGAGAAGTCTTTCAGGTTCAAACAAAGGCCTCAGCATTCCAAGATAAGACCCTTCCTGATGCCTCCTATGTATTTATTCACAATATTTGTCACATGCAGTTTATTTTTGGTCATATGAATTGACTTTCATTTCCTATGTTTTGTTTGAAAACTTCCCTGAACCCTGACATTATTACCTGACACTCATAGAGAGCAGATATCACTGGGAACTGCTGAAGTTTCATAGAAGAAAATTGGGAACTTAGAAAGATTAGTTGGTATTGCTACATAAGCAGATTAGAGGAAGAGAGAGTCCTGAGTCAGGGAGATCGGTTAGGAGACATTAGTCCTGGCCTGAGATGTTTTGAAACTGAACAAGAGTGGTGGGCAAAGAAATGGGACAATTAGGGAACCCGTGCGATATTTCAGAGAATGATAATTGATTTTGGAATGGAGGGGGGTGGGGTGGAGATAGTTAAAGCTAGACTACATGGTATAGTTTGGGGAAAGTATTGGAATAGGAACCAAGACTATTAGGTTCTAGCTCTAGCTGCATGACTTTGGGAAGTGACTTCACCTTTGTTTCTTCATCTTTAGTAGAACATTGGATTGAATGGTCTCTGAACTCCATTTTGGGGGTAGCTAGGTAGCACAAGGGATCAAATGCTGGGCCTGAAGTCAGGAAGACCTGAGTTCAAATCCTGACTTCAGACACTTAATAGCAGTGTGACCCTGGGCAAATTACTCGTTTGACTCAGTTTCCTCATCTGTAAAATGACCTAGAGAAGGAAATGGCAAACCTCTCCAGTATTTTTGCAAAGAAAACCCAAATGGTGTCATGAAGAGTTAGAAACAACTGAACAACAAGAGATCCATTTCAGTTCTTGACATTCTGAGTCAAAAATGACCTTAACATTCTTGCTCAGAGACACAAGATCAGAGACTCTCGCCCCTGACGATCAGGGAGGAGGATGATAATATCTCCCTTCCAGCCTCATAGATCTTAGTACTATGTCTACTGGCAGCACCTCCTTCTAGAGCTTGGTTCAAGTTCACTGAGGGGGTGGGAGAGAGGAGGGCTTTGGAAATGGGTTCATTTTCTAACTGCATTGGCAGGAGCAGCTGCCGAATTCTTCCATCATACACTTTCCCTTCTCGTACAAAACAGGTTAGCAGAACTGAATTCTCAAAGCAGCCAGGAAGTGAAAGCAGTGCAAACTAATTAGAATGCAAGGGCTTATACCCAATTCAGAATCATGAGAATTTAGGTTGCTACTGAACTACAACTCCCACAATCCTCTGCAATGCCACCCTCAACTAAACAGTGCCACTGCCTTATACTTTAGGTCATTCCCCATCTTAGTTCCCCCTTCTTGCTCGTGTCCTAAGAAAGGGGAAGGAGGCTGATGGTGAGGTGGCGGTAGGTGAAAAGAAGATTTAGATCCTCCTTCCTTCCCCAGGGACTCCACCCGATCCCGCAGAGCTAGCCCAGCCCAGTCAGCTGACTTTGGGGGAAGAGGAGGAAGGGGTGGAGCTGCCTGGCCGGCTTGTCAGCTGAGAAGCCCAGGAGGCTGCAGACAGGGCAAGAAGAGGACACTTAAACCCGGGGCAGAGCCCTGGGAATCTGAGGGACCTAGACTCAGGAAAGAAGAGAAGCAAGCCAGCCCGCTGAACTGGAGGGACCTGGGCCACAGATAGCCCAACTGGGCCAGGAACTTGGCCACCACCCTGCCTAGGACATAAAGAAATGCAGCCACACCGGGGCTTTTGTGGCTGGACCTTGTGGTCTCCCCCGGGGGGGCAGGCCCAGGGTCGGAGATCTCCCACAAGAAGAAAAGCCAGACCTCCTGGGAGCATTTGGATTGGCTTGGCCCTGGGTAGCTTCCTGGCTCTCTGCTTGTTGACTGAGTCCAGACCAGAGCCTGGCAGAGGGGACCCCCAATGGCTACAGCAAATCCTCCCTGGGCTTGGCGTTGAATTTGGGTTGCAGAACATCAGCTGCTCTGTCTGCAAGGCCCTGTTCACTGCCATCGACATTGGGCTGAAGGTGAGCTCCAAGAAGGGTCCTTCAAGGGACCTCCATGGTAGCAGGGAAAAGCACAAGGATTCAGGAAGACTTAAGAGGCCGCAAGAGGGTTCCCTGAAGAACTGAAGTAGAAACTGTACAGTGAGGGTCTGTGGTATAGCGGCACAGAAAGAAGGGAAGGAGGGGAGAAGGGGACAGGCATTAATTACTTACTCACTATGTGTTAGGCACTGTGCTAAGTGTTTTACAAATATCTTCTCATTTGATCTTCATAACCATCTTGGCAGGTAGGTGCTATTATTACCTCCATTTTACAGATGAGGAAACTGAGGCAGAGGTTAAGTGACTTGCCCAGAGTCACAACTAGTAGGTGTTTGAGGTGAGCTTTGAACTCTGGTCTTCCTGACTCCGAGACCTCAATGAGACAAGGCAAGCACACACAAAATACTTCAGTGAAAGGCATCTTTTAGGATGGGAAATCCCAAATGAGAAAAATTTGGGAAGCAGTGCTGATAGGGAGAATCCTCCATAGTGAAGTAGCTATCTGGACTCTGCCCTTGTGTGTGGGTACACATTCAGATCTTAATCCCTGTATCCCCTCACTCACTGGCAGATATTAAACAAAGCTTCTATTGGCCATTGGGATGGGGTGAAGGTTGTTTAATTAGTAGCCTTGAATGAGGGTGTTGTTTCCATCCCACACCATTAAGCCTGAGTGGCCCTAAGCCAAGGAACCAGCCTGAGTATGACTTCTGACCATGACAGGCAGACTAAGAAAGTGAGGGCATTTTCCACAGGATGCCTGCCAGGGTTGAAGCATAAAATGGGCTTCAGTTGGGATGGAGTCCTGGAAATCTTTATAGTCAGGGTAAAGGTAGAATTAGCATGTGTAGTAGTCTCCTGGTCCTAGGGTGAGATGAGGCCAGGTACCTATGCCTGAGTGGGTATCATCAGTAAATCTGAGGATAGCTACCTTGTCTCTCCAGTCTATCACTGACCTGTATCTGTCTCATTGCAGATGGAACCCAATGTGGCCCGAGTGGGATTGGTGGCCACAGCTGTGTGTAAACAGCTGAACTTGGCACCACCTAATGTGTGCCAGTCTCTTATCAAGCTTTACGAGAATGATGTTGTGGATATATGGACACATTCAGTGCTGAGTCCATCTGAAGCCTGTGGGCTGCTTCTAGGTTCTTCCTGCGGACATTGGGATATCTTCTCAGCCTGGAATATCTCCTTGCCTGCTGTGCCCAAACCCCCATACCATCCTCCTGCTCCCCCAGCAGCTGGTGCCCCTGTCAGCCGTGTGCTCTTTCTCACAGACCTACACTGGGATCATGACTACATGGAGGGTACAGATCCTGCCTGTCCCGACCCCCTGTGTTGCCGAAAAGGCTCAGGATTGCCACCTTCCTCCCGACCTGGTGCTGGCTACTGGGGTGAATACAGCAAGTGTGACCTGCCTCTGAGGACCTTAGAGAGCCTGCTAGCAGGGATAGGCCCTGCCGGCCCCTTTGACATGGTCTACTGGACAGGAGACATCCCTGCCCATGATATCTGGAGTCAGACTCGCCGTGACCAACTACGAGCACTGACTACCATCACTACCCTTGTGAAGAAGTACCTGGGAACTGTGCCTGTCTATCCAGCTGTGGGCAATCATGAGAGTGCCCCAGTCAACAGCTTCCCTCCCCCCTATGTGCATGGGAACCACTCATCCAGCTGGCTTTATGAAGCTATGGCCACAGCCTGGGAATCTTGGCTCCCTCGAAATGCCCTCCACACCCTCAGGTAACTAGAGATATGCAAAGGTGGGCAGGAGGTGGAGTCAGGGAGAGAACTGAGTGAAAAGGGATGATGAGAAATGGTAGTTTGGGAAAACTCCTGGCATCATTGTGGACAGCAAGCAGTCTATATTGATAGGTATGATCCACACTAACAAAAAGCTCAATAATTTTTAAAGATGACCTGAGACCTCCAAGTTTGAGAACTGCTGGTGTATATGACTGGGAGTGGGGGGGCTGCCTCTAGCCACTTTGCTCTCTAGCCATCTAGGCTGAACCTTTCTTCCTTTGAATTGTTTCATTTCCATCCCCAGCACCTAGCTCAGTGGTTGACACATAGTAGGCACTTTAAAAAATGTTGCTTGGTTGCGCCTCATCTTAAGTCAGGCCTCCATCACTTCTTTGACCTTCCTTCTTCTGTTCAGTCCCTCTCCACATAGTTCATAAATGCTGACCAAAAATACCACTTTCAGATTGTTACTCCCCTGCTCATAAATATTCCACATAACCTACTGTAGCATAAAGTCTAAACTGCTCAGTCTGCCTTTCATCGCCCTCCCAATCTAATTGCAGTTTGTGTTTACGTTCCTTGTCTCCCACTCCTACCCTAAACAGATTGTCTGATTTCAGGCACCTCACCTTGACTCACCCGGGTCCCCTGCCTATAATGCCCTTGTTCTCTGCAGCAATTCAAATCTTGCCCATCCTTCAAGGCCTACCTCAAGCCTTTCTTAGGCACTCCAACCTTCTCTGGGCTCCTATGGCATTAGCACCTTTTGGCCTTAGGAGGTGTTTTGTTGGTCTGTTTGATTGATGATAATCTTATTAGATAATGATAATCTCATTATCTGATTGTCCCAACTGAGTGAGTTTTCTCTACAGTAAACCCAGGAAGGGCAGGGCCTACCCTATCTTTGTACTGCTTTAGTATTCCCCACTGGCAGGCCTACTGCTGGTCACGATGGTGTTTGCATTGAACTGACCCAGCCCTTCCCCCAATGTTTCAGGACTGCCGGATTCTATGCCCTCTCGCCAAGGCCAGGCCTCCGCCTAATCTCTCTCAACATGAACTTTTGTTCACGGGAAAACTTCTGGCTGCTGATCAATTCCACAGACCCTGCAGGGCAGCTGCAGTGGCTGGTGGGAGAACTGCAAGCTGCTGAGGACCGAGGAGAGAAGGTGAGGAGCTGGGGCTGGGAGAAGAGAGCAGGGGAGGTCTTCTGGGAGCAGGGATAGCAAAGGTGAGCACAGGTAGGGACAGAAGGCAGGCCACCTTCCCCGGCATTAAGATGCAGACTTGTTTCATCACTCTTGTTATACTTGAGGGAAATGCTGTATTTTCAAGGCTTCTGGCCTGTCACTAGTCAACTATTGGGAATATATCACGTCATCCCACTTCTGTCCCAAAGTTCACGGTCTCTGAATACAGAAAGAGCTCCATACCCAACATGTCACACCAGCCCAAGTCAGAGGGTGCTTTCTGCTTTTGGAGGGCCAGGTAGCCCCAATTCCCTGCAGCCAATGTGATGCCACTCCTATCCCCTCAGGTACATATTATTGGTCACATTCCCCCCGGGCACTGTCTGAAGAGCTGGAGCTGGAATTACTACCGAATTGTGGGCAGGTAAGAGGAGAGGAGGCATTATGGGGTAGTAGGTAAAGGACTGGTCGGCTTGGTCCAGTTCAAGAAGACCTGCATTCAAATCCTGTCTCTGACCAAGAGCAAATCACTAAACCTCTCAGTGTACCCACACCACTCTCCAAGACTGTAAATTACAGATGAACTGCTGATCTACTTTTCACAAAGGGAGTTCTGCAGACCTGTACAATTACAAGAATATGGGGGAGGTGGGATCTAAGGAGAGAATCAGAGCATGTTTTGGGATACGAAACTGTAATGGCTAATTTACAGCACAGTGGCTAGAATGCTGGAATGAGTCGGGAAGATCCATCTCCCCGAGTTCAAATGTGGCCTCAGACACTTATTAGCTGTGTGACTCTGGGCAAGTCACTTCACCCTGTTTGCCTCAGTTCCTCATCTATAAAATGACCTGGAGAAGGAAATGGGAAACCACTCCAGTATCTCTGCCAAGAAAACCCCAAATGGGGTCATGGCGAGTTGGACAGGACTGAAACAAGTGAAGAACGACAACAAAGCTTACAAAGCTTTTCCCGTAACTTTTCCCATTTACTCCACCAACAACCCTGTTAGGTATAATAGGTACGTAACGAGAATACCTCTTCTCTTCACTTCATAGATGAAGAAATTGACAATCTGAGAAGCCAAGTGACTCTGCCCACCCCCCCGCCCCCATCCACCTGAAGACCTACAGAAATGAGTTATTATGATAATATAGATGAGAGCTGTGATTTAAGAGCACTGAATTGGGGACGTGGTTCTGTTTGAAGTGTGGCTCTGCATAACCCATGGCAGGTTGATTCACCCTGCTTTGAATTAGCTTGCTCTTCTGTAAAAATATACAAGCTGGGCTTTGATCCCTAAGATGTCTTCTAGCTGTAAAGCAACAATCCCCAGAATTACCAGGGTGCTCTGTCCTCTCTGCTCCTTAGAATGAATCAGTGGATGTCTTTCCCCTTACTAGGTATGAAAACACCATAGCCGCTCAGTTCTTTGGTCACACCCATGTGGATGAATTTGAGATTTTCTACGATGAAGAGACCCTGAGCCGGCCCTTGGCTGTGGCCTTCTTGGCCCCAAGTGCCACCACCTTTGTGAACCTTAACCCTGGTGAGTGGGACAGAAAGAAGCCTGCTTAGTTAACTGGGTAAGGGGTGGGTGGTGGGCTATATAGCCATTTGTACCTGCCTCCACCCTCATGGGCCGTGCCTCTCTCTGGATTGTACCTTTGACCCTTGATCAGTGCCTTTCCTGTCCTCTCTTGTAGGTTATCGGGTCTACTTAATTGATGGCAACTACTCAGAGAGTTCCCATGTGGTCCTGGACCATGAAACCTACATTTTGAACTTGACATTGGCCAATGCTCCTGGAGCCACCCCCAGCTGGGAGCTCCTGTATCAGGCCCGAGAAACCTATGGGCTTCCTAATGCCCTACCAGCTGCCTGGCACGACCTAGTGTACCGCATGCGGGGAAATGAAGGGCTTTTTCAGACCTTCTGGTACCTGTACCACAAGGGTCACCCTCCCGTAGAACCCTGTGAGGGTGCCTGCCGCCTTGCTATCCTCTGTGCCTTACTCTCTGCCCGCTCAGACAGCCCTGCTCTCTGCCGCCACCTGGTGCCAGATCTGCCCTTACCCCACACTGGAAGTCTTTGGCAGAGGTTTGCATTTTGTTAGCAAAGGAAAGCTCAGAAAGGCCAGAGGGATCAGGCAGGAGGGGGCCCACAGCATTGCTGAGGGGAGGAATGCCTGATCTTTATCTCCATACTGGAGGAAGAGGATTACATATCTGGACGTGCCTTAGAATCAGGTGAGCAAGGATGGTTGATTTCTATTTCCCTGGAGGTATCTCAGCACCTGAGAGACCTGTCTGGCTGGACAGGAAGGAGGAGGCAACTAGCTCTTAGGACACAGTTAAGGGCCTGAAATTAAAGCTTCTATGTAAGCAACACCCACCAAGACTATATTGCTCCTACTTCCCTCAGGACCATAGGTAGGAAAACAGGACCTGGACCTTAGCAGCAGCCCCTTCCCTTGCCCACAGGCTGGTTCTAGTCACCTCAGAGAAGTCAGAACTGAATGGGCACAGTACTTTCCTCTGCCTGCTGGGCAGGAGATCCCTGTCCAAAGTTGCCCAATGCCCAGAGACTGTTACAATAAATGTATATGACTCAGTGGCCTCCTTTCCTCATTGTACTGTCCTTCCTGTCACAAAACAGACCCGGCAAACCCTTCATCATTGTTTCCAATTAACGGCTCCGTACCCTCTACTGCAAGCGGACTTGTGCCAAGGTCTTTAGATCAGGGATCACGATGGGGCACCAAATGAGTGACTGTGACAGTTTTTACTCAAAAGACAAGGGAAGTTTAGATCTTCCTCACAGGAATTCTGGGATGAAGTCATTGCCAGACTAGGATTACTTCAACAGCTGAAGGCAAAGGGAAGATGGGAGGAAGTAGTGTGTGGCCAGGAGTAGCATCCAACCTAGGGGAACAACTTCATGGCTGTATTACAAGGTGTCCAACTTTTCCCCTCCTGAGGGGGTGGCTCTGGGGTAGAGAGGCAACAGAACCCACAATTAGGCAGGCATCAGGATGGGCGCACAGACAGGCTTTATTAGTGAACACAAATAGCCAGTGCCCACAGAACAGGAGGAGGGGTGTTCCCCTACTCCCACCCTCACTGCCCCTGGGCTACAGGCCCAGCCAGCAAAGGGCAAACCAGGCCAAAGGCCTATCTTTTCTACCCAGACTGACTGATACACGTGGCAAAGAGACACAGGAACCCTTGGGCTGGGATAGCATCAGCATCCCAGGACAGGGGCCCAGTTGTGGAGTCTGGCCATGAGGCCCATTTGTTCTACCTTCATGCTTCAGTCTCCTCCTTCCCTGTGGGCCTGCAGTCCCACCTTCCTCCCCATCCCCCAGGCAGGGAGCCACTGCCACTGGTGGGGGAAGCAGTGCCAGATGGCCCTGGCCCAGAGCAGCATCAGGAAGGGCCTGACAGGCTGCCCTGGGCCCCTCCCCACCCCATATCTTAGAGTTCCCCAGGGCCCCAGGGCAGGTTAGGGGATGGTCTGGACCCAATCCAGACCCTGTGTGGCTGTTCAGGGTGTATGGGTTCCTAGCCTTTTAGGTTTGAGTGTGCCCAGAAGAGACTGGACCCCCTTTCGGACAGTACAACCCACGCGACGAGCAACCGAATCCGCAGGGGGTGCCGGGAGACAGGAGCTGGAGGCCTGGGGACGGGCATCCAGGCACTTCTGGTACCGAAGCTGGGAGGAAAAGAGATAGCAGTCTTCAGCTCTAGTCTGCCTATTCAGTCCAGGGATCTCCACTCCCTACCCTTGCTCCCTGTAAAGTCCTATCTTCCCTCCCTCCCTATCCCAGCAGGCAGTCCCTTCCTTTTTCCCAACTTACCATGCAGGCAGCCTGTACAGCCTCAGAGAGGCTGGCTGCATTGGGCTCACACCAGAACATGTGGCAGCAGAAAGTGGAAGGACCAGCAGCCATGATGAAGGCGAAAGTGTGGACATCTCTGCCCACCGCCAGGAAAGACAGGAACCGTACCCTGCATTCTCCCAGAACTGCCTCCGTCTGGGCGGATAATTAGGAAGAGCAATTATTACAGATATGTACCACCTCTGGAGGGGACAGGAGGCTCCTACACAGATCTCAATGGCCTGTCACTGCTTCTCTCTGAAGCACAGGTTCTTAATCTGGGATCTGCAAACGTTGTTTTAAAATTATTTCGATAGTTGTACTTCAATGTAATTGCTTTCCTTGGTAATTCTATGTATTTTATTCATTTAAAAATATTCTGAGAAGGCCATGACACAAAAAGAGTGAAGAACTCCTAAAAAGGATTGAGAGGCCCCCACCGTACTTTTAGCACAAAAAAAATCATAGAGGTTTTAGTGGATGACAGACTCAACAAGGAAACACACGAGTTGACGTAATAGAAGCAGAATGTTCCAAGTAAGGGAGGAGACAGTCTCACTACTCCCTGCCCTAGTCAGTCTACCACTGAAACAATGTCCCATTCTGGGCACTACATTTTAGAATGGACCCTGACCAAGGATGTCCTAGGAAGATGACCAGGATAGTGAGAGGACTCAAACATCTCGTCATTAGGCTCAAGGGATGGAACTGAGGATATTTAATCTGAAGAAGGCTGAGGGGGGTAGGGGAAGGTAAACAGCTCATAGACTTAGGACATCATTTGTCTAGTCCTCTCATTTTACAGATGAGGAATCTAAGGCCCACATGACTTAAATAACATGCCAAGATGACACAGGGTATGTGGCAGAGCTAGGATTTGAACTCAGGTCTTCTGACTCCAAAGCCAGGGCTCCTTCCACTATACCACACTGCCTTGTGATACTGATCTTTCAAGACCTGAAGGGTTGTCATGCAGAAGAAGAAAAAGGACTTGGCTCTTCTTGGCCCCAGACAGGAAAACTAAGCAAAGGGAGGATTTCAGCTCAATACAAGAAAAAAGTTTCTAACAATAAAGCTGTCCAAGAGGAGAAGGGGCTGCATTGGATGTATCAGGGAGGCAGCCAGGGGATATGTTAGGAAGAGCACTGGGTCTGGAGTCAGGAAGATTCGAGTTCAAGTCCAACTTCAAACACTTCTTAGATGTGTGGCCCTTGGCAAGTCACTTGATCCATTTACCTCAGTTTCCTCAACTAAAATGGGGATGATAATAATATCACCCATCTTAGAAAACACAGATGGTTGTGAAAATCAAGTTAGATAATTTTTTAAAATTTTTTACTTGGCACAGTGTCTAACACATAGCAGGTGCTCAATAAATATTTGTTTCCCTCCCCACCCCCACCTTCACAGATCCTTAAGCAGAGACTAGATAAGCACTTGTTAAGGATGGTATAAAGGGATTCATTGTGCTGACAGGGATTGAACTATAACAGGTCTTTGAGTTCCCTTTGGTAGAGCTGACATTCTGTGATTCAAATTTGCGGAGAGTGAGGCAGCCCCATTACATACCTACAGTGATCTAGCACTGTATTTTAAAGAGAAATGGCAGGAGGCCATTACTGAGCTACATTCACTAAGTGCCTACTGCGTGCAGCATGTTCTTCATACGGAGAGGTGCTAGGAGCATCTATTTTTGAAGTTTTACTAACTCACCCGTAGTTGTCACCCAGTGGGTCACCCTTCCCTTCCCCCCATGGCAATCAGCCTACAGCAGATGAGACCGGAGTTTGGCATCATCAGCCATCTTCCTCCTTCCCTCCCACCCATGGCCTCACCTGCTGGTGCAAGATGGTGAGTGTAGCAGGAGCCACGCTGACGTGACTAGGGGTCCACTGCTCCCTGCTGCTGGTGGCCAGAACTGATTCCAAGGCGCCATTAATCACATCCACACCTGAAGACCCAAAGAGACAGTGCACATGTGTGCGCACACACACCCCGACACACTGTGAGAAGTCATACCACCAGGACAGTATCCACCATTATCAATAATAACTGACATTTGTGTCATATACGTCAGTTACATCCTATGTAGTGAGAGGCAGTGGGGTGGGCTGGTCTCAGAGCCAGGAAGCTCTGGATTCAGATCCTGCTTCTGATACATCCTGTCTATGGGACCCTGGATAAATTACTTGTCCTCTCAATGCTCTAGGAAAAGATTAAGTTGCTGAGAAGGGACCGATCTTCTTGGGTAGAGGGAGTTCCCTATAACAACAAAAGGCCCAGTTTCTATCCCAATTTATATAGCGCTTTTAATTTTGCCAAGCACTTTATGTACATTATCTTCACAGCTAAGTTCTAAGAGATAGGTAGGTACTACAGGTTTTATGTATGAAGACACCGAATCCAAGAAGTGAAGAACTTTGCCCAGGGTCATTCGCTGGTCACTGCCCATAAGTGTCGGAAGCAAGATCTGAACCCAGGTCTACTTGATTCCAAATCCAGCATTCTTAATTAACTTCCACATTACGCTGCCTCAATACATACACACTATCGCAGGGACAGACACATAGAACTTGCCTTCTCAAGACACCCCTTACCAGACCACTGGGCCTCATTGCCACCTCTCCCCTTCTCTGCGACATGTGGCACGGCTCTATCACCTTGAAGCTGTCCTTCCTTGGCTTCCAAGATCCTCACCCTCATCTTTTGTCTCTGACCTCTTCTGTCTCCTTCCCAGGCTCCTCCTCTCCCCCGTCCCCTCACTGTGACTGCCCCTTGAGTCTGAAAGTCTGCTCCTTGTTCAGAATTCTCTCCCTTTAGAGCGCTCATTCACTGCCTGTCCTGGCTTCCTTTCTCATCTCCCAGCAGATGACTCACAAATCTATATCTAGTTGTCTGTCAGATAAGAACACAAGGCCCGGTTCTAGCTCTAGCTCTACTGGGGCCTTGCTCTGTGATCTGAGAGAAGGCATGCAGAACCACAGAAACTTGGGGCTGGAAGGGAACTCACAAGTATCAATTTATATGCATTCTTATTCACAGGAAGAAACCCAGCAGGAATCAGTAGACCCCAGTCATGTCAGAGTAGTTCCTGCTACACTCACCATCTTGTACTCAAGCTCTCTGGGTCTGTGTCGTTTTTTGTAAAGTGAGGGTATACTGGACAAGGAATCTAAGAGCGAGGTGGTACAATGGATATAGAGTGCTGGGCTTGGATTCAAGAAGAGCCGGGTTCAAATTTAGCCTCAGAAACTTTCTAGATGTACAACCCTTGGCAAGTCACTTAAGTGTGATCTGCCTCAGTTTCCTCAACTATAAAATGAGGATAATAATAGCACCTACCCCCCAGGTTGTCATGAGGATCGACTGAGATGATATTGGTAAAGCACTCGGAACAGGGCCTGGCGCACAGCTGGCGCTACATAAATGCTTTTCCCTCCCCACCACTATTTGGTGCAAGGTGTAGATTCTAGACTTGTGATCAGGAAAACCTGAGTTCAAATCCTGACTCAAACCAGTTTGCTAGCTGTGTGACCCTAGGCAAGTCACTTAACCTCTCTGCTCCATTTCCTCATCCATAAGAGGAGGAGTTTTGACAAAACAGTATCCAAGGTCTCCTCTGGTTCCAAGTCTATGACCTCCCCACTCTCCCGGGTTCCAGACTTTTAGATCCCCTTCAGTTAAAGAGGAGGGAAGAAGACGGGCTCAGTCACCAAATCCCGTTGGGTCGTGTCATGTCTGTAGCCTTATCATCTCCCGCTGCCGCCACCCTCATCTAAACCCTCCTCCTCATGTCTACATTAAGAAGCAGTATCGACCAGGAGTGCTGCAGAGAGGAAGTCAAGGGAGTGAAGAGTCCTGTTCTTAACAGTACAGTTGGGAAATGGGGGAAGTGGGATTGGATCGAGGCCTTGCAAGATGGCGAGGATTGCGGGGGGTTGGGGGGGGCGGTGTTGGGTGGTATGGGGGAGGGAGAGCAGAAGAGGGAATTGGTAAGGTATGTTTGCAAACTTAACCAAGTCAATACGCCTGACTGGAGGGAGTCCTACGTGTTGGGGAGCAAAAGGGCCACAGGTGACAAGACAGAGGGGACCAGTTTATGGGGGTACTCGGCAAGCAGGGCAGAGGGACTAGCTAGACTTTACTCCACAGGCAGTAAGAAAGTGTTCTCCATGAGGCGGGTGAAGGTGCAGGAGACACGGAGTGCTGGAGACAGAGGTCTGGGAATTGTGCAAGTAAGAAGTTCTAATAAAAGGAGGAACTGATTCGTTCAGCTGTGACCTCAAAGACAAGCTGACGCTGGCTGTCAAAGGGAGGAGGGGAACACAATGGCAGGTTGTGGGGGCTGTAAGGTGGCAGTAAAACTGAAAGATGGTGAAATCTGTGTGTTTGAGGGCAGCGGAGCCAGCAGAGAAGGCATGGGGGTGGGGAGGGCTAATAGTGAGTGAGACCCTGAGCAGGTATTAGTGGAAAATCCACACAGATGGAGGGGTCAGGCTAGTGTTCTTGTCTCTATGCTCATTCCTGTCTCTGAGATTAATTCAGCCCCCCTTTGCTTCTAGTCCTGCCCTCTGGGACTCTGGGGATACAGCTACATGGAACGGCCCTGAACACACAGGATGACAGCCAGTCTGACTTCTAAGTCTCTTCCTCAGACCAAATTTTCCCAATTTCTTTAAATAGGCATTGTCTGTCATAATGTCAAGATTCAGGCTGGAGACATTCAAAGAAAGCTTACTGACTTGATCTCTGCTCCTCCTCCCCCCCCCCCCACAAGTGAGGAGGACAGAGAGAGGGAATAATGTAGAATTGTAGAGAATTGTAGAGATCATGCCAGGGCAACCTTCCAGTGGCTGAATGTGGGTGGTGGAAGGTCCTAGTGGCGGGCTGCATTCTGTGTGCCCAGAGAATGGCAGCCAGGAAGACAAGGGGGCCTTAAAAATGTCACCCCCAGATTAAGGAAGGGGTGAAAGTTTGCTGAACTGAGGTCAGTGGATGGGGGTGGGGGACAGCAAGGGCCTCTCTGTAAGGAAAGAAGGGACACCTGGGGTAGGGGCAGACAACAACATACATACCCACTGGCTTAGCAACGGGAACATTCCCTAGGTAATAGACTTGGAACTTCTGTACCAGCTCATTCTTCGGGGCCGGGAACTCCACTGGGGGAGGGGAAGGGAAGGGAAGCATGGGTCTGACATGTTAATTTTGGCCCCTAACCCACTCCCCCAGACAGTAAATAGCTTCCAGCCCAGTGACAATCCCAGGGCCTAGAGCTTCCCATCCTCTGCTTTCCCCAGATCATCCTCCAGCTTCACTCCCTCCAAATCCAAATCCCTGCAATGATACGGTTTTGATTCTCAATCTTCCCGAGTGGTTTGTGCGCAGCTGGAACTAGCTGTGTGTACTATGTTTCTGACTTATGTTTTCTACAGAAAATACATGGATACCCTATCTGACCCATCACAACTGGAGCACCCAGGGGTGGGAGCTATGGCTCCTCCTTCCTCAGGGTCTCTCACTTGACCCAACAAGGCCTCTGCACACCAAGAGGCCCAGTACAAGGGGCCATCTGCCTGTTTGGATGAGCATGGGGTCTGGAGGAAGCCCTGACCTTGAAAGGGAACATCCACCATTTTGGAGTGATCCAAGGACAGGCCGTTCACTAAGCAGCGGGCACTTCGTCGTTCAGCCATGATCTGTGGGAGTGAAACCTTATTACCTGGTCTTCTTATCCCCCAATGCCCATGATCCCTCATCCCACAGGTCACTTCCCAGTGATTACCCTGGCAGAAGTCAAGTTCAGCAAATAACCCATATCCCATGCAGGTCCCCCACACCCCCACTGGGAGCAGGGACCAGGGCAGGGGGCATGCCTTAGAGCAGATCTCATGCAGACTGGTGGCTATGTTCTTGGCAGGCGCTTCACAGCGAAACACGTGGCACTTGAGCATCTGGGTCAGCTTGTCCCGGGCCACGTAGGCAAAGTCCCTGTGGGGAAGATGGATCACTCAGTGTCTCCCTGCTCTGCCAGATTCAAGTCTCCAGTGGGGCAAGAGCTGGTGGAGCGGGATTATCCAAACCTAGCGTCTTGGGGGCTGTGGGCACTAACCCCTAGCTTATGGGTAATGGGCATGCTGCAGATGAGGGATAGAAGGATAGGAACAGCAGGCAGGATGGGGGACAGGAGAAAATGCTAGGAGCTTAGTGGGCACTGCTGGGGCCTAGAAGCAGGCTAGGGCATAGGGCTTGGAGGGGCACAATACCTCTCTCTGGGTCCGGCAGCAGAAGTGAGGCAAAGAGTACGATTAGGGAAGAGTGGCCCTACCCTGGTAGCTGGGTGAGCCCCTCGCCCCAGGCAGAGCCCATCCCACCCCCCACTAGGAGCCCCGGAGCCCACACCTTCCACTGTCCCGCCCGACGCCCCACACACGGATGCTGATGATGGGCTGTGAATGCAACACTGTCTGTCCATGGGGCTCCACCAGCTTCAGTGTTTCATCCTCCAGCTGCAGCAGCATGTCCTTTCCCTGGGGGATGGGGAGAAGCACAGAGCACCTGTCAGAGCTGGCCTGGGGGGAGGTGGAGACAACACCTGGCACAGTTGCCTTGGACGGGGAGGGGCACACAAGACAACTGTCACAGCAGGCCTGGTGGAGGGGCAGCAGCAGCTGGGGAAGGCTTACTGCAGATTTCTGGTTCTCCTCTGGCTCTGGCACAATCTTGATCGGTCCCCACCCTGCAGGCCCAAGCCCTGTGGGCAGGCTCACTCACTCCAAGCTTCCCCCACAAGTGGGTTCAGGAGCAGACATCTCCCCCTGCTCACCTCTCCCCAGCCTCCCTGGACTGGGTCATGCAGGTTGTGTTTGTGGTAGGAGAGCTGGCGGATGCAGTTGTTCACAGCTACACTGCTGCGTCCAGGGGCCAGCTCCTCTTCTGTCATCTCCACCCAGCCCAGAGAGCGAACGGCAAAGCACTACCATTGGGGGAGGGGAGGGAAGGAACACAGAGAAGGTACATGTATGTGGGAGCCCTGGGCAGCAGAGGGTGGGGCAGAGTAGGGAGCACTCCTGGACTGCCACAGAGTATGTGGAGGACCAAGAGGACCCTGGCTGGGTCCAGTGTAGGGTCCCAGTCTCCAGTCACCCCCCTACCCAAGGACTTCTCCCTATTCTCTCTGGTCACAGGATCATCCCCAGTCAACTCAGCCAACAAACCTTGGCCCCCAGATTGGTGTTCAGAAGAGATGACTTCTCCTGCTCTTGGGGCAAGCCAGTGCTAGGGGAGGAGAGCAAAGAATCAATCATTTGTGACAGAGAAGACACCCCTCCCCCCCAGACAAACCCACTGTCCTAGGCCCAGTTAGAACTCTGCTGGGCCCAGGGCTTCACCCCACCAGCACCAAAGGGCCCCAACCCCACACTTCATCTTCAGTGACTTATCCTCCACTCTCCCAAGTCCCTGACCCTTTCTCCTTTCCTCCCCTCACCCAATGTTCAGAGCTTGGAAGGGCAGAGCCCCATCTTCAGAGTCCTTCCTTTCTGGCTCCATGGGGGGCTCTTCACTGGCCACATCCTAAGAAGAAATGGCAGTGATAGGAAAGGAGCCAACCTTACTCCTCCTTATTCCCAGGACTCCCCACCCATCATCCAAGGGGCTCTTGCTCTCTCCACAAGCAGGAATCTTCTCACCTACCTTCCAGAACTCGCCATCCTCAAAGGTCTCCCCATGGCCAAAACCAGTCCAGGTGAGCTGAGGGAAGGAGGCATGGAGAGCTGGGGTATAGTGAATGCCACTAACCTGATAGCCCACTCCTAAAACATACATTTGAGGGCCCAGCCCCTAGCCACCTACCCAATCGGGTTACAAAAGCTGTTCAAGTTAAGGACTGCTCTAGAGCAGGGATAGAGGGAGTAGACAGTGCTAGATCTAGAGTTAGGAAGACCTGGATTCAAATCCTGTCTGACACTTACTGACAGGTGACCATGGACAAGTCACTTAACCTTGCTAGTTCTTCACCTGTAAAATGGGGATAATAACTACTATACCTATCTTATGGGTTTGGGAGGTTCAAATGAAGTAACGTGTGGACAGAACCCTGCAAACCTTAAGCAGTGTATATAAATGCCAGTTATTGTGGAGAAGTAGGGATGGGAGAGCAGGTGTAGGGGCTGTAAGAAACTGGTAGAAGGCTCTAGGTGAGTAGATATGCTTCACCTGAGGCTCTTCAGTGGGGCTGCTCCCTTGTGACGGCGGGGCCCGGCCAGGGGGCTCCCACTGGGTGGTTCCAGTTGGGATGTGCCAATAATAGGTTCCTGAGGTGTCCTGGACCCTCATCCATCCGGAAGGCAGGTCTGAATCCGTCTCCAATGAATTCCGGTTCCAGAAGGAGTCTGCCATGAGACGGGCTGATTAAGAGGTTACCCTTCCACAGTCAAGATAAACTGCCAGCCTCCCCAACTCTTGCCAGGGTGGTCCCATTAATTCCCATCCTAGACCTCACAGCTGATCTCCCTGTCAGGGCGGGGGGGGGGGGGGGGGGGGGGGGGGGGGGAAGCACCCATCTGGGCTATTAGGGCTTAAGGTCTGCACCCATGGTTACAGGTGATGGGCTAGGAGGTGGAGCCAGGCTAGGCAGCCTAGCCTGACCTCTCATTAGGAGACAGGGATCCAGGGATACTGAAGAGAGCAGGCTTCCCAAGAGCATTAGGCAGCAGTACCTGAAGTGTCTAGGACTGTACTGCTCACTCTCCACAGAGCCCAGGTCATATTCCCAGCACTGGGGCTCTTCTGTGAGCATGTGAATATACATACTTGTGCGTATATTTAAGCATGTGCACCAGTGTTCCAACAATGACAACATGCACACACCACGCTACGAAACAGGCACAGTCATACCATCATTTGTGCTTAAACCAAACACACACACGCATGGATACACATGCTACATATTAATAATGAATTATGTTAAAAAAAAAGAATGGCCCCAGGTACAGGGCATGATGTAGACAGGAAGCCAAGCACCACAGAGAACTCAGGAATGACTAGCTTGGATCTCCTTATACATACATATATGCATGCACGTGCTCCACATATGTACACAAATATCCATTTGTGCATCTATCACATATCCCATAACATGTTCCAAGACATCACACATACTGTGTACACACTCATGTCAGTGTGCATCGTGCAAATACCACCCATACACACACACCCCAAAAAACCTCATACGATGTACGTGTCCTGTACAGACACACCTCATCCACACTGTGCACACACCATACACATATGCTAAATCCACCACACACCAAGTAATCCCCCCACAACGGCCATCAGTGCACACATTTGCCATGCATGTGCACTGCTCACTAGCACCTACCACACACATGAATGTACACATACTGCAAATGCACACAATATCTTTTGGCCTTTTATTCCCTCTGACCCAGATATCATGAGGTAAGTGATACTCTCAGCTCCTACCTACTCCACCTCTCCCACCCCTAGCTCCCCTCCTACTGCTCCCATCCTAAGCAGCCTGCCTAGGAGCTCTCCCCGGCTCAATCCTTGCCCTCACCTGGGCTGCTGTCCTGTAGGATGATGGCCAGGAAGAAGTCTTGAGAGAACATGCTGCTTGGCTGGGGCCCCTCCCACCCTCAGGCCCTGGCTCCAGCCTGGGGGCCCCCACTGTCCTCCTCCCTTGCCCCGCTGGGCTTCAGCACAGTGCTACGTGCTGGTACTGGGCTCCGGAGAACAGCTGCTCCCCTCCCCCTCCCCCTTCCTCTCCCACTCCAGCTCCCTTTTCCTCTCCCCACCAGGGCAGAGCCATCTGCCAGGCTTCTTCCTCCCCTCTAAGCCAAGAGGAGGAGGAACCCAGCACACCTCCCCCATCCCACCCCCACCCCACCCCCACTCACCTCTAGAGTCTGGAGGCTGCTATGGCAGAGGTTAACATTCAGTGCTGGAGGGGCAGCCTAGCTGGCAGCAATGGGGACCCTGCCTTCACTACAATGCAGTTCCAGCCCTTCACGGCTCACACCTCCACCCAGAATCCCCCCTCCCCATCCCTAGCCTGAGCTATTTCCATCATTTCCCTGCGTCAAGCATTCACAGCTCCCCACACACACCCAAAGCCCAGCCAAGGAGACAGGATACCCTAAACCACCTCCCCCCTCCTCATTGAGGAGTCCTGCAGAAACTACGGCTCCCAGCATGCAATGGGATATTGCCTTAGAGGTCTCAGGGGACCCCATGGCTCCCATTAACCATGGGGATTTCAGGGCCCCTCCTTCACATATGG
The DNA here is from genome assembly GCF_011100635.1 of Trichosurus vulpecula. Lineage (NCBI taxonomy): Eukaryota > Metazoa > Chordata > Mammalia > Diprotodontia > Phalangeridae > Trichosurus > Trichosurus vulpecula. The sequence goes on along the minus strand of NC_050574.1, from coordinate 82,433,394 downwards.
GTGAAGAGACACCCTCCCCATCCCAATACTTCATAGCTTACCCTTGGGGTTGGAAGTGGGGAAAGGAGGGGGTTAGCATATGAGCACTGCCTGTCATGAAGGTTCAACCCAAGAGAAAAGGGGTGTCATCCATCCTTCATCTGGCTGGGCTGCCCCAAAGGCACCCATCTCTCACACTCACCTGCCAGAGCCCAGATGAGCTGCTGCGTTTCCCCAGCAACAGGAGCCCTAGGACCAACTGGGCACACCCAGACCAGTGACGTAAGCTCTGGTTGCTAGGGAAACCGGGAATCCTGGCAGGTACTGAGGCAAGAGAGTCACTGCTGAGGGGCAAACATGGTCCCAGAGCTGAGCCAGAGCTCCTAGGCAACCACACAGTGTTGTGTGCCCAAGGAGGGAAGGAGGTGAACAAGACTTGGAGACTCACCAAACCTTGTTCTCCCCTATAATACCAAGGATGGAGACATGGAATCTAGGGCTTAAGGATAGGGAACTAGGGCTCCTTTACTGTCAGGCTATCACCTTAGGGTGGGTACTCAGCCCTCCACAGACTTCTCTGTGCTCTTCACTATCTCCGGGAACAGACTTCTGCCTGGGGAGGAGAGGGATATACCTGTCCAATGGGCATACAGGTCCAGGATGGAGATGGCTTAGGGGCAGGGAGGAAGGGGAAAACCAAGACCCTGAGTTTGGGTCACGTTGCTAGGGAAGGGACAACTCTCTACTATCCCTAAGGAAAAGCATGAAGCCTGAAGGCTGCTCAAGAAGCCTTCTCCCACCCAGTCTTAAGTAGCAAGGAAGGATCATTGGTCAGACTCACCCTCCCAGTTATTTCCAATGTTTACTGATAGACCCCGAAAGGAATCTACCATCCCACCCTTTTCTGGAACCCCTATTACCAGTGGCCAGTGCCCTTTTTCAGGAAGATGAGTCCTAGCAATATGAAGGAAGCTGTCCCCCCCCCCCCACCCCCCGCGCACACACACACCACACACACACACACACACACACACACACACACACACACACACACACACACTTGAGAGGAGAGCAGCAGGTCTACAATCTCTGGGATTTGGGGTCACATCCGTATCGTCCCACCTTTCCTTTGACTTTTTAATTTCTAGGCTTCAGCTGAGTGTCCTTAACCATCTCCATCTTTGGAGCTGCCCAGCTCTACCATCTTCAATCCAATTTCCTCCCTCTTGAACTACGTCCCCAGTCTGGCACACTTTTGGCAGAGGCAAGAGGAGCATTTGTACGAAAAAATAAGAAAATCTTTTCTGTTGTGTTTCAGATTTCCTCCCTGACAATGTCTGACCTGCCGGGCTGTGCTTTGTTTTGCTTTGTTTTGTCTGAAGCAAGACACTGGGCCCATGTCTTTGGGGAACATGGCCAGCCATGTCCCTCGGGTTTTTTCCGTATCTCTTTAGCTTTACTTCACAAAACTCCCCAACCAAGACCCTACAGTAAGGGACGTCTTCTCATTGTCTTTCTCAATAACGCACCAATAGATGATGCCCATCTTCTATCTCTGCACCATTAACCATCCTAGTCCCCCTGTATGGATTCTTTTTCTTCCATTTTTCCTTGTATAAAGCAACTAGGTGACACAGTGGATCAGTGGATAGAGCATTGGGCCTAGAGTCGGTAAGCTCTGAGTTCAAATCCAGGCTCAGACACTTCATAGCTGTATGACCCTAGGCAAGTCACTTAACCTCTGTCTGCCTCAGTTTTCTCATCTGTAAAATGGGTGGCTGTGAGGATTGAGATAATAATTGCAAGTACTTAGCACAGTGCCTGGCACATAGTAAGGGCTATATAAATGTCAGCTATCGTTACTATTATTAACCAGATTTTATCTGCTGTCTTCTGGGGTCCAGCTCACGAGCCACTTTACTCAAGAGGCCTTTGTTGACCAACATGGGCCACAATGAGCTCTGCCATCTCTGGACTTCTGAACATTTATGGCCACAGCTATTCAATTTAGCACCTTGTTGTATAAAACTAGGCCACAGGTGACCCCCAGGTATCTGAGGGTAGCTTATGGTTTTCTTTTCTCATATCCCCCACTGTGTTAGCACACAGTGGGCTTCTAAGTAGTTTGTGATGATCGACTGGCCCTCTCACTAAAATATAAGCTCCTGGAGGGCAGGGGTTACTTTGACCTTTCCTTATATCCCCAGAACTTAGCACTGTGCCTGGCTCATAAGCTTGTTAACTGGCTAGCTAACTGGTGGTCTGCATGTTTCAGAAGTACAGAAATACATTTCCTCGTACTCTCCCAACATTCAAACTTAGCTGCCATTTTTCTCACTATTTCCAGAGTCTTGGCAGATCTGCTTCTAGGTATCCCCACTGGTTTGGCATCTCATCAACCTCGAGAGGTCAGTGTGTTCTGCAACTCTGGAGAAGATGTCAGTGGGCATGCCTTCTGAATAGTTATAAGAATATTAAAAGATGATTCCTGGGGATGTCGATGCTTATAATTCTCTATTCAAAGAAGTACCCATTTGTCACTACCTTTGATTCCTGTCTCTAAGCCACTCTGAACTATAACTCTTCCTGATACTGACCTCAAAAGATTAGGGATATGTCCCCTCCATCCCAAGCTTTCCTTACTGTCTTTTCCTCCATGAATCCATTTTAGTTTTGGGCACCTTGGATAATGAATGAATCCAGCCCAAGGGGTAGCCTGGATGAGGCCAAAAGAGGTAGTACTTGTATCTGACTACCTCTCCTGCCACCATCCTTATTGCCCTGCTCCTCCCCATGCCAAGGAAGTACCTGTTTCCTCTGGGGAGCCATAAGAGGGGCTGCCCTGTGATAGAGTGGCCCAGCTTGAATCTTCATCACTGGCCGCACTGTTCCTCATGCCAAACAGGAGACTAGCACTCTTGCTGTGATCCCGAGGACCATCTGGTTGGGTCCGCTGAGCAGGGTTACCCTCACTGCACTCCAGAGGCTCACAAGGCCCAGGCGGGGAGGACAAGTCCTCTTCTTCTTCCTCCTCTTCCTCTTCTTCTTCTTCCTCCTCCTCTTCCCCAGCTGCCTTCTCTTCTCCTTCTTCTTCCTCTTGGCTACAGGGCAGGGCCTGGGGCTCAGGCGGGCCAAGGTCAATAAGGAGGCCAGAACCTAAGTGCCCACAGTTGGCAGCATTTCGGGCAGAGATCTCTAATTCTGAGTAGAGATGCAGCAAGCCTTTGGTGCTGGAGGCCACAGTAGGTGCTGGTTCTCCACCTAGGGTCATGTTCCGGTTCTGGTCTTGGTGGGCCGTGGCTGCCCGTCGTAGCTGGTTCTGACCCTCCTTCACCCACTTGGCATTGGCTGGGCCTGATTCAGCCCCACCACCCTCTCCCATGGTGCTGCGGAGGCCCTTGGGTGCCGCTGCCACACTTTGTAACTTGGCGTTCAAGAGCTGGTTGTGGGCAGCCTGCAGGGGCAGCGCCAGGCTCAGCACTGGGCCCACACGGTTGTTGTCATTAACCACATCAGGCTGCGGGCTCAACGATGCAGACATGGCCCACGGTAGGTCCTCCTGGCAAGAAGATGGGGAGGGAGACCATCATTAGCTGAGGGACAGTGGAGTAGAGTGGAAATAACATGGACTTGAAGTCAGGAGACACCAGAGACTGAATCCTGGCTCTGGTAACTTCATTAATAATAATAACTGAGGCTTCACTTTAATATTTCTTTACATAACACTTTCCTAACCATAAACCTATGAGGTAAGTGGTACAAGTATTCTACCCTAAAATGGGCCTATAAAATTGCAATAGTATGCCCTAAAATGCCTCTATAAAATTAGAGGAGAAAATTGAAGCTCCGAGAGGTTAAAAACTTCCTCAGTATCAAAGAGCCAGTTTTGGACCCAATCTTGATCATAGAACATAGAAGAAGAGCTGGAAAGGACCTCAGAGATCACTAAGTCCAACCCTCCTCCTTATTTTACAGATGAGGGTCACAAAGGAAGTAGGCCCAGAATGTGGATGCGAATCCAGGTCCTATAATTCCAAACTCAGCCCTCCTTCCAACACACCATGCTTCTTCTTTCCTAACACTCGGGTCCAGCCTGCTCTCAGTTACACCATTTTGCCTCTCATTAACTAGCTGAGTGACTGTGAGAGAAACTCAGTTTCTCTCTTTGAGCTTCCATTTTTTTCTATTAAATGAGCACAATATTTGAAGTGCCCACTTTATGGGTTTCTATGAGGAAAACATTGTAAACCTTAAAGCATTCTAGAAATGGATATGATGATGATGAGAACGATGAAGGTGAAGTTCTTCCCCCACCCTTCTAGATAGGACACTGGGTTTCTCTGGGCCTCACCAGAGTGCTACAGTAGACTAAGGGTGGTGACTTGCCTATAGGAGCCCACTGAGTACAAAAAGAAAGAGGGTACCTCTGAGGGTTGAGGGGAAGATTATAATAGTCTTCATCCCCCTCCCTTAATCTCCTTGAAGGTCTAGTCTCCTCCTTCCAGGAGCCTTCACCTCCATCACCCCCCTTGGCACAGACTCACTGGATCAACCCACCCTGAGTTGGGTCCCCAACCCCTACAACTGCTGCTGCTCCCTCTGGAAGGCCTAGGCTCAGAGACCAGCACAGTCATTTCCTTCTTAAGACACAGAGACTTCTCTGGAGAAGCGCCTCCCCCCCATCCCCTACCCACAGTTTCAGGCAGCTGAGCACCCACACAATGACCTCTCTGTCACAGCCTGGGTTACTCTAACAAAACCTTCACAATTAGCCCTCAGCCCTTGTCCAGCATGAACTCAATGTACAAGGGACGGTGCTAGGGGTGGAGCAGAGGCGAAGAGGCATGAAAGCCTTGATTACATTTTAGGGAATGTGGTAGGTAGGTAATATGGCCCCACACTACCCTGCCTAGCATGGGCAAAACCCTGATCATTTCCACACCTAATCCCTTCTGACTGTGGGGCCCAATATCATCTCTTAGCCCCCTAGTAGTTGTTGTTCAGTTTCAGTCACGTTCAACTCTTCACGATCCCTTGGGGTTTTCTTTGCAAAGATACTGGAGTATTTTAGCATTTCCTTCTGCAGCTCATTTTACAGATGAGGAAACTGAGGTAAACAGGATTAAGTGATTTGCCCAAGGTCACACAGCTACTAAGTGTCTGAGGCCACATTTTAACTCAGGAAGATGAGTCTTCTTGACACCAGGCCCTATCTACTGAGCCACCAAGCTTCTCTTAGCCCCCCAGCCTTCCCCTCAATTCCCAGCTCTCCACTTCCTTTGACCTTCCCCTCCTCCTCGTACTCTATACTAAACATTTCCTCTCCTCCAGCCTCTTCCTCTTCTCCTCGTGGACCTAAGAGTTTCTCCCCCCATCCATTCTTAGCTTTTGCCTATTAGTCTATATGTGTCTGTCTCCCTAGCACCAACATCAGATACCTACCAATCACTTAACGTGTGCAGAGCCCTGAACCTAGGGCTGGGGATGTACAAGGGGATTATACTGGGTTTCTTATTTCAAGGAGCAAGAAAGTAGAGATTTATATCTTCTGACGTACACATGAAATGAGAAATAGCAATATAGGGCACTATGTGTTAGGAGTCAAATGACTTAAGAGGGTTGGGAAAAACCTTTAGAAGTCACCTGAGCCATCCCTTGAAGAGAAGATGTGCTATAGGAACTCAGAGGAGAAATCAGTGTGAAGGGGGGAAGTCAGGGCAGCTTTCACAGAAAGAGGCGGGACTGGATATGGGCACGTGTGGGGGCAAAATCGTCTGAATGCTTCTTTCCAATGAGGGCTATCATGTGGTGATGGGAAGAGTTCTGGGTTTGGAGTCAGAGGACATAGGTCTGAATCCTAACTCTGCCCCTTTTCACCTATGTGACCTTGGAGAAATTACTTAATCTCTCTGGGTCTCATTTTTCTCACTGTAAAATGAGGGGGTCCAGTTAGAAGATTACTAATGCCCCTTAACATCTTAAATTCCATGATCATAACATCTCTGCCCCCTCTTCTCCATCCCAACTATCACCAGCCTAGTCCAAGTCCTCACCAACTCTTACCTCATACATCATTTTGCAAGCACCTCTTGCAATGTCAGAAGGGCTGACATTTTGATTTTCCTAAAGTGGGTACCTACTTTCATCATGTTACACTTTGGTTCAAGAACTTTTGGTAACTACCATAGACAAGATAAAGTCCAAATTCCTTAACCTAGCATTCAAGGCCCTTCCATCACCTGCCTCTAGCCTACCCTTCTGTTGTTTGCTTTTAGTCCTGACATTTACTAAGACAACACCTTCCCACCCCATCCTGCTCCAATTAAGAGAGTCTCTTCACTCCCCTAGGCACTTCTCTACCTTTGGCTAATTTCTCCCTAGCCTAGAATGCCATTCCTACATCCTTCTTTTCTACTAACTAAATCCTTTTTAACCTTCAAGACCCAGCCCATGAAGCCATCTCCATCTAACCCCAATCTACCCGAAAAATCTCTCCCTTGTCTAAATATTGTTTATTCTATTCATTTGACACTTGGCATCAGAAGATCAAGGATCCAGGGTAGTGATGGAAGGGATCTTGGAGACCATGTAGTTCAACTACTCCATTTTACCTATGAGAAAAGTGAGGCCTAGAGAGATAAGCAGTTTGTTTAGGGTCAAGGAAGTGTCAGAGTCAGGATCTGAAAGCAGGATTCCCAAGTCCAAATCCATTGCCTACTCTCTCTTATGTAGTTTCTCCAACAAAAGTATAGGTACCTTGGGGACAGGAACGTATCTCAACTTAATTCAATTTTCCAAATCCAGAGCACTGATCTAGGGCCTGAGGAGATAGAGATATCAGATAAGATGACTTTTTCCCCCTTGATTTCCAATTTCAATAATAACTTAAAGACATTTCATTACTAGCATCCCTGTTATCATGGCACTTACAGCCTCCAGTCTTCTTTCTACTCCTGTACAAAGCTTAGCACTTTGTAAGAGTTTGCTAAATCCAGCGATTAATTAACAACTATTAAAGCTTGACACTGTACTAATAATTTAGGAACGCCCAATATTGGTTGAACATATCTGTGTTTATTTCTGTCCCTTCTGAGAAGTCAGTGATGGGGTACAGAAATGATAAGACACAGAGATGGATTCAGAAGGAGCAGGAGTAAGTGACTTGGGTTACCTGGACTTGAAAGAATTATGAAGATATCTAGATACGAGGAAATTTATCCTCCCTGCCCACCCCACCACCACCCCCAAAGGCAGATAAACAAAGGGGAGGGAGGAAGGGAATTAACAAAATGGCCCCTGGGAAAGGAATGAGGGGGAAGAGGGGTCACTGATTCCAGAAATGAAAAGGCTAAATCAACCATTTCCTAAACTTTAACAAGGTTCTATTAAAAAAAAAAAGGTAAGAAAGCTAAAAGACTAGATTAATTAAGGTTAGAGAACTAGTTTAGAGACAAGGAACAAGGTAGGGTCAAGATAGGGATAAGCAGGTGTATCTGAATTAACTCTTCATCATTCATTCATTCATTCCATTTATTAAATGCCTTTTATGTGCAAGGTACTATGGAGTACAAAGAGAAGGGCTGTTTAAAAATTTCTTCTACGACTGAAATGAGACTATATCCCATTCTTAGCATCATGAAGAAGGGCACCGTGAAACTCCAAGTTTTCTGATGACATCAAACTCTCCTGATTATTGGAAAGTCAGGGATGCATAGACAGACTGTATCCATAAGTCTTACAGGTCTCAACAAGAGGGCAAAAGGGTGGCAGCTAAGTTTTAAAATGGGAAACATATTTAGGGTTAAATACACTCTATTCAAAGTATGTATATTATCGGAAGGCCTCAGATCTATCAGTCACAACCCAAGATGGATCCCTGGGGATGCAGGCCCAATGTCCTGCTATACCCCCAAAAGGTCAACAAAATGTAGACAATATGTTCATAGGTCTGACCCAGGATAGCAAATCTCACGTGTGTACACACACACACACACACACACCCCTTTTCCCCCTGACCTCTCCTTATCAGAACCACTTGTCTCTGACCTCCTCCTCCCTCACCTCATCCTGTATCCTCTCCCCTTATGTCCCTTAGCCTGTGTTCAGTGTCTCCTTCTGAACTGTCCTCGATCCCCATCCTTTCTTCCCTGACTTTTCTTCCCTGCCTGCACTCCTGAGGTCCCCTCCTTCCCACCTTCCCTCTTATCTACTCCCCCCTCCCCTTACCAGCCGTCCTCTCTCCCTTCCCAAGCCTCCCTCTCCCATCACCTTCCTCTTCTTTCACCACCCTCGAGCTAAGATTCAGGAAAAGGGGGGTGGGGGTGGAGTGCGGAGCAGCGGGGCCTGGGGAGGCAGCGGACGAAAGAGACAAAAAGGGAGGCAGAGGACGAGAGCTGGTTGGAGCCCCGTAGGAAGGGCAGATCCCCAAGGAGGGAGAGGGGGAAGGGAAGGCGAGCAGAAACGAGACTGGAAAGCGGGGGGCTGTGCATCCAGCAGGGCAGGCCAAGGTGGATGGATGGGGAAGGCTGTGGGTGGGGTAGAGTGGACCAGGGAAGACAAGAGAGAAGGAGAAGGGGCGGGTATCAGTCAGGGACGAGATGGAGGGCAATGATAACACTTTCAGCTGGAAGCAACCTTGGAGGTATCTGGTCACTGTGATTGGGGGGGGGGGGGGTTGCAGTACACAGCGGGTTTAAAGGGGCGCAGGAATGGGGAGGGACGTATGATGGGGTGAGGGCAGGGGAGGGCGGTGCAGAAGCGGGGGATGGGGAGGGCGATGGAGGGGGAGGGGGAGAGGAGGGGAGGGGAGGGCAGCGCCCCCAGCCCGGTACCTGCAGCGCGAGGGGCCCCGGGGCTGCGGGCGCTCAGAAAGCTCGGGCTCAGGTTCGGGCTCGGGCTGAGGACCGGTTCTAGGCGGAGGAGGCGGAGGAGGCGGCGGCGGCGGCGGCGGCGGCGGGGCTGGAGATCGGACTCTGGGTCGGGCTCAGCGGCCGCTTCTCCATCACAACATCCCCCAGCGCAGGAGCGCGCGTGCCCGAAGCGGGACCGCGCCTAGACCCGCGGGGGCGCGCCTGGAGGGGGGAGGGGAGGATTCCGCGGCGCCATTTTGGGCCGTGCGCGAGCCTGTGAATTGTCCCCTGCAGGGGCTTGGGCTGTAGGGGTGGGGCAGGAAACGTGAAACCCGCCAGGGGTCCCAGCTCCTGGATTCCTTGGATCTTACGTTCCCCCACCCCCAGACCCCTGTCCGAGAACATTTGGGTTCCAGTTCCTTACACCTGAATTCCTGTCCCCCCCAGGCCTAGACAATCTATACCCCCAATATGCAGACCTCCATAAACCAACACCTGTGCACTATTCCCCCACACCCCAACAACTGCGAGCCTATGCTCCCCACAATCGGACACCCTACCCCCAACATCCAGTTCTCCACGTCCCAGTAGTTGGGATTCTAGACCCCCCACATCTGAATTCCAATCTCCCCATAGGCCTTCTGGCCAGGATTTTCATCCCCAGCACCACGACCCTCCTCCATTCTCTCACACAGGACTCTTTCTACTCACACATCCCAACATCGCTAGCTGTGTGCTCCCATTACTCTACATTCTGTAACCCTATGACCAAAGACCTCACCCCTTCTCCCACCACACACACACACACACACACACACACACACACACACACACACACATACACACACGCCCCCCTTACTCTACATTCTGTAACCCTATGACCAAGGACCTCGCCCCTTCCCCCCCATACACACACACACACACACACACACACACTCTAGTGACTAATCACTCTTTTTATCCCAACCACTAAGCCCTTCTTTCAACTCTCTCCACATTCCTTACCTCCTATTACCCTGGAATCCACAGTGCTTACTATCTGAGGCCTCCTTCTGGGGCCCCCAAGCCCCCATCTTTCAGCACCATATTCTTCCACACCCTATAAAACCCCAGCATCAGAATCACCCCTCCAATACCCAAGCTCTGAGATCCTGACACCTTTGAACTCAGTGCCCCACACCCAAGACCTCACCTATACCTATCCATAGTGAAACATCTTAGTTCTTGCTGAACCACTTCAGAAACTCTTGTTGGAAGATTCCATTTTTCACTACAGGCCTCTCACTTTTCACTGGCTGCTAAATCGCCCTGACATCTAAATAGTTATCTAAATGCAATCCGCAGGAATTGTGGATCTCCCTGGTCTCTGGGCTGTCTTTCTGGGCTCATAGACTGGAAGCATTAAATTCTCTAATAAATATCGCCTTTCTTGGCCACCATCACCATCTCCCAATGACCAATTTGATCAGTGACTACTCTTTTTTCCTTTTTCTTCCAGTCTCCATGACCAAGACCACAAAAGTACTTTAGAAAAAATCTACCTTCGTGGGAAAAAAAAATTAAAAAGAATCCTGCATGGTAAAGGTAATTACTATTCTTTAACAAAGAAATCTTCCCAGTCGTAGACTAGGTCCTAAACTGCCTGAGCTCTTACACCAAACCCTAGGTTTTCCTTGCCCCAAAACATACCCAAACCTTTTTTTTGATACTCTACAATGGATCAAGCTAACTCTCCCATTTTTACATTCATTCTCTCCTTTCCAAGCAAACCTGAAGCCTCCTGATAAAATTTGAACATATGAAAGGAAGGGCTCACGGATGGCAATAACATGCAATATAGTCATCAAGAAAGAGTTATACCAGACCCACTTGATTGCCAGTTCTGATAGGACTGCTAAGACCATGTCATAGACATGGCACGCACGCACGCGCACACGTATCTTGGCATTGAATTTTGTAAAGTCTCTCATGATGTGCGAGTATGTGGCTGTTCAGTTGTGTCCAACTCTTCATGACCCCATTTAGGGTTTTCTTGGCAAAGAGAGTGGAGTGGTTTCCCATTTCCTTCTCCAAAAAAAGGAATACAAGTATGCTTTTGTTGTTTTAAGATATGATTGTTTTTTATTGTTGTTATTTCATTTTAAAATGATTTAACTTAACTTGAGAGAGCAGGGGTGGTATATATGGTATAGTAGATACAAAGTCAGCAACAGAGTCAGGAAAGCCAGTGTTGGAGTCTACCTCTGACATAATGCTGACTATGTGACTAGGTGAATCTCTCTGCTCTAGGCAACTCTACAAAGATTAGAATGTTGTAGAGCTTGGGGAGAACTTCTTTATATTTTTTAGTATATATGTGTGGAGAGGCCCCATGTGTAACATGGCGGGAGGAGTGGCTCGAAGGGAGGCAGAGTAGCTTCTCTAGCCTCTTCTCACCCCTTCTCTTCACTAAGGGAGACTAGTTTCTATCAAGGAAGCAGGAAGTTGGGAACAAAAGGTTGGTCACTCTGCTCTCCTCAGAGAGAGGGGACACCAGACAAGAATTACATCTATTCATTCCCTTAAATATTATAAGTCTAGGGGATGTGATTTTTCGGTTCAATCTAACTTCCAAATGATGTTTTCATTAGTGGGCGGAAGTGGGACCTCAAGCTTTATATCCAAGGCTTGACTCCCTTCTCCCCCAAATATCAGTTCCACAATGAAGAAACATAGCAAATGGTAAAGAAACCCATCTATCCCAATCACAGCAAAATAGGAATCAGAAAAGGTATATACAAGAGAATATATAACAGACAATACTGAATGATCTCTCCCATTGGGTGCAACGTAACTCGACTCAACCAAGAGACAGAGTCCCAGATCTCACTTAAAAGGGAAGTTCTTTAGAATCTAATGTAGCAAGTTAGGGATAGGGACTTAGTGGAGACTTCATGCTCCTTTCATGTCTTCCTAGTGTCTTTTCCTTCAAGAACCTGAAGAGAGCTTGGTCTCATCCATCTTACTTCTGGTAGCTAGAAGCCAGAAGTGCCTGAAGAGACTCAAAGCTTGAAGAGAACTCAAAAAGCCCGGAGAAATTCTCCTCTCTCCCACTCTTGTCAACTCCATGCCACCCCTCACTCAGGGTAGGGCATTCATACCATAACAGTGGTCTTTGGGACTGAGGTTATGTACAAGATAAATAAAACCGAGGAAAGGCACTAGAATTAAGTTGGGTTGGGAAAGCTTCCTGTAAAAGATGGGATTTTAGTTGGGATTTAATAAGGAAAGGAAGTCAGAATGTGGAATTGAGGAGAGAGAGCATGTAGGACAGCCAGAGAAAATGCCAGGAGCCTAGAGATGGAGTGGCTTGTTTGTGAAACAGCCAGGAGATCAGTATCACTGGACCAAAGAGGTGTAAGGTGTCTGGAAGTAAGGTTTCAGGAAGTAAGGTGTGAAAAGATTGGAAAGGTAGGAGGGGGCTAGGTTATGAAGGACTTCGAATGCCAAACAGAACATTTGTATCAATACAATCAATTGTACTTCTTTGCATTATATTTAAACAAAGGAATCTGAATATGTAGTGTCTTACCTTTTCAGTAAAGTCCCTGTAAGTTTCCATCAATTTTCTTTATCTGTCCATTTACTTTTCCTTTAATGTGGGCATGTTTAGTGTGTACTCTTTACTTCATGGTCTCCTCCACCTCCCTCCACTCTACCCCCTACTGCCTTGCTTTCCATTGTTTCATAAGTGTCCTTCCATACTTCTTACAGATGATTGCATTTTAGCATTCTAATACACGCAAAATTTTACTTAAACTTTTGCCTCTTGTTATTCGATCTTTAGGTTGCTTCTAGGCTTTCACGATGGCAAATAATGCTGTTATAACCATTTTTGTTTGTTTTTGATAACACTCAGATCATATTCCCACTGATAAAATTATTGCATCAAAGGATCTGACTATGTTTGTAACTTTTGCTGGATTTTATTAAATTTCTCCCTCCCCCCAAGAAAAGAAATTTTACAAATTTTCATTTGCACAATCAATGAGGGTACCTGCTTTCCAACAACCTCACCAACATTATTTTGTTGCTTTTAATTATTTTTTTGCCAACTTAGTGGGTGTGAGGTGGCACCCCAAAGTTGTTTTAATTTTCATCTCTTTGATTGTTAGATTCAGCATTTCCAAGTGGTTATTTACACTTTGTGCTTCTTCTTTTGAAAACTGTTCATTTCCTTTGGCCATTAATCCATTGTAGACTGGGAGTTACCTTTGCGAATTTTTAACATTTCCTCATATATTTTAGATGTCAAAATTTTAACTTGTCATGTTTTCCATAAACATTGTTCCTACCCTGATATTTTTCTTTTTCTTTTGATCATAGTTTTCATTACACATAATTTTTATTTCAACGTAATAAGGACATCTATCTTGTTCTCAATCATTGCTTCTATTTGTTTCAGAAAATAAAAGTAATCTGCCCTCCAGAGATAAAGATATCATTCCATTTTTACATCTTAATTATAATTCTTTTTAAAAATGTTCAACTCTACTATTCAGTTGAAGCCACTGAGATAGATGGTGTGAGATTTGATCTACATCCATTTGTGTCATAGTGTTAAACAATTTCGCCAGTAGAGTTGTTATAAGATAAATGTTGAAGTGGGAAGACTTGGCAGCTGACAGGTTAGGGCAGGGGTGGTCTCGAGGCCTTGAGGCCACAAGTTCTCCACCCCTGGGTTAGGAAATGTAAGTAAAAATAAAAAAATTAGGGATGACTCCCAAGTTCTAAACTTGGATGAATTGAAGAATGGCGGTGCCCCGAACCAAAATAGGAAAGGGAAAGAGGGGGAGGAGGAAGAAGGGAAGGGAGAGATAAGGACTCTAGGGGAAAGATAGTTCCATTTTGGACATGATGAGTTTGAGATGCCTATGAATCATCCAGGGGAAGATGTCCAGTAGGAAGCTGCAGTTACAGTACTGGAACCCAGGAGAGAAGTAAGCACAGCACATATTTTTAGAGACACCTGCATCAAAATGAAAGTTGAATCCAAGGGAGCTGCTGTTGAGAGAGAGAAAGAGAGAGAGAGAGAGAGAGAGAGAGAGAGAGAGAGAGAGAGAGAGAGATTGAGAGAGAGAGAGAGAGAGAGAGAGAGAGAGAGAGAGATGGGGGCCTCAGGACACAGATTTGTGATACACTGGTGTATAGATCAATGGGACATGATGATTCTTGTGAAAGAAAATTTAGGCTCAAGCCTTCCAGAAATAGTTTTATTTAATTTAGCACTAATCTAATAATATTCAAGCATTTCTAACTTGGAAAGAGATGTCCAAACTGGCATCTCCTCACACCCTCCAACATGCCCCAAGATCACATAAAAAATCTTGAGCAAGAAAAAGATACATGTAAAAATATAGTTTAGTCTAATATTCAAGAATTGTAAAGTAACCAAGTTGACATTCCATTCCCTCCCAGACCACTCCCTTCTCTCTGACTTAAATAAAAGGATTTTTTTTCTCTTCCAGGATATCTTCATCCTTTTGAAGTGGAGAAAGGCAAGTCCAGAGCCAATCACTTCAGATGGGCAGGGTGGCAACAACTAAAACCATACAAGATTTAAGTACAATGAATTACATTTGCCTTATCCCTGACTTGTCATCCACCTTTCCAAGGGGTTTTTCCCAGGGATTTGGAAAGGACTTTAGGGGAAAATATTTCTTAATATTTTTAGTTTTACTAAACAGGAGGCTTTTAATATGCTTCCATATCCCACAAAGGTGAGTTATAAGGTTTGGTCCACCAGGTAGGAAGATAACCAGAGAAAAAGGTGACACGAAAACCCAATAAGAGAGGAGAAAGAGGAAGTGAACAACTGTGTCAAGCACTGCAGAGAAGTCTAGAAGAATTACAACTAACAGAAGACCCATGAGTTGAGCAATAAAAAGACCATTGGGGACCTTATAGAAAGACTGTCAGACAAATGGTAAGGATGATAGGTAGTCAGGCTGTAAGAAGTTGAGAAGTAGGTGGGAATGAAGAAATGTATGAAGAAATATGAAGAATGAGTAAAGAAAGCCTTTTCTAGTTGGATATAAGAGGAAGGAAACATATAGAAAGATAACTTGACAGGATGATAGGGTCAAGTAGAAGTTGTTTGGTTTTTTCCCTAAGAAAAGGAGAATTCTGGGAATGTTTGAAGAAAACAGGGAAGAAGCCATTGGAAAAGGAGAGGTTAAAAGTTAAGGACAGAGAGGGGATGATTGAAGGGGTAAGCTCCTTGAGGAGGGGTTAGAGAATGGATCAAAGACATAAATGAAGGGGTTGGAACTGGCAAGGAAAAGCACTACTTTATCCTCAGACTGGGGCAAAGGAAGAGGGTGGGGAATACTGCTGGGTTGATATTAAGTTGCATGTGCTGTCTGATCTGGGATCTATGTTTCTGATGAGGTCAGAGAACCATATGTTTTTAGAAGTGCTCAAGACCCTAAAATACCAACATGCTGGATCCTGCTCGAATGAATTTGACTCAAGCCTTCTCAGTCAAAGAGAAAAAGTTTATTACAGATTCACTATAAGGGATAGTCTTAAGAAATCTCACCATTTGTGACACTCATTTTCACAAGCTGGCCAGGTTAAATCTGAGATACATTGAATCTGAGCACCTTCATGGAGGCAAGATGAAACTTATATACAGAAAGATTGTGGGAGGGATTTGGGGTGGTCCTGGGGTGATGGGAGGAGGGGTTTAGGGAGGGTCTTGAGTCTAAGGAGTAGCTTGATGGGACTGGGATGAAGTTAGACTCCAGGAACCAAGAGAATAAGATTAAGGGTGGGAAGTAGCTGAAGGCAACCTGGAGATAACAGACAACGTAGGACTAGGCTAGTTTAAGGGTAACAGATTTGGGCACAGACATTTTGATAGAACCTAGGTGTGGAAACTAGCCAGACAATGAAAGACTGGTCTAGGTTAAGAGTAACCTAGAGATTTGGGCCTAGCCATAATGAAAGGCTTCAAGAAATCAAGCGGCTCCCAGATCCTGTACCCCATCATTTCCAGTACAAGATAGTTTTGATGAGGACTGCTTTATAATGTTTTGAATTCGAGGTGAATATGTCCTCCATCAATCTTTCTTTTCAAATGTCTTCAGTGGATCCATGTGGGTATTCTCTCCAGCAGTAAAGCTAGTAATCCATGTTGGCCTTCTCATCCTGATTATACCCTCCCACAGATCTTCCATTGAGGACTCAATCTGTGCAGGGCCTACCTCTTGGTGTTTTAACATTTCTTGGGTGCTTAGTTAACTAACTGAACAGTCTGGAACTCAGGTTAAGGACTCTAGAATGGACTTAAGAGACCATTTAATCTAACCTGTTCATTTTCCAGTAAAGGAAACTGAAGTCCACAGAAGTCAAGTGACTTACAGAGAGTACTTACTCCCATGAGATACCATTTGAGAGAGGTATCATTTGAATTTGGGTCTTCTGAAGCACCAAACGCAGGGTGCTTTCCACTATACTAAGCTGCCTCTATAAATAGCCCACCTCCTTTTAAATCATACATTTCCCAAATGATATCCTATACATAGTATAATATAATTTGGAGCCTTGAGGACTGGGATTTAAACCCTCCTCTGACAATTACTAGTTTTTACCCTCAGGCAAGCCATTAATCTTTTCAATACTATGGGCAGGTCTCTAAGACTTTCAAGAGAAAATGCCAACCTAAACTGGGAGGGGCATTTTCCTTATCTGGAAGTTTCCTATGCCAAAGAAATCAGTCCCTATGCCTATCCTTTCCTGTATGCCACTTCCTACACATACGTCATCAATAGCAATATACCATACATATTAATCTATCATATCTCTCCATTGTCAGTTAGATCACCCATAATTTAGATTCATCAGAGACTGTGGAATTCTAAACTTCAAAGCCATTTAGCATTAACTATGGAATTTTTTTTAATGGGACTATAACTATACTGTTATATGGAACTCTCCATGAGAACCTTCCTATACAATGTGATCAGCACTTTCTCTGCAACTTTTAGTCTTCGAGTGTTACCTAGGGACACTGAGAAGCTAAGTGATTAGTCACATAGCCTGCATGTGTCAGAAGTAGGACTGAACCCCAGATCTCTCTATCCACTTACCACATTTCCTCTGCCTAGAGAATATTAGTGCTAAAAAAATAAAGGAAGGTGTCACAGGATCATTAAACTAGAACTGAAAGGGATCTCAAGAGGTCATCTAGTTCAACCCTATCATTTTCTAAATGGGAAAATTGAGACCTAGAACTGTTAAGGAATTCACTGAAGGTCACACAGGTAGTAAGCATTAAGAAGCTCTGACTACAGAGTGTCTTTTCTGTTGTGTCAAGGATCAGCCTGAGATCACTGAACATACTATTCGATTTCCCAAATATAATCCAGCCCACTCTCTTCCTCCTATTCATTCATCTACAATGTCTGTAAAAGATATAGGCACTTATGGACTAATTCAATGGACTTGTCATTCGATTACGTATCATAATCTGGAGAACATGCATTCTTCAATTTCCCTTTATCTCTGTCTCACAGAGTTTTTTTCCCCTTTAAGATGCACGTCAGGCACTGTCTTCTAAATGAAATCTTTCCTGATCCCCCCAACTCCTAGTGTCCTTTCTCCCAACATGCCATGTATTTAACTCTTCTGTGTGTGTATGTGTGTGTGTATGTATTTAAACATTTGTTGGTTGATTGGTTCATTCATTCATTTATTCGGTTTTCATTTTGTCTATGTAGATTATTAGGCCATTCTCAGGTGCCACCTCCTCTAAGAAGCCTTCCTTTGACCACCACCATGCCCCCAAATTTAAATATTCCTCCTCAAATTATCTGTCTCTGGCCTTCCTGGTTTCCAGTCACATTGCTCTGCGTTATTAGTTTTGCTATTCCTGGCCAACTCTCAAGTCATACCTTCCTTGGATGCTAGTCACTCATTCCTAGCCAAGCCTCTGGTGGCTCTGTTCCTGGTTTTCAGTCACTAACTGAGTCTTGGCCTGGTCTCAAAGTCAATTCACTGTATCTTTCTCTACCCAAACTTTTACATCTTCTATTAAAAACAGGGCTTGCTGAAAGTTGCTCGCCTAGCACACAGACTTCTGGGAGATGTTGTTCCCAAAAGTAAAGCAAGGCATCTATCCCATGGGCTCAAACCTCTACATTCTTTTCCCAGCCCCCCTTCAAAAAAATCATACTGGATACATGGATACATCTGTACATATAGCATAAGCATTAACACATCCCAAATATGCAGGACATATGTGGGTACATGGTATGAAACGTCCATTTTGGAATTGCATAGAGTGGTCTAGACATATAATTTATGTGCAGAAGCATAACATATAGCATCACATGTGGCATGTAGTATCAAATATTAAGGCTATATACAAATTGCTTATGACATACACTTCATCATCAGGCATCTTCTGAATACATTAAACCAAAGATGGAAATTCCTGGTAAAAGTGTGGGCAGCACAATGCCTGGCACACAAGAGATATTTAAGAAATGCTAGTTGACTGACTGTTGGGGAATCATGAACTGCTGAGGATGGTGTTGCTTCTGCCAGTCATCCTCTCATATCCACTCATAGTCTTTCTTGGTCTCTCACCAGGAAAGCTTTCAATAATAATTATCTCCCGGACAGCAGTAAATAAATTTAGTAGTGGTTTCTGAAGAGCTCCCTCACAATTATGTCTTTTGGGATACTAAGATGATTGACAGTATCAAGCAGTTTGTATGATGCTGCTACAGTTCCTTTGTCACATATTAGGTTTTCCCTGAGATTCCTCCCAAGTGCCCACAGCATGTGTGAAGTCATATCATTTGCATTATCATCACAGTTAAGAAGTGCTTCCTCTAATCAACAGTCTCCATTCAATGTCCAGAGCTGCTATCATACATCAATTTTCCAATAAACCAATTAGCCATGACGCCTACTTAGTCCAATAACCTGATATGCAAGGCACCATATAACAATTATTTCCATTTCCATGTTTATATTAATTGGCATAATGTCTTCCTAGATCAGCTTATTTCACTCCACATCAATTGATAGTTTTCCATGCTTTTCTGAATTCTTCATATTATTATTTCTTTTAGTATAGTATTAGCCCATGACATTTATGTACCATAATATGTTTAGCCATTCCTTAATTGATGGCCATCCACTTTATTCTAGTCCTTTCCTATCACCAAAAAAAAAAAATGCTTCCCTAAATATTTTGGTGTATGTGGTACCTTTCTTTCTATACTTGACCTCCTTGGGGTATATGTTTGGCAGAGGATCTCGGGGTCAAAGGACATTCTAGTCTCTTTTTTTCCTTTGCATTATTGCCGCTAGTTGGGGCAGCTAGATGGTGCAGTGGATAGAGTACTAGACCTGGAGTCAGGAAGCCCCATTCAGGAAGTCTCAGACACTTAACTAACTGTGCGGTCACTTAACCTCTGACTTAGTTTCCTCATTTGTAAAATGAGGATAATAATAGCACATACCTCCCAGGGTTGTTGCGAAGTTCAAATGAGATAAAAATTGTAAAGCACTTAGCATAGTACCTGGCACATAGTAAGTGCTATAGAAATGTTAGCTATTTATCATCATCATCATCATCATCATCATTATTTTGATTATTATAATCCCCAACTGCTTTCCAGGTGGTTGAACCAATTCACAGCTCCAACAGTACATCGGTGTGCTTGTCTTTCCATAGTCCTTCTAACATTGGATAGTCATATATTTTTTGGTCATATTGGCCAATTTGTTCAGTGTAAATCCAGCAACTCTGGGTAAAGCCTCTCTTTTAATTTGCATTTCAATTCCAACTGGTGATTCAGAGCAATCTTTCATATGGTTGTTAATGTTTTGCAATTCTACTGAGAATTGTTTGTTCAAATCCTTTGACTACATATTCATTGAGAAATGACTCTTGGCCTTATACATTAGTTCTGCATATTTTGGAGATAGATATGTATATGTATATATATGTGTATATGTACATATATGTAAATATATATGTATACATGTATATGTCAGGCCTTCATCAGATATTTGATGCCAAGACTTTTCCTCAGCTGACAGTCTCCATCTTTATCCTAGTTGTATTGATTTTGCTCATAAAAAATTTTTCAACTTCATGTAATCAAAATTATCTATTTTATCTTTTTGTTTAGTTAAGAGCTCTTCCCTAGTCATAGCTATAATAGGTGTTTGATCTCATTCTCTTCTAATTTTTTTTTTGTGTTGCAGCCTTTAATATTCAGGTCACATATCCATTTTGAGCTTATTATATTATATTATTACAGTATAGTATATGGTGTAATACTTTGGTCTAAACCTAATTTCTTCCAACAATAATATCCTTCCAGCAAATCACAATTTCAGTTATAGCAATATAATATTATTTTAAATCAATGGTTTAGCTTAGAAAAGTCACATCAGAAAAACACTGCTGCCTGTTCACAGCACGGAGAGGAAGGAAGAAGGAAATTACAAAAAGAAAAATCTTTAGTTTATCCTTACAATGTTACAGCATCCCAAACCCATATGAGATCACCTCCCATAAATGTAAATCCCTGGGATCTTTTTTTTAGTGTGGCCCCTTCTCCACTTCCTTCCACCCACTCCCCAGACCTATGTTATACTTTCTGTAATCATAACAAGCCTTGTTAAGGTTATAGTCTATTTAAACCTAAAGCTAAAAAAAGGCCCCACTGATGAGGTTTTTTTTTTTTAACTAAACCAAATCTTATGACTGCAAAGTCAAAGTAAAGGCATATAATGAAATAGCAATAACATGGAATTAAATTAGATATTAAACTCCTCAGCAGTCATTTCCGAATGGCTGTGGTCCATTCTTCATAAGTATCTCTTAAGGGATTAATAATCATACTCACAATTAGCCCTCCGGTCTCCTCAGCACAATTGGAAGGAGATACTGCCCGAAAGTCAGTATTGACGAGTACAGTCAGGTCGCCCCACATGCTCACTTCCCATTAGGTATTTGACTGTCTCTTAGTCCTTTAGTGACTCGCATTCTTGCCACTGTGTCAGCCTGTCTCACTGATCCACATTTCTGGTTGGTCATTCTCGTCTTGGTTTCCAACTGCTTTATCCATATCTCACTCTTCACAGCAAGATTTCTATTAACTTTTTAAAACCAGGCCTAATAGAGCTGCTTAGCTAGCACACAGGTTTTCAGGGAATATAATTCCCCAAATCAAGATATGATTTCTATCTCCTGGGCCCACCCCTTTGCAGCATTATAATCAATACTTATTTTTATCCATTTCTTATTTTTCATTGTCAATAGCTTGTTTGAATAGGAACTGTTGTAATTAATTATTTGTACTGTTGTAATTAATAATAATAAAAGCTAAAATGTATATAGCACTTTAAGGTTTGAAAAGTACTTTACAAATATTATTTCATTTTATCCTCATAAAAACTCTGAGAAGTGCTAATGTTGTCCCTATTTCACAGATGAGAAGACTGAGGTTAACAGAGGTTTAAGTAATTACTTGCGCAAGGTCACATAGCTAATAAGTAGCTGAAGATAAATTTGAATTCAGGTCTTACTGACTCCCAGTCCAGGACTCTATTTAGTTATGCTGTCGAGCTACCTCTTAGCCATATAATGCTTTCTTTAAGTCTTTATTTTACCACTTGTTGAGTATGTTATGATGGTGACTCCTTTTATTTGCATGTCAAAATAGATATCTATTAAGATTTCTTCCAAATCTCAAATTCTCTGATTCTGTGAACTTTTCTTCTAATTCGAAGTTGATTTTTACTTTTTCTCTAATTAATTCTCTAGTCAATTGTCTGCGTGCAGATGTCTGATTCATCCTGTCATTTAAGGCAGTCAATTTCAACCAGGCAAAGATGTAGAGTGTCACATATGGCTACCAAAAAATCTACTTCATGAGTACAAGCTGGGGAAGGCAGGGTTAGAATGCACTTCTGAAAAGGATCTGGGGGTCTTAGTGGACCACAAGTTCAGCATGAGTTAGCAGTGTGATGTGGCAGACAAAAAAATCTAATGTGATCTTGTGTCCCATTAAGAGAGGAACAGGGAGGTGATGGTCCCACTGTACTCTGCCTTCATCAGACTTCGTTTGTATTCAGTTCTGGGTGCCATGGGTTAAAAACAATATTGATTATCTGGAGAATGTCCAGAACAGGACAACCAGAATGACATATGAGGATTGGTTGAAGAAACTGGGTGTGTTCAGCCTAGAGAATAGAGGCCTCAGATGGGATATGATGGCTCTCTTCCAATATTCACATGGAGGAGAGATCGAACTTGCTGTTTGGCCCCAGAGGTTAGAACCAGAAGCAATGGGTTAAAGTTGAAAAGAAGCCAATTTAAGTCTGATGTCAAGAAAAACTTCCTACCAATTAGAGCTGCCCCAAAGTAGAATGGGCTGCCTGGAGAGGTAGTGGGTTTCCATTCCTTAGAGGTCTTTATACAGAGATTGGATGACAACGTATTGAGTATGTTATAATGAGGTATTCCTTTTGTATGTGGATTAGACTAGATTACCTTTCAAATTCTGCGACTGGCTGCCACAGTGGTTTAGGCCCTCATTATCTCTAGACTGGTCTATTGTGATACTTTCCTAACTGGTTTCCCACTCATTCTTCCCTCTAACAGACCCTCCACAAAATTGCTGAAATAATCTTCCTAATGGAGAGGTCTGATGTCATTCCTTTACTCAAAAGCTTTCCGCCCCTACAGCCTATGCTATATAGTACAAACACCTCAACCTGATGTTCAAGCTTCTCTGCAATGTAGCTCCAACCTGGTTCTCCAGGTATTATCTCATACTACTCCAATTCACATAGCCTGTGGTACAGACCAACTGGAGTATTTCTCTCTCTCTCTCTCTCTCTCTCTCTCTCTCTCTCTCTCTCTCTCACCCCCTCCTCTCTCTCATCTCAGTGTTTTTGTCTATAAGGGACAGCTTCCCCACTTCCACCTTTCTTTGAGCCTCAATTCAAGCGACCTCCTCCATGAAGCATTCCTTGATCCTCACTCTCACTCCAGAAGAGACAATAACCTCTCCCTCCTTAGGTTTCTCATAATACTTTGTCTGGATAGCTTTTCTACACATATCACTTTATCCCTATTATCACAAAGTTATTTGTACACTTGTCCTTTGCCCCACTACATCTGTAATTTCCTTCAGAGTAGGGCCTGTAGAATGGAAAGAGCCCTGGCTCTGGAGACAGAGGACCTGAGTTCAAATCCTGTCTCTACTGCTATCTGTGTGACTTAGGATAAACGACTTAAGTTCTCTGTGCCTCAACCCTATAAAATGAAGGGGTTGGACATGATGCCTCTGAAGTCTTTTCCAGTTCTTAATCTATGATCCTATGAAAGAGGGAAAGGGTAAAGAAAGAGGAGGAGAATAAACATTTATTAATTGCCTCCTATGTGCCAGGCAATGTGCTAAGCACTGTTCAGATGCCATCATTGAAAGGGTCTTTGCCATGGCTATCTTTGTGTCCCCAGCATTAAACATATAGTAGGTGCTTAAAACAATGTTTGTTAAATTGAATGGAATGAAATAGAGAGAACTAGGGTTAAGCTGGCACTTAAATAAATGACAGAGTGCCAAGAAGCCAGACTCCCCAAGGATTGGTGAATTTTTTAATGGTCTGGAGGAAGGAGTGCACAGCAAATTATATGGATGCCACTTAAGTGTGCCAAGCAAGAAGAAATTTTTATATGAAGTAATGCAAAACATATTTCTACATTAGCCATGTTGCAAAAGAAAATACTCTACACACACACACACACACACACACACACACACACACACACACAAGAATAATGTGAAAAAAGAATGTTTGAACCTGCACGAGTTCCTTAATTCTCCTTCTGGAGGTGGATAGCATTTTTCATCATGGATCCTTTGGATTGTCTTGGATCATTGTCTTGATCAGAGTGGCTAAGTCTTTGACAGTTGATCATCATTACACTGTTGCTATTACTGTGTACAATGTTCTGATTCTGCTCACTTCACTCTGCTTCAGTTCATATAAATCTTCCCAGGTTTTTCTGAAACCATTCCCTTGGGTATTTCTTATAGCACAATAGTAATTCCATCACAATCATATAACCACCATTTGTTCAGCCATTTCCCAATTGATGGGCATCCCTTCAATTTCCAATTCTTTGTCACCACGAAAAAGAGCTGCCATAAATATTTTTGTCCAAATAGTTCCTTTCCCATTGAGATGAGAAGATTTTTTTTTTAAAACCAATTGAAATGGACAGTAAGGCTGTTTCATTCCTGGTTCTCTAGCCAGAGCTGAGCAGGTTGGGAAAGGGGATGAGACTTGTATCTGGTCCTCCTTCCACTGTCCTGTATCCTTACTAGCTTACTAGGAAGGAAGGGCACCAATATGACTGTTACTATGGAGTCTAGAGAGAGAACAAGCCTATGTTCAGGTATGGGAAGGAGAGCCCAAGAAAGTGTCTTCTAGGGATGATTTTTTTGAGGGAAAAATCTCTCTCAAAGGCAAGTTTGAGGGTGACTGAAGTTAAAAGAGTACTGGCCATTAGATATAAGGGCCTCATATAGCAGTGCAGCTTTGGAGGAATCTTTTCCACTCTTTAGGCCTCAGTTTCACTATTTGTAAAATGTTGGCTTGACTGCTCTCTGAAGTCCTTGCCAGAGCTAATGTTTTATGGTTCTGTGTGGTGCTGTCAAAGATTTTGGAAAGCTGCATCTCATCTGAACCTTCCTGTTTCTGTTAAGGGCACCATCATTCTCCCAGTTATCCAGGTTCACAATCTTAGAGTCATCCTAAACTCCCCAGTCTTCTCCACACTTTTCCGATGAGTTCCCAAACTCTGCGGCTTCTATGGACACATCAGTATTTGTATCCACCCACTTTCTCTGTTCACACAGTCACCACTCCAGCTCAGGCCCTCATCACCTCTCATCTAGACTATTACAATAATGGTCTTCCTGATAGAAGTCTCTCCCCCTCCAGGCCATCCTCCATACAGCTGCCAAAGTAATTTTTCTAAGTCACAAGACTGAGAAAGTCACTATACTACTCAGTAAGTTACTATACTACTCAGTAAGTTCTGGTGTGCATAGCATAGTGCCTGGCACATTGTAGGTAATTTATAAATATGTCTATATCTATTTATCTCTCTATATTCCTTCCCCTCTCTTCCCTTATTGCCCTTAGGATAAAATAAAAACTCTTTTGTCATTTAAAGCCTTTCATAACCTGGATCCAACTTATCTTTCAAGTTTTATCGCATATTACTTCCCTCCATGCAATCAATGATCCAGCCAAACCAGCCTTTTTGCTGTTCTTCACACACTACATTTTATCTCCCATTTCCTCGCCTTTTTGTAGATTGGCCTATTCCCACCTCACCTTCACTTTTTAGAATTTTAATTTTACTTCAAATTTCTGCTCAAATACCAACTTCTACATTTGGCTTTTCCTGTTTCTCCTAGCTACTGGAGCCTCCCCCAAACTCCCTCCCAAAATAAACCTTTAATTAATTTTGTATATATTTTATTTATACTTGTGTGGGTTCATGTCTCTCCCTTCCCCCCACCCCTACCCAATAGAATATGAGCTCTTTATTTCATTTTTTCTTTTTGTCCCCAACCCCCAATATTTACTTGGCACATAGTAGATGCCTAATAAATGCTGGTTGGTTGGTTGGTTGACAAGTCAAGTCAACAAGTATTTATTAACCTCTTACTATGTTCCAGGCACTGTGCTAAGAAGCTAGAATACAAACATACACACAAACAAAAGCAGTCCCCGACCTCAAAGAGTTTACATCCTACAGGGAAGACAGCATCTAAAGAGAAGCTGAAAAGGGAGTGGGGAAAGAAAGGACCCAGCAAAGGGGCATGGTGGGAAATGAAGAGATGGCTGTCCTGGCCATCCTCCTCAAGTGGAGGTTCTGGGAGGAGTCCTCCACCCTCCAATCAGAGAGAGGCACCCCAGGGGCAGGGGGCACTTCCAAAGTATGAGTTCCAGGACTGAAATGATTTTCTAGGATGAAGAGGTGCCTGAGGATACGATGTAGAGTTCAGCCTTGTGGGAAATGATTGAAACAAAGCAGGGATGATCTCATGATACTGCGACATTTTAAAAGGTTCGAGAGACATAATTTCTGGGTAATTTAATCATTTTATCAATCATGCCAGTATGTTTATTAACAGGATGGTCATTCGGTTATCTCTCTTAGACCAAAGACCCCTCATGGTAGTGGGCTTACAGTTTATATGCTCTTGGAAGAGCAAGTGTTCCTGAGGGTGACAATCGACTATGATTGGTTAACAATTAATGAGAAAATGAATATTACAATGAGAGGCTGGGCTATAATACAATGAGGGTCTTGGGGTAAGTGATGTAGATCACCCAAATCTTGGTCAAAGAAATTTATCAATTTCCGTATCGCCTGTCTGACAAAAGGGAGGATTTATGTTTTCCCAGACCTGTCTGGGGATGATCAGGAATGCACCTATTAGCCTCAACTTAGAATTTTTGATTAGAATCTAAAGCCATAGACTTAGATACTGTTGTTGTCATTTATGAGTTATATCACTGGGGACATAATGGACCTGAGTTTAAATCTCACCTCTGATGTTGACTAGTGATCTGGCCATGAGTAAGTTGCTACTACTTAGCAGAACTAGAAAAAAAAATAATGAAATCCATATGGAGACCAAAAAGGGCCAAGAATCTTAAGGGAAATGATGAAAAAAAAAGTGAGAAGGAAGGGGATCTAACAGTTCCAGACCTCAAATTGTAGTGCACGTCATTACTACAACACAGCAATTAGTAAAAACAATTTGGTTCTGGTTAAAAAATAGAAATATCTGTGAGTGAAACAGGTTAGGGACACCATACGCAAATGCAAAATAAGCCTGGTAGTCTAGTGTTTGACATATACAAAGACCCTCCCTACTGGGATAAGAAGTCCCTATTTGATAATAAAATTAAAGTCTTTACACAAATCCAATAAAGCTAAGATTAAAAGGGGTGAAGAGAACGAGGGAAGGGAATAAACATTTATCAAGCATCTACTAAGTGCCAGGCACTATGCTGTACACATATCTCATTTGATCCTCATATCAACCTTTGGAGGAAGGTGCTATTCTGATTCCCATTTTGCATTGAGGAAACTGAGGCAGACAGAGGTTAAGTGATTTGCCCAGGGTCTCACAGCTAGTAAGTATGTAATTTTAACTGAATTTTAACTCGGGTCTTCCTGACTCCAGGTCCAGCATTCTATCCAACGTACCATCTAGCTGCTTCCAAAAGAGAAATTATTACTTACAGGGAAAAAAATCTTTGGGGCTTGGTTGAGTGCTTTGATGATTTATTCGAGGGTCTTTGGTGACTAGTCATCATATGATACCATTGGTTACTTGGTTGCAGTTGGAATGGCACAGAATAACAAAATATTGCATTTGAGATCATGTCTAGACATGGTGAGGTCCCCCATCAAAAACCCCTAATGAAACGCTTTTTTGGTGTCAAGAAATGCAAGGGAGAATCTGAATTTATATTATTTATATAATTATATATTTAATTATATATTGTATATTTGTATAATATATTATATTTAAATCTGCAGCCTTTTTCCAACCCTATGTTTTTGTTATGTGCTTCAATATGATTTCAAATATACGCTTAAGCAGAGAGCTGGCAGGGTGGAAGTTAAAAACCTAGTTGACCAGTCATGAGGGACTTAACCCTGTAGGGAGGGGTAAGGAGGGCAACTTTGCCAGTAAGCATTTCTGCGTCTTTTTGGTCATATTATTTATGTTTAAAGTCAAACTAGCTTTTTTCTGAAGCCAATACCACACACCTTTGAATGTTTCCTGTTTCTCCACTGTCTCACAGCTGCCGGTATGTTTGTGTGTTTTTTCTGTGCCTGTGTTTGCATGTCTTTCAGAGTCTATGTTAATGCAACTGTGTGCACAAAGCTTAGAAGGAAAAACTTTGCTGGCAAATCTATTTCTCTGTGTCTTGTTAACCACTAGAAAGCTTGCTAAATTCTCAAAAACATCCTTTCTTTCCCTTTATTTTCCTGGATTGTGGCCAGGTTGGGATGTAAGGGTTAGATTAACATTCTTTAGAATTTGTCTTAATCTTATTAAGAGACAAGCAAGCTTGTAAGAAGTTTTAGAAAATCTAATTGTATACTTAGGAGTTTTACAAATTAAAGTGAAGGAAGACTCAATTTAGTTATAACTTGAATTGGTGTGTGTTTTGAACTTAGAAATTTTGCTGTAAATTATATGACTGCTACCCATTTTTATAATAGATTACATATTTGAATCTTAAGAATTGTCTTGCTTCTTATCAATACAAGAGAAGCCTGTTTAAGAAAGCAACTTGAAATGCTTTGTGTTACTTCTATGAATAATATACTAGAACCTAATTATTATTTGAATAGATCAAGTTTCTGTAAGCTGTTAAAGTTTTTATAACTGCTAGGAACCACTTAATGTGTTTTTTGGTGACTCCATCTTTTAAGGAATACCTGAATTGTAACAAATCAAGAGAAAGAATTATAGTGTGAGAGGCAGAGCCAAGATGGCAGAGTAAAGGCAGCTCTCCCCCAAACCCCTTCAAATACTTTTTAAAAAATGCATCTAAACAAATTCTAGAGCAGCAGAACTCACAAAAAGATGGGAGTGAAACAAATTTCCAGGCCAAGACAACTTGGAAGCTCTGCAGGAAAGGTCCGTTTCACCAGTTGAAGAGAAAAGCACAGTCCAGCACAGGGCACCAGCAAACCAGGAGTAGGCCTCAGGAGTGACTGAATCAGCAGCAGTAGCAGTGGCAGCAGCAGCTACTTCTGGCACTCTCAGCCCACAGACAGTAACAGAGTCAAACAGCTGGTCAGAAGGAGATCACAAGGGTCTTTTTGCTTTCATTCAAGCAAGATTCTGTTGCTTTTCCCATACTCTGATCCAGGTCCCAGTCCTGGGTGGCAGTCCCAGGGAGAGAAGGAGCACTACCATAGCAGAGCTTAGGGCCACAGTGGAGGGGAGACCCTCCTCATGGTTGCAGGGCAGAAAAGAGTGCTTGTGGTCACTGACGGACCAGAGCACAGGCCAGGAGAGTAGTAAATACCTCTCCTTAGATCATACCTGCTTAGAAGAACTGAAAATTTACAGGTCCCTAGAAGTATCTCTGAAAAGAGCTGCACAAAACCCATGAAACATGGGACAGTACACCCTCCACACTGGAAGCAAAGTCTTACCTTAACAGAGAGCTAAAAAGTCAAGTAATTAGCTGGGAAAATGACCAAACAGCAGAAAAAAAATCAGACTATAGAATCTTACTTTGGTGACAAGGAAGATCAAAACACACACTCAAAAGAAGTCAACAAAGTCAAAGCTCCTACACCCAAAGCCTTCAAGAAAAATATTGGTCTCAGAGCATGGAAGAGCTCAAAAAAGATTTGGAAAATCAAGTAAGAGAGGTAGAGGAAAAATTGGGAAGACAAATGAGAGTGATGCAAGAAAACAATGAAAAACACATCAACAGCTTAGTAAAGGAGACACAAAAAGATACTTAAGAAAATAACACCTTAAAAAACAGACTAGGCCAAATGGTAAAAGAACTCCAAAAATCCCATGAGATGAAGAATGCCTTAAAAAGCAGAATTGGCCAAATGGAAAAGGAGGTCCAAAAGACCACTGAAGAAAATAATTCCTTAAAAATTAGAATAGAGAAAAAGGAAGCTAATAACTTTATGAGAAATCAAGAAATAGTACAACATAACCAAAAGAATGAAAAATAGAAAACAATGGGAAATATCTCATTGGAAAAACAGCTGACCTGGAAAATAGATCCAAGACATATAATCTAAAAATTATTGGACTACCTGAAAGCCATGATCAAAAAAAGAGCCTAGATATCATCTTTCAAGAAATTATCAAGGAAAACTGTCCTTATATTCTGGAACCAGAGGGTAAAATAGAAATTTTAAAAATCCACTGATAACTCCTGTAAGAGATCCCCAAATGAAAACTCCCAGGAATACTATAGCCAAATTCCAGAGTTCCCAGGTCAGGGGGAAAATATTGCAAGCAGCCAGAAAGAAACAAATCAAGTATGGTGGAACCACAGTCAGGATAACACAAGATTTAGCAACTTCTACATTAAAAGATCAGAGGGCTTGAAATATCTGGAAGGCAAAGGAGCTAGTATTACAACCAAGAATCACTTAGCCAGCAAAACTGAGTATAATATACTAGGGGACAAAATGGATATTCAATGAGATTGAGAACTTTCAAGTATTCTCGATGAAAAGACCAGAGCTGAACAGAAAATTTGCCTTTCAAATACAAAACTCGAGAGAAGCATAAGAAAGGTAAGCAGGAAAGGGAAATCATAAAGGACTTAATAAGCTTAAGCTGTTTACATTCCTTTAAGCGAAGATATTATTTGTAATTCATAAGACATTTCTCATTATTAAGATAGTTAGAAAGAGTATATATAGACAGATGGTACAGGTGTGAGTTGAATATGAGGGGATGCTATCTAAAAAAATAAAATTAAGGGGTGAGAGAGGAATGTATTGGAAGAAAGAGAAAGGGAAAAGAGTAAATTATCTCACATAAAAGAGTCAAGAAAAAGCTTTTACAGTGGAGGGGAAGAGAGGGGAGATGAGGGGGAGTGAGTAAACCTTACTCTCATTGGAAATGACTCAAAGAAGGGATAACATACTTGCTCAATTGGGTATAGAAATCTATCTTACCAGACAGGAAAGTAGGAGGGGAAAGGGATAAGAGAAGGAGGGCGGGGTGTGATAGAAGGGAGGGCAGATTGGGAGTCAGAAACAAAACTCTTTTGAGGAGGGACAGGGTGAAAGGAGAGAGAGAATAGAATAAATGAGGGAGGAGGGATAAGATGGAGGGAAATACAATTAGCAGAAACTGTGAAAAAAAATTTTAAGGCAAGTTTCTCTGATCAAGGCCTCATTTCTCAAACATATAGAGAACTGAGTCAAATTTATTAAAATAAGAGCCATTCCTCAATTAACAAATGATCAAAAGATATGATCAGTTTTCAGATGAAGTAATCAAGGCTATCTATAGGCATATAAAAAAATACTCTAACTCACTATTGATCAGAGATAAGCAAATTAAAACAATTCTGAGGTACTACCTCATACTTATTAGAGTCGCTAATAGGACAGAAAAGGTAAATGACAAATATTGGAGGGAATCTGGGAAAAATGAGACATTAATGTACTGTTGGTGGAATTGTAAACTGATTCAACCATTCTGTAGAGCAATCTGGAACTATGCCCAAAGGGTATAAAACTATGCATACCCTTTGATCTAGCAATACCACTACTAGGTCTGTATCCCAAAAGAGATAGAAAACAGAAAGAAAAATGAGTTATATGTACAAAAATATTTATAGCAGCTCATTTCTGGGGGCAAAGAATTAAAAATTGAGGGGAAGCCCATCAATTGGGGAATGGCTGACCAAGTGGTATGTAATTATGATGGAATACTATTGTACTGTAAGAAATGATGAACAGGCTGCTCTCAGAACAACCTGGAAAGACTTGCATGGGCTGATGAAGATGAAACATATTGTGTACAAAGTAATGGCAATATTGTAAGATGATCAGCTATGAATGACAGCTATTCCCAGCATACAACACACAATCCAAGACAACTCGGAAGGACTTGTGATGAAAAATGCTATCCTTCCCCAGAAAAAGAACTGATGGTGTCTGATTACAGATTGAAGCATACTTTTTTTTTTTACTTTATTTTTCTTGAGGGTTGGGGTTTTTGTTTTGTCTGTGTTTTCTTTCACAACATGACTATTATAGATGTGTTTTACATGACTACACTTGTATAACCTTTATAGATCTGCTTGCCTTCTCGATGGGGTGGGGAGAGAGGGAGGGAAGGAGAGAATTTGGAACTCAAAGTTTTAAAACAAATGTTGAAAATTGTTTTTACATGTAATTGGAGAAAAATTTAAAAAAAATACTAAAAAAAAAAAAGAATTATAATATGATAGACAAGTTAGTGAAAAAGGTCACCTGAATCAAAATTACCTATACATCTGGGAAAGTAAGGTTTTTAATAAGTCAATGGGTTTAACAACAATATGTGCTAAGATTATAAAGGAAATATTCAGTGGAGTGAACATAGTCTGGGATATGGTTGAAATGTAGGATTTGAGCAAGAAAAGGAAAGTTGTGTATTCTGAGTAAAGGATTTTGGAGATCTGGAAAGAGAAAAATAAGAATTTTATTTTTATGTATTATATTATTATTTATTTATATTTTATTGGAAACTATAGTAATAAAAAATTGCAGCTTGATTTGGAAATCAATAGAGAAAAGTTATAGAGGGTTAGTGGTAAAGTGATAAACAATGGGTTCTTTCTATTATAGAGCCCAGCTTTGAACTAAATTGCAATATGCTCTTAAGTGTGATAATTGGGGTAGATTTAAATCTAGTATCAAACTGCCACTTTTAAAATTTTGGCAGTGAATTGGCTGGAAATAGTGGACCCCAGAATGTGAAATGCTTGGAATAAATAGCCCTTGTGTAAAATATAAAACTCAATATTTGAAACTATAAACTGAGACTCTGTGTGGTACCATTTGGAAAATAGATCCAGATGTAATTGAATTTATTTTGGTCTCATTTTAAGTGAAATGTGTTTCTCCTAATAAGACGATAAGTCAGAATTTATTGTACTATTTGGCATTAAAACAAATTGGGAAAATGCATTGATCTGAAAATTTGTTCCCTGAGTTATTTTAAGTCAATTTACTTCAGTTTACTGGTCTGTAATATAGATAAAGATAATATCTCACATTGATTTGATAATTCATTGTATTAAGACTATTGGTAAAATGGTAAATTCCTTTTAAATCAGTACTGTTTTGCATTGTAGATTCAATTGTTAAAAGATTGATGTTAAATATTTGAAACTGTTCATTTAGAAATTCATTAGATATTTATAAAAAAATTTTTTTTACTGTGAACATTGGTCATTCTGTTTAGTTCTTATATTGTGCAAATTAAGAATCATTGCATACATATGATATATCATTTTTCCCTCTGGATCAGGGCAATTTTCTTTGATAATTTCTTGAAAGACACTGTCCAGGCTTTTTTTATTTAATCATGGCTTTCGGGTAGTCCAATGATTCTTATATTTTTTCTCCTAGATATATTTTCTAGGTCAGTTGTTTTTCCAGTGAGAAATTTCACATTTTCTTCCATTTTTTTTACATTTTTGATTTTGCTTTATCATATCTTGATGTCTCATAGAGTAATTAGTTTCCACTCATTCAATTCTAATTTTTAAGAAATTACTTTTGAGGGGCAGCTAGGTGGCACAGTAAGTAGAGCACTAGCCCTGGAGTCAGGGGGACCTGAGTTCAAATCCAGCCTCAGACACTTGACACACTTACTATCTGTGTGACCTTGGGCAAGTCACTTAACCCCAATTGCCCTGCCTTCCCCCCTCCAAAAAGAAAAAAGATGTCTCAATGACCCTCTTCTGGTGTGAGGTTTAGCTGTTGGCCTGCTCTGGGAGTGGAGCCTTGCTGCTAGGTTGCTATGGTAACAGAGTCTGTCTGGTGGCTAGCCCTGGAGGAGGGATCTTGTTACTTGTCTGCCCTGGGGGGTGGGACCCTGCTGCTGGGTTGCTATGGAAACAGAGTCTCTCTGTTGGTAGGCTCCAGGGATGGGGTCTTGCTGTTGGCCAGCCCTGGGGCAGGGCTTCACTACTACTGGTCAGTAATACAGTCGAGGTCTTGCTGGTGGCTTGTGCTGAGGTCACTAGGGTGGGACCTTGATGTGCTGCACAGGCTGCTCACTTGTTTAGGGGGCTGCTGGTTTGCAGGAGGGTGGGGCTTCACTGGTGGATTGCCCCAGGCTTGGAGCTTTGCTTCAGGCCCCCTACTGTGAGGCTGGCTGCTGCTGCTGCTGCTGCTCCTGCTCTTGGACTTCACTCCCCTACCGCCCCAGTGAGGCCTTTCCTGCCAGGCTAATAAGCTGCTTCCCTGCTCCTAGATCAATTCTGAGGTGGTTTCCTAGTTGTTTGGAGGGAAATTTGGGAGGACTTCAGAGGGTTCCTTCCTCATTCTGTCATCTTGGCACTGGAAGTCTGTCAGTTATTTTTCCAATGAGATCGCTCATATTTTCTTCATTTTTTTCATTCTTTTGATTGTGCTTGATTGTTTCTTGATGTCTCATAGAGTCATTAGCTTCCACTTGCCAAATTCTAATTTTTAAGGAATTATTTTTCTTTAGTTGCTTTTGTACCTCCTTTTCCATTTGCCCAATTCTACTTTTTAAGGAGTTGTTTTCTTCAGTGAATTTTTCTACATATTTTTCCATTTTGTTGTGCTTTCTTTACCAAGCTGTTGACTCCTTTTTCATGATTCTCTTGTATCACTCTCATTTCCTTTCCTAATTTTTCTTCTGCCTGTCTTATTTGATTTTTAAAATCCTTTTTTTCTTGTAATCTTTTTAAGCCTGAGACCAATTCATGTTTTCCTTTGAAGCTTCACATGAAGGCATTTTAACATTACTGTCCTCTTCTGAGTTTGTGTTTTGATCTTCCCTATCACCACAATAATATTCTATGGTCAGGTTCTTTTTGTTTGTTTGTTTTTTGCTCATTTTCCCAACCTATTTTACAACTTTTCAGATTGAGCTGTGCTCCTAATGAAGAGGGATCATTGTCCCTAACTTCTTATGCTGGGGGCCTGGGGCCTGGCTGCTGACTTGCTGTGCTGGGGGTTTGAGGCCTCACCACTCACTTGCTGTGTTGTTGGCTGCTGCAGGGCATCATTGCTGACCCGTACTGAGGCTTAGGGCCTCCTACTGCCTTACCGGGACACATCCTGCTGCTGGTTTACCCACACTGGACTATACTCCCCTTTTTACTCGAGTGAGATAGACTCTCCCTGCTGACCTTCTAAGTTGTCTTGGGAGGGAAAATTGTTTCACACTTTTTGTTGGCTGTGCCATTCCAGAATTCATTTTAAGTCATTATTTTATAGTTATTTGGAGGTGATTTTGGGAGAAGTCAAATTCCTGCCTTATTCTGCCATTGTCACTCTACCCCTTCTCTTTAGTTTTGTTTTAAAGAAAAGAATTTTAGTGTAATCAGTTTTCTTAGTGGAAAATAACTTCTGTAATATTTTGTGTTACCAATGGAAAAGTCAGTTTTATGTGAGTTTATTATTTAATTTGAAATTAACAATTGTGTATTGAGCATGTCTTGAAGTATAAACATATTTTATTATAAACAACTTATTTGATGTGCACTGTTTTGAGATTGATTACTCAATGTATGTATACATCCCATCCCAGGACTTTTTGCTACAATTGAAGGTAACTTGGCAACTTTTAAGTGAATTCATTTGTGTATTAGAGGTCATCTTCTTTTAAAAGTGTTTTGTTACTTATATTATAGGAGGATTAGATCCCTATCAGTCTCTACTCCTTCTAAGGGGAGTATAAATTAATCAGAATTAATCAATTCAATGTAATTGTAATTGGGATTAAATGGAGTTCTAAAAAATTTGAGTAAAAGTTTTGAGAAAACAACAAGGTCAAATGAATGTGTGTGTGTGTGTGTGTGTGTGTGTGTGTGTGGGTGTGTGTGTGTGTGTGTGTGTGTGTGAGAGAGAGAGAGAGAGAGAGAGAGAGAGAGAGATTTTAAAAGTCCCTGAAATTTGAAAGCTATCTTTTGTGTTATTCTAAATGTCTCTTTGGTAAATATTAAATCTTTAGCCAGAAAGATTCATTTTCTTTTTTGATGTTTTATTATTCCCCCAATTATACATTAAAACAATTTTTTACATTTAAAACATTTTTGAGTTTTAAATTTCACCCCTTTCACTTCACCCCGCTACCTGAGATATTAAGCAATCAAATATCAATTAGACATGTGCAATCACATAAAACATTTCCATGTTAGTCATTTTATACAAGAAGGCTTGAACAAAAGAAAAGAAGGAAGGAAGAAAGAAAGAAAGGAAGGAAGGAAGAAAGAAGAAAGAAAGAAAGAAAGAAAGAAAGAAAGAAAGAAAGAAAGAAAGAAAGAAAGAAAGAAAGAAAGAAAGAAAGAAAGAAAGAAAGAAAGAAAGAAAGAAAGGAAGAAAGAAAGAAAGGAAGAGAAAGAAAGAGAGAAAGAAAGAACAAAGAAACAAAGAAAGAAGGAAAGAAACAAAGAAACAAAGGAGGGAGAGAAGGAGGGAGGGAGGTAAGAAGAAAGGAGGGAGGAAGGAAGGAAGGAAGGAAGGAAGGAAGGAAGGAAGAAAGGAAGGGAAAAATAGTATGCTTCAGTCTATATTCAGACAGTATCAGTTCTTTCCCTGGAGGTAGATAGCATTGCTGAGAAAAGTCATTCACAGTTCTGCATCATACAATATTGCCACTATGGTGTAAAACATTCTCCTGGTTCTGCTCACTTCACTTTGCATCAGTCCATGTAAGTCCAAGTTTTTCTAAAATCATCCTGTTCATCATTTCTTACAACACAGCAGTAAGTATTCCGTCACAATCATATACCACATGTTGTTCAGCCATTCCCCAATTGATGGATTTCCAACCTTTAGCCACTTATATATAAAAAGAACTGCTATAAATATTTTTTGTACAAATAGGAGAAGAACTCATTTCAAGTCAGGGACTCACAGATTTTTAAGATTCTTCAGCCTATTGATGGCAATATCTAGCAAGTACAGAATTTAATAGAAGACAGAAAGAGCAAAGGTTATTTAAAAAGTACAATTCTCTTAAGTATCGAGTGAACTATGGTTTCTTAATTTAATGTTTTTATTATGGTTCTGTTGTTAATAAAATCAGAACCACAAGGCTTGAACTAATTATCACCATGTGACCTAGTTATTGGAGAAGTAATGTTTAAGAGGTTGTACTAAATAGTGTTGAGATCTGTTTTGTAAAAGATTTTAGCAAGAACATCTGGGGATCTACAAGTGATATGGAACCAGTGAAGTAAATCTACTAAAAGAGGAGTTCACATAAGAACTTCCCTGAAGAAAGATATTTCCTGAAGATGAGACAGCTACAAAGGATATCTGAGACTCAAGATAAAATGTGTTAGTTAAATGGGCATTAGGGGTGGATCACTTCCAACCCATCACCCCTTGGTAGAAAGACCTGACTTTTGGCATTTCTGCCTCAGAGGTTTCTTTCCATGGCAAGGTTGAGTTTGATCCCTCCACCCTTGGGGGCTCTTTTGGCCTCAAGAATATTATCCATCCCCTTTTTTTCAGGGACGCCTAGCTTTTCTTGTGTAGCTTTTCTTTTTCTTGTATCAATTTCACATTGCAGTTTCTATATTTTGTGATTTCAGTACATCATGGGTCTGCATATAAAAATTAAATGGGAGTTTTGTAAAGATCACACATGAAAGCCAACAGATGACACAGAAAAGGTTTAGAAATAATTTCTTTTTTAAAGTTAAAATAACAGAAATTTTACAAGAAGGTATTGTAAACACCCTATAAAAGAAAAAGGAAAAAATAATTGAACTTCTTCCCTGGTATGAAGAGAGGGTCAAAAATTTTTATGTGGATTTTCCAGATTACAGGATGCTATACCCCTAACCCCCATGATGTTGAAGGGATAACTGTCAGTACCTTACTCCTCTTTTTGGGAATTAAGTATTGCCTACATGTGCCTTCTTATATTGGAGTTACTGACACTGTCATGGCTCATAGCACCTAGAAATGACCCAAAGCCTAATGTTGTTGGTGGGGAGGACTCTTGGTCCTCTTTGAACAAAAGCAGTGGGGGGAGGAGGGGAATGTCAATCCCTGGGAAACTCTGGAACTCCTACCCTGTTCTGATGAGCAATTTCTAACCATGCCCTATCCCCAAGGTAAACTCCTCAGAATCTCTGCTGTGGCAACAATTTCTAATTGCTCCTGTTTCCAGAGTGTTCCAAGGACATTGCTGCAGCCCCTCTCTTCCTGCAGTTTGGCTATTCTGATGACTACACAGGTGACCTTGGCTTAGGGTATCATCCTTATACTAGGTTAGAAGTGCTTAAACCAATCCTGTGGTTTTTCTAGGAAAGTGCTATCACCCTGCAAGAAATAACTTGTGAACTGCTACTCCATCTATCTATTTAGCTGCCCTTCCCCACTTTCTAAGTGTATATGACCTCTGTTTTCAAATCCCCTCAATGAACTCCCCTGTCTGAATAGGATAATGTTGTTCCTGATTGTAATTCCTTGACCCTGAATAAATGCCTTACTTTATTTATTGATCACTTTGCTGATCTGGTTTTTATACAGGCTCGATAAGAGCTACGTAGAATTATCGGACCACTTCTTCTCAGCAAACAAATCACTATACCCTTTAAGAATGTGCAACGTGGGCTTCTCTGGGAATTCCTAGTTCACCTCTAACATGGAGGAGTCCTCAAGGGGCCTTTGGAGCATGTCCAGAATGCCCAACATGGAGGCCTGTGTGTTCCCTACCACATGAGTGGGAGTTATCTCCTTAGACTAGCTGCCAGCCTTAAACTGGCGAGCCTGACTTGGTCACCTTTCCCTTCCTGCTGTTCTTTTCCATCATTCTTTCCTGTGTACTCCTTCCTGCTGTGATCTTTTAGCCACTCTTTCTGCAGAAAGTGAAGATCCTAGTTCACATATGGTATGGGCACCATGAACTGAATCAAAGAGAGGGAAAGGAACTTTTCCTTCTGTCCTTTTTTCATCTTGGTTCCAAGAAACAGTCCTAGGGGTGTTTGTTTCTCTTCTATGATGTTTGTCCTCCTTAGTTTTAGTGCCAGAGATGATCCCTATGGGAATGGGAAGGTGGAGCCATGGTGACTATGGAACCAGGATTCCAGGAGGGAAGACACTGTCAGACGGAAGCCTTGAGAAGTCAAGAGTACCTGTGGCTTGAGCCTGAGGCAGAGTTTGGACTTGGAACTGGGACTTTGCCCTATAGGGACCAAGCTCAACTATGAATCTAATCTTCTTCCCTTCCCCAGAGATTGAGGTGAGAGGAGAGAGGGGCATTAAGCCCCATAGGCTTGGATTAAGTTTATGTTTGTTATTATGTCTTTTGAAGTAAATATTCCTTTGTAAATGGGAATCTGGTTGTTAGTGGCTAAATGGAACTGGGATGCAAAGGGACTACCCTGTACAATTACAGTAACAACATTGTTGGGGGAGGGATTTATTTGCAGAGAGCATAGATACCCCCCAGATCCTCTCAAACAGAGGTTCCCAAATTTATTTGGCCTGCTGACCCCATTTCAAAAAAAATTACTCAGTGCTCCCCAGAAATCTATTTTCTTTAACCCTTTAATTTTTTTTTGAAATTTGCATTGTTTCAAAAATATATACCATTTTTAATGACATCTTAAATTTAATAATGTTTTCAAATTTTGGGGGGGATTTTGCTGCATTGAAATTTTGATGATGCAATATTGCAACATAAAACCATATAGTATTGTATTGTAAACAAGTCATTACATGCACGTATTCTTGCCAGTGTATGCTGGACTTCCCCACAAGGCACTACACACTTCCCTGCCCACACTTGCTTGTTAAGACCTGTCAGCAGACTTGACCACTGATTCATTATACCTTGCATTTTGTGTGTTTATTTGGAAAACAATGTAATCACTAGGACTTTAACTTATACAACAGATCAAACATACAAATGGTTTTTTAAAATTTTCTCCTCTTCTCTTCTTTCCTTATGCTTCCACCTCCCTTTTATTTTTATTCAATGCCCCCCCAACTGCACCTGAAGCTACTACTGCCCACCCTGGATAGTTGCAGTGCCCCCCAGGGGGCAGTATTGTGCCCACTTTGGGAACTTATGCAGTCTTAAAGTTACCAGAGAACCCTGGAGGAGAATTGAAATATACCAGGCTTCCAGGCTGTGAGGGCCACAGTGGCTGTATTACAGATGTAAATGGAATTTTCAAGCCATAAATTTATATGTCAATATCAACAACTGTTCCTAAGAAAGTCATATAACCTCTCTTTAGGTTTCTGTCATCCTTGATTTCCTACTATCTTTCATCCCTCCCCACACCCCCATATCCAATCTGTTGTCAAGGCCTGTTGATTTCACCTTTGCAGCATCTTTCAAATATTCACCTTTCTCTCCTCGAACACTGCCACGCTGGTACAGGCCCTTATAACCTCACAAGTGTACATTACAGTAGATTACTGGTAGGTCTGCCCATCACAAGTTTTCCCCACTCCAATCCATCCTCTATTCAACTGCTTAGAGTTACTTTTCTAAAGTGCAGGTCGAACAATGTCACCCCCCTATTTAATAAACTCCAGTGGCTCCCTACCACCTGTAGGATCAAGTTTAAAATTCTCTATTTGGCATTCAAAGCCCTACATAATTGAGCTTTCCCCTACCTTTACAGTCTTCTTACACATTGCTCCCCACCACGTCCTGTCCTTAGATTCAGTGACACTGGCCTCCTGGCTGTTCCATGAACAAGACACTCAATCCCTTAGCTCTGGGCATTTTCACTGACTATCTCCCATGCCTGGAATATTCTCCTTCCTCATCTTTACCTCACTGTTTCCCTTGCTTCCTTTAATTCTAAACTAAAATCCCAGCTTCTACAAGAAGCCTTTCCCAGCCCCTCTTAATTCTAATGCCTTCCCTCTATTAATTATGTCCTATTTGTCCTGTATATAGCTTGTTTGTACATATTTGTCTTGCTTGTCATCTCCCCATTAGATTGTGAGCTCCTTGAGGGCAGGGTCTGTCTTTTGTCTCTTTTTTGTATACCTAGGGCTTAGCACAGTGGTTGGCATTTAGTAAGAGCTTAATAAATGCTTATTGATTAACTTCATTTTCCTCATCTCTGAAAGGAAGGGGTTGGACTAGCCACTAGAAGATCTCCAAAGTCTCTTCCATCTCTGACATTCTGTGATTTTGATGGGGTGTTTGAGTGCTTGTGCTTGGACCCTAATTCTAACATCACTTTTCTCCTTAGCCTTTGCTTGGGTGCCTGTGCCTGGACCCCAGTCCCAAAATCACACCCAGTTCTAAAATCACATTTGTCCCTAGCCTCAAAACACTGTCCCTAGCAGTTTCTCTCTGGCAAAGCAGGACAGCATGGCCTAGCAAAATATTTATCTCTCTTTCTGATGTTGCGGCCAGCTATACCTATAGAATTTATTAGTTTGGACTCCCTGTGTACGTTCTAAACTGGCTGTGTACTGGGTCATACAGATATTTACTACTCACTGGCCTATCATGTGCATGCTAGACCCAGACATATGTATACTCCCTTACATTCATCTTGTCTAACGAGACATTGATGGAAGCAGCCTGGATATTTCCAGTTGCCCCTGACCATTAGTTGACTTAGTGACGTTTTAGGCCTAAAACTTCACCTTCATGTAGCCCCGACCTTGGGCTATTTCCCAGTGAACTCTGGGTAAGATACCAGCACAGTAGATACAAAAAATGCATGTTCCTTTAAGAACTGACCACCCCTTAACCACTCCCTAATCCCACCCCAGAACACCTAATTGACATATTTGGCACATGTTTCACCCCAAAGATCTCCTATAAAAACTTTACCTGCACCCCTGTAAGGTTGCAGGTTCCCTAAGAACTCTTGCCCACTGAAAAGTGTAATAAATCTTTGCCACCTAGACTTAAAGAATGCTTGAGTCTGCAAATTCATTCCAGATGGCCCTGACTCTCTAATACTTGGGTCCTTGAGGGAACCTCTCAATGACCCTGTCTGGGAACTCCAGTCTTGGGGTTCCTGGGCCTCATCTCCCCAACCCTCAATAATTCTATGATTTTGAATGCTTTTTCTAGGGTTTATTTACATAACTGGCAGAAAACCAACAAATTCTAAAATAATATATCAAGGCTCAATAATCAGAAGTATGTGCAAAAGAGGTCTGGCCAATGGGCCCATGCACAGGCAGTATGCTTGGCTGATGCAATCTCACATGGACTTTGGAGCACGTGAAAACATTCTGGTTCTGGCCAACTAACTACATGATGGAAAAGAGCTTTTTTGATTGGTTGTGGAGATAGAAGTAGAATGCATTCAAAAGGAACTAACTGGCAAAATGAAGAGATACTCTCATTCCTGTCTGCATTCAAGTGAGGAGGTAAATACCAAGCCCTAGGTTGGGAGAGAGGCCTTAGGCTTCTAGCTCCCCAACGAGGTCATAGGCACATAGTCCTGCTGTTGCTTTGTTCTCTGTTGTATCTAATCTTTCTGCTTTTTAAGTGAAGGATCTTGAAAATGACTATGACCTTATGAACTTTAAAAGGTCAGAATAGTTATCCACCAAAGTCTGGGAACTAGAGTCAATGTGGGGTTTTAGGGCCATCTAGCCCAGTAGCAGATCTTTCAGGAGCAATCTGAGGAATTCAACTCAGCATAGTGAAGATGAAGACTCACTCAGCAGCTATGCACACTTGGAAGTGAACTTAGTGGGATCAATGTTATGTAGAACTAAACCAACTGAACCAAAATGGCATGGGGAGAATGTGTTGGTGTGAGGTGTTGGGGGAAGAGAGCAGAGACTATTTATACTTCTCTTTTCTCTGCTTCTTCACAGTAAATATCCCTTTGTAAAAAAAAAAAAAGCTAATTCATGTTAATTGGCTAAATTGAATAAGGAGTTAATTATTGGAAACACAAAAATGGAGCTTAAACTAATAACATTGGAGAAAGACTTCCTGATCCCTCAGGGGTACCCCTAGAGTCCTGAAGGAGTAAATATAGCTGACCTCCCACTAGGAGAGTGAGTTCAAAGTGTAGTTATATACATGTAAAAGAAACCTACCCAGTCCTGACATAGGTAGTCCTACATTTTTTAAGATCTTTCATCTAGTGACAGATCCCTAGCCAAGCCTGGCCTATCTGCTTCTTTTTCAGCTAGAGATCACACTCCCTCCTAGGCTCCAGACCAGAACAGCATCTTCAACTGCCAAACATTTTCAGTTGATTTAAGTATAACTTCCAAATTATAACTTTGATATAAGTATAACTAATAGTCACCTGCTGCAAAATCCTGCATGCACCATGGGATTTGTACATATTCTACTGAGGGAGAATGTTGAGTAAATGCCAAACTCTTTATGGTACCCAGAGTCAGCCACCTTCTGTCTCTCAATTCCTCCTCTCTTGTAGGGTGACCAACTTGTCAAGGGGTGCGTAGTTTTGTGGACATATGCAACTGAACCATAGCCCCACATATCTAATCCACTGCCAAAGCTTCTTGTTTGTACTTTCACAATATCTCTTGTGCATATAACCTCTTTCTACTCACACAGTCACAACTCTAATTCAGGCCCTCATCACCACTTGCCTGGACTATTGAAATAACCTTCTAACTCATCTTCATACTGAAGTTTCTTCTCTACTCCATCTGTTCCCCACTTAGCTGCCAGAGTGAATTTTTCCAAAGCATAGGTCTGACCATGTTATCCCCTTGCTCAAGGAACTTCAAGGGCTCCCTATTTCCACCAGGATCAAATATAAATAAACTCTGTTCAGCATTTAAAGCTCTTTATAACTTCACTTCTTCCTAACTTTCCAGTCTTTTCATGCTTCACTCCCCTCTATTCACTCTGTGATCCACCTACTGGCAGTTGCTCCAATGTGACACTCCATCTCTTTGTACTGGCTGTCCCTCATGCCTGTGATGCTCTGACTCCTCACCTCTGCCTCTTAGCTACCCTAACTTCCTTCAAGACTCAGCTCAAATATTGACTTCTTCATGTCTTTCCTGAATCCCCCAGTTGCTAATGCCTCTACCTCTACCTTCAGGTTTCTTTCCATCTATACACACACTCTCTCTCTCTCTCTCTCTCTCTCTCCCTCCCCCAATACACACACACATACACACAAACACACACACACACACACACACACACACACACACACACACACACACACACACCTTGCACTCTTTTAGTCATTGACAGCAAGATTCTTGCCAGAATCCTCTTTAATCATCTGCTCCTTCACCTGGAAGATGGTCACAGTGTGGTTTCAAAAAAGGCTGAGGAAGTGTTGATATGGTGTTTTCTGCCTGACAATTCCAGGAGAAATTCCAGGAACAAAACTCTGAGCCCTCAATCATAGCAACTTTACATCCTTTCTTGTACTCATTATATTTCAGTGAGCACTAGTCACACGACAGTGGCATAATGGAGCCCACTCTCCACAGAAGCAGACATACAGGCTTGAATTTTGCACACAGTTGTCTTATACTTAGAATAAAATTAATAAGTAAACAAATAGTATTTAATAGCATGGAATAAAACTCTTATAAACTGCTATTAATGCCATTTAACAGTTAACTAAAATTTGCCGAGAATATAAGATCCCACTGTAATTATTTTTTGTTGAGTATGAAAAAGCATTTGGTTCACTAAAGCATAATGCCACCTTCCAGGCTCTTTTTTTTGCCATCAAATGCAACAACACCACATATCAAAATTATTCGATATTACTGGGAGGATAGAACAACAGAAATAACCCTAGTCAATCA
This sequence comes from Trichosurus vulpecula, assembly GCF_011100635.1. Classification (NCBI taxonomy): domain Eukaryota; kingdom Metazoa; phylum Chordata; class Mammalia; order Diprotodontia; family Phalangeridae; genus Trichosurus; species Trichosurus vulpecula. The sequence continues at coordinate 82,388,979 of NC_050574.1, read as the reverse complement.
CAAAAATCAGGTGAGGCATAAAACAGAGATACATGGTTACCAAAAGTTTTATCACACTGTGATGGAGGACATCTAGCACAGAGACCAATTTGAAGAGAGATTTCCTATGGCTAAAGTGTACCAGATACTTGATTTCACCAAAGCCCAGAATATTTCAGAGACTTCAGAAAGAGATCCATAATCACACAAAATAATTTGGCTTGACTTACCATCCACAAAGGAAATACCAATTGTACAAAGAGTATCTATTTCATAGATTACAACATTTCATTTGGATGGACAACCTATGGAGCTTGCCCAGTAGTTTGCATATCTGGAGCAGATGATATAGGTAATGAATTGGATTTAGAGTTGAACATGAGAAGAAGAGTGGACTGGATTGACTTCAGAAAATTGCAAAGCTCCTTTAATTGCCCCAGGCTTCTAATAAAAGCAAATCTCATCCTTTTAATACCTACATAGAAAGTATACTTTATATATACTCTCCCAACCCACACATACTCAAGCAGGTTGGGTCTCTTGAGTTCAATTGACTATATCTTCGTCCTCAGTCCATTGGGTATGCTAAAGATTTAGCCATTTAGTGTCTTTTATATACATATCCAGTTTTGGCTTAGCAGACAATCAAAAAATCTCTGTCACACAGTAATAAGACAGTAAACAGTTATAGAATACTTACAAGTTCTCCAAAGTGTAGAGCAGGGCTTCCATTAGGCAATTCTGGAAACACCTCATCTGGTATCCCTATGGAGGATTACATTAGGCAGAGCATTATGTGCATGTTCCTGAGGACTGGGCTCTCATTGGCTGGTAATCCAGTAATCTGGGGTGAGTTGGCCAAGGCAACCACTGAATTCCTCTCCAACTCTGACATTCTGCTTATTCTGTGAAATTCCATGTCCTCCAAGACCCACTTCTGATTTCTACCTTCTCTTAGTTAACATTTCCCCAGGTATCCTAAGAAATCACTCCCTCTGTGGCTTGTTATGGTCCCACCCAGAATTTAATCTGGGAAAATCTCTACATATAGCTTGTTAGGTCTCCATAGAATTGGGTAAAGAGGTGCACAATCACTGTACAAGCACTCATGGTAACAATGCACATACTGGTGATAGGATAGCTTCTATTTCAGAAAACACACAAAGGGTGCACAATAGCTCATAAAGAATCAATATAATTCTTTTCTTTCTATTGTTGAAATTTTTTCTTTCTTAAAATTCTGAATTTAATGAACACCAAATAAGACAAACATTTTAATGTAGTGTATATATGAAGATAACTCAACTCACATGTGGACTGACATGTTCTGGAATCTGGCCTTCAAAGGGAGACTGTGATTTTTACTTTTAAGAGGATCAGGAAGAGGCCTGTGGCTGGGCACTCACTCCCTCTCATCTATCTCTAAGAAGGGTTTGTGGTTAGAATTATATCTATCTATCCCACCTCAAATATTGGAAATACAGGGGTATGATATTTTGAATCCTAGGATACATGTCACTTTCCTTGATTGAACTCAAGGGAAGAGTAATACTTAGCTTACTAAAACCAGCTCAGGTCCAAATGCTGGTGACACAAAAAGACCATCTCGAATAGCTAGTAAACCTCTTTGTCAAAGTAAGCAGTAAATAAAAATTAAGAAAGATATACATTTTAAGGTAGGCAATAGAATTTGCTTAGGAGCAAGATCAGATACTTCAGCTCAACCAAGGAAAGAAAGAATGATCTCACTAAGAGGTGTCTGTTAGTAATCCCTGCAACTACAAGTTCAGGAAGTCAGGGATGTCGTGGGTGCTGACTTACCATATGTCCACGGCTCAAGGAAGATCTCCTGTCCACCATTCAGAAGTCCAAGTTTCTTCTTTTACATGTCTGTCTCAAAGACTTCCAAGAGTTTGACATTATTTCTTCCTCTTGTACATCTGTCATATGCAACATAGCAGGTTTAGAGGTCTCTCAGTCGATCAAAAGCAGTGTCCTATTGAATAGACACAAGGCAGCATATTGTGTCACAGTGCTGTCCTTCAGGGACAACCCAACCCTAGTAAGAGGAGATATTATATATCATATATATGCATTATATATGAATATATTTGCTTATATAGGAAGCAATCAGAAAAAGAAGGTTGTACATGCAACTGTGAATCTATACCACATACATCTTGCTTCTCCCTAAAGAACAAATTCAACATTTATTTTCAAAGCTATCCTTCTTGTCTATTTCCTGCTGAATTTCCTTCTATTCTTTTTTTATGCACTTGAAAAATACTTCAATAATCCTCTTTCTTATTTTTTATCTTTTTCTTCATTTTGGTAATCTCATTGCTAGCCTTCTTTACTCTTACTCTCTTCAAAAATATTAAAAGAAAAAAAACACTTAGATCAAATGTACACAGTCAAACAAAATAAATGGCCAAATACATGTCTCATTTTGCATCTTGGGTTCATCACTTCACTGCCAGAGGATAGATAGGATGCTTAATCAATGATCCTCTGGAATCATGGTCGGTCACCATGATAAGCAGAGCTCTTAAGTCTTTATTTCTTGTTTTTCTTACAATGTGGTAGTTTTGTATAAACTACTCTTTGAGTTCTGTTCACATTACTCCACATGAGTTCATTTGGCTCTTCTGGAATTATCCCTTTCATAATTTCTAAAGGGGCAGTAGTTTCCATCACTTCATATGCCATAATTTGTTCAGCCATTCCTACCCCCTTAGGTTCCAGTTCTTTACCAAAACAAAAAGAACAGCTATAAAAGCAATACAATTCTCCTCCCTCTCCTATGAGTCCCACTTCCTACAGAGGTGTATATATAGTTGCCCAGACACATATATTGCACCTAACCATGGTTTCACCTTATGGTCCCTAGTTGGGCAATCCTCTGACATTCCAGTGAATCCCATTTTCCCCAGATCTCTTTTTAGGGAGCTTATAGAACTTACACAAAGTCACCGTGTAGAAAAGTCTCCCTTCAGAAAGGCTGGCAAGTCAGGGAACATCCCAGTGTTCAAGTGAGTTCCTTTTCATCCTGGATGTGCATAAAAGCCTCTAGTCTTATGATTCTACTCCGAAGACATGGATTTTCCAGATGGAAATGCACTTAGGGTGTTAATCAGGCAGCTCCCTGCCCACCAGCTCTGAACCATTCCAATATCTCACTATAATAATAGAGGGCAAAATCCAGATCCTCCCTTACTCCTCTATCTTATGGCTTGAGTAGCTTGCTGCTCCTCTAAGTACTGGGGCCATGTGTATGATCTTGTCTTCAAGAATACCCCAAAGGGCTGCTGTTCAGGAATTCCTACTTCTCTGAGAGAAAACCATTTTAGAACTTGAACTTGGGTTTGATAGGAAGGCTAGAAGTGCCAAAGAAATACCCCTTCTCTGGTTAAAAGGCCAGATTCCAAAATCAAGATGCCATTCATTTGCTACCTGGTTGCACTCCTCTGGACTTTTCCATCATGGTCAGGAAATTATTTTCATCCTATAAAATGAAACCAGACATGGAATTCACACTTCATCAGTACCCTTTGCTCCTAGGGTCCTTCCTTCCCTCTGATTAGAAAGTGGAGACCTCTCCTCCTAAGGCCTCCTCCCCCTTTTCTTTTCTGCTCTTTTTTGTATGTTGCCTTCCTCTTAGATCATAAGCTCTTCCAAGGCAGGGATTGCCTTTTTTTGTCTTTCTTTGTACCCCAGCTCTTAGTCCAATGCCTGGCACATAGTAGGCACTTAGTAAATGTGTATTGACTTACTGACTGAAATCAATCCTTCTCCTTTTTTGATGAGGTGAAGGATTGAAATTCAACATTGTCTAGTAATTCCTCCCCCTGAATCCGGGAGTCTAGCAGTTAGGAACATGACATCGTCCAGGAAATCCTCCCTTCCCTGCAGAGGAGACGTGGGCTTGGGAACTCTCACCACTTGGCCATATGGCTCCCTTCCCCATGGCTCACATGATAATACAAATAGCTCAAGTTAATTTACATAGCACTTCATATTCATAACATCATTTGATTCTCACAACAATTTTATGAAGTAGGTTTTATTATTTATCCCCACTTTATACATGAGGAAACTAAGGCTCAAGGAAGATCAGCTAGTATCTGATGCAGGCTTTGAATGCAGTCTTCCTAACTCCAAGGCCAGTGCTCCATCCACTATGTAATGCTGCTGTCTCTCAGACTGACAGTATACACCATTGGCTGTCCAAAGATAGAGCCAGGAACTTAGAGTCCAAATATTTTCTTTTTGGGCCCCATTGGTGATTTCATCTGTGTCCTTGCCATGTATTTCTGCTCCAATGTTGCTACTAAAGGATGCTGGGGGAGGGTAACCAAAATTTCCATCTACTTTTCTCTCTACTTTGATCTTAGAATCTTGCTAAATAGGGGAAGTAGATGAAAATGTATCAATCAGGTCTCTTGGCTTTCTTCTAAAGGCCAGCACAAAGGGGTGGCTCTTCCCACAAAAGTACAAGCCAAAAAGTTCATTTCATGGCTAGTAGCCCTAATCTCTGAAACTTGGGCTGGCAATGCCTTTAACCCTTTCAGAGATGTGCCACTGGGCATTTCAAAACCCTTCACAGGGTGGTGTCATCAAAGTTCCAAACAAAAGCTCACCACCATATAAGCTATCTTCAGGGAACTCCTGTAGTCAACTGCCTCCATAATATTGTATATTTCTGTTATATTCATCTGTTCCTTGGCTCCCAACTATACTGCAAACTCTATAAAGGTTGGGATCATGTCTTACTCAAGCTTAGTATTTATTCCAACACCCAGAACTCTACTTGCATCCTTTGCCCAGAAGATTTTGAATTATAGAATCTTGACTTGTAAGGGTTCTCAGCCTACTCCGACCAACAGGAATCCCCTCTGCAACATGCTTGAGAAGTAATTACACAGCTTCAGTTTTATAAATGCATTAGAGAGGTATAAGCAAAGTGTTGCATGAGGTCATGCCATCCCCTGCCCCAAACCCTTGGCTCCCTGGTTTGGAAGGATTTACATTCTGACCCAGCATCTCCATCTTCACAAGTCTTTCTGGGAAATCAATCCTATAGATAGCCCAGACCCTAATTCTACCTGACACTTTTCAGTTCTTGTTTGCCCTTGTCTTCCCTAAACTGCACATTCTCTCAATACTAGTGAGAGTCTTTGCCCTGTGGTCAGCCTGGTCCAGTGGAATCAGTGGTGAATGAGTGAATGCATAAATGAATTGAAATATGGAAGAGTGGATGGTGGGTTTATAAAAGAATAGTTGGGTAGACACATGTAAAAATGGGTGGATAGTTAAATGAATGGATGAATAGGTGAATGGGTAAATGGGTAGTTGGATGGATGGATGGATGGATGGAAAGATGGATAGATGGATGTATAGTTCAATGCATAGATAAGTGGGTACTGGGATGGATAGATATATAGCTGGGTGGATGGTTATATTGATCAATGGATTGACAAATGGATGGATGAATGAAGGGTTGGAAAGGTACACAAACATATAAATGAAGAGAAAGTCAGTGGATGGGATGGATTGATGGGGAAGTAGGTAGATGGATGTATAGGACAACAACAACAACTAGCATTTATATAGAGCCTACTACGTGGCAGGCACTGTGCTAAGCACTTTACAAGTATTATTTCATTTGATCCTCACAATAACTTTGTGAGATAGATGCTGTTATTATCCCCATCTTACAATTGGAGAAACTGAGGCAAATATAGGTTAATTGACCTGCTCAGGGTCACACAGCTATATATATAAATGGAAGGATAAATTAATGAACTAGTGTGTGCATAGATTGATATATGAATGTATGTTTAAATAAATGGATATATGAATATGAAAAGGTGGGGTGTCCATCTCTACAGGACCACTTAATTTACATCGGTACAAAAGTTAAAAATGTATGCATGAAAGGGTGGCCAAAGTACATGTGCCCATATACGGGGCAACCAGCACTTTCTTTCTTTCTTTTTTTTTTTTTTTTTTTTTTTGCAACCAGTACTTTCTACACTTTCTAGGCAGATGCTAACTAGACTAAAATAGCTACTCAGAGTGTTCTATTTGGGGAAGCCACCAGAGGGCGCTTTGAGCTCAAGCTGCTGGAGTTCCTTCACTGTTGGTCAACTACATTTATTAAGAAGTTACTATGTTCCAGGCACTCTGTTAATTGCTGGAGATATGTGGAAAAGCAAAAACAGCTTCTAGCCTCTAGAAGTGTACATTTAAATGGGGCAGTCAAAATGTAAATAAGTCAGTACATACAAGACATATGCAGAGAACATAGAAGGTAGTCTGAAAATGAAAGACATTAGCAGCTTGGGAGATCAGCAAAGGGCAGGTAGGTGGCACAGTGGATAGACTGCCAGGCCTGGATTCAGGAAAAACTCATCTTTCTGAGTTCAAATCTTGCCTCAGACACTTATTAGCTGTGTGACCCTGGGCAAGTCACTTAACCCCATTTGACTCCATTTCCTCTGAACCAGAGAAGAAAATGGCAAATTACTCTGGTATCTCTGCCAAGAAAACCCTTAATGGGGTCATGAAGAGTCGGACACGACTGAACATGACTGAACAACAACCGAACAACAGACCAGGAAAGACCTCCTGAAGAAGGTGGGATTGGTCTGAGTCCTGAAAGAAATCAAGAAAACTAACAGAGAAGGATAAAGTGTCAAAGCATTGCAGGCAAAAGCACAGAAAAAGGAGATGAAGTGTCATTTTGACGAATTGCAAGTAGATCAGTGAAATCGAACGATGCAGTACATGGAAGGGAGTATTGTGTGGATGAGACCTGCCTGGGTCCTCTCCTTTTGTTGTTCTCAGCCCAAATTCAGGCTAGTTGAAGGTATGAATATAGCCAGCCCTAATGCATAATCTATTCAATGGTCCATATCCCACTGAAGTTGTTTCCCAACTTGATATGTCTCAAAAGAAATATTCATTCTCATACATAGATTACAGCCAAGTTTCTTAAACTGTGAGTTGAGAAGGTCATGTAACTGAATGTGGGGGTCTTGAAAAATTCAGCAACAGTGAAAGGTTTCTGAACACACGACCAAAAATTAATTGAAAATCAAATGCATAATGAATCCAACATGTTTCTGGTGTGAACTTTTACATATTTTCCTACTGTCATTCCTCAGCATGTAAGAATCAAATTAGTATATCTTTGGCTCGTATTATGTCAGAATGCTTTATTTTTAAATTGCTGTTATCTCCTTTTACAGAAACACGAGTGTTTAATTACAGCAAGTAAAGACAAAAACACTTTCTCCACCATCTCCACTGTATGTATACCAATTTTTCAAATTAAGCACAAACAAATGTAATTTCCTACTCTAAAGCTAGTATTTATTTGAGAAATTATTTGCAATATTTATTTATATTTTAGGACAAAAATATTTTTCAGTTATGGATAAGTGGTTAAATTTAGACAGAAAAGATAAAAATGACAATGCAGCAGAATCTTTGCTACCAGGTTGTAGCACACCTAAATTGATAAGAAAAAGAAAGCATATCAAATCATTTTTGCAATGTGGATTTATTTCTAATAATGGTGATGGTGTGAAAAAACCTCTTCACTTAATTTGTAGTGAAGTTTTGGCTGTGGAGAGCATGAAACCAGCCAAGCTAAAACAACATTTTAATACCAGGCATTCAGCATACTGCAATAAATCAAAAGAACATTTTTAATACATTCAAATCAAGAAAAACAACATTTTGAGAAATTTGTCACATCAATGAAAAATATTTACTTGCATCTTGCAAAACTTCTTATTTAATTCCAAAAACTCAAAACTCCTAAGCAATAGGAAACCTTGTGTTACCTCCTGCTATTAAAATGTCAGAAATAGTTCATGGGAAAAATTATGGGGATGAAATTCATAAAATTCATTTATTGAATAATACTGTTTCCAAAAGAATTTATGAAATTAGTAATGACCAATTCCAGCTTATTACCAGGCTTAAGGGCAATCCAAAGTCTGCAATTCAGTTAGATGAAACAACTGATACTTCTAACACGGCACAGTTGTTTCTTTATGTAAGATATGTTTATGAAGGAAACATACAAGAGGAATTAATATTTTAGCACCCTTTGGAAGGGCACACAAGAGGGAATACGTATATCTTAAAGCTGATGGATTTTTCACAAATGAAGGTTTACAGTGGAAAAATTGTGTTGGAGTCTATACAGTTGGTTCTGGAGCAATGATGGGCAAGAATGTTGGATTTGTAGTTGTAAAGCTGGTAGCAATGCACATATCACTTTTACTCACTGAATAATCCACCAGGAGGCACTTGTAGCTAAAACAATATCACCAGAGTTAGATATTGTGCTTCACAATACTATCAAAATCATTAACTTCATTAAAAGCTATGCCCTTAGCAGTTGTTTGTTTTCAAACCTATGGAAAGACATGGACTCTGATTAGGAAAGCTTATTACTACATGCAGAGGTAAGGTAGCCCTCAAGAGGGTGAAGTTTAAACAGATTATTGAAAATAAAAGGTGAAATTGTTATGTTTTTGACTGAGTAGAAATCTGATTTTGTTAATTTCTTTTCAAATTCTTTCAAAACTGTGTTATTTGTCAAATATTTTCTAAAAACAATGATTTAAACATGTTACTTCAAGGAAAGAATTATAACGTATTTATGTTAAAAGATAAAATTGAAAGTTTTACTAAAAAGTTAACATATAGAAAAATAGGGTCGAAAATGGTTCTTTAGAAATGTTAACAGCTACAGATGATTTTATAGTTGAAAATAACCTTCCCAAAGATTTAATTATAAGAGTTATAATTGATCATCTGAAATGCCTGGAGACACAGTTTCAAAAATACTTCCCTTCAAATTTTGATTCTAAAAAACTAAGTTGGGTGACACAAACATACCCAATTGAAATAAAAATGTCAATCATCTGCCATTAAAAGTTCAAGAAGAATTTGCTAAGTTATCAAGTGATCCAGGATTAAAATGAGTTTCCTTAAAACAAAATCATTAAATGAATTTGGTCTTGGGATTAGGACAAAATTTTGAACAATTTCTGAAATGGTCTTAAACATACTTCTGCCATTTTGTACTACATATTTACATGAAGCGGCATTCTCAGCATTGACAATTATAAAATCAAATATCAATCAACTCTAAAAATGTTGAAGATTTAATTATTTATGTAAAAATTAACAAGCACATCCATCTCAATAGTAAGCAAATTTGCTTTCCTAATTAACAAATGGAAAAATTATATATACCAATGAATTGCTTTAAAATAAATTTCTTTACAATTTATCATCAGTAAATGTTTGATTTGTCTACGTATTTTATATACCTATATACCTGGGGTTGCATAAAAATTTCTTGGGTGAAAAGGGGTCACAAGTGGAAAAAGTTTAAGAAGCCCTAGATTAGAATACATTTATTCAATGAAGTAAAAAATGAAGCAGCAGCTATCTCCTTCCTCCACTGCTGCCACTCCTAGTAAGGTCTGCAATCTCAGCCTCCCTCATCTAATCTGACTGGATGCTCACTAGGCAAGTCTCAGTAACTTTTTAGGAAAGATCTCTCCCAAACTACATTTTCCACATCTCATGGAGGAAGGATGACTTTGCTTCATTGCCATCCAGTTCTCATAGTAATCATTCTCAACTCCTGTCAGCTAGGCATGTCTAACATGGGTCACCTCAGCCAGGTGTCTATAGAGTGTTTCTGTGTCATCTTTGGAATCATCTGGTGTCATTTCTCAGTCCTGGGGTGGGCGGGGGGATACCCTAGTCAAACCAAAAGAGAGACTACCTCCTGAGCTCACATTGCAAGCACAAACTCTTTAGACCTTGAGATGATTTTTGTCTCTGGTGTCTTTTCCAGTAAAGTAGACAATTGTCTCAAAATTTCCCCCTTATACTGTGACATTAGAACAGCTTCAGGCAGCTGCTTTTGTGTTAAATGCCCCCAGACAATCATCATCCTCTTCTCTAATTATCTGAGGCACCCAATGATGGCCAAAAAATGAAGGGGGAAACAACAGATGCCAAATGGCTTGGGAAAAGCTTCCACAGTCATGTGTTGTTACAAAGAAATGGATAGGTGGATGACTGAGTGGATGACTGGACACATGAATAAATCAATATATGGATGGATGGATGGATGGATGGATGGATGGATGGATGGATGAATGGATGGATGGATGGATGAAAGGATGGATGGATGGATGGATGGATGGATGGATGGATGGATGGATGGATGGATGTATAAATGTACAAATGAATCTATGTGTAGGTGGAATATACAGATAAATGGATAAGCAAATCAATGATCAAAGCATCAGATTTAAATCTAGAAAGGCCCATTGAGATAATCTAGAAAAACCTCCCATTTCACAGGTGAAGGAAACTAAAGCACAGAAAAGTTAAGTGACTTTCCCAAGTTAGTACCAGAGATGAATACCAAGTCATCCATATCTGATTTCAGTTCTCTTTCCATTAATAATAGTAATATTTAGCTATTGTCTTTTAAGGTTTGCCAAACACTTTACCAATATTATTTCGTTTGATCCTCACAATAGCCTTGTGAGGTAGGTGCAATTATTACCCCCATTTTATAGATGAGGAAACTGAGGATGAGAGAGGCTAAGTGACTTGCCCAGGGTCACACTGCAGATTAGTGTTGGAAGTAAGATTCAAATTCAGATTTTCCTGACTGCAAGTTTAACTATATCTAGTTACACAATGGATGGATAGATGAATGGGGAACAGAGATTCAGAACAAAGTAATTTCTAAGTTTTATTGTGTAATGGTATAGTTCTTGTGGAGGGTTCAGGGTGGACCGGGTGTTAAAGATGAGGAAAGCCTGACCAAGCCTCCTCATTGTCTGCAGTCCAGGAAGCTGGAGGACACTCTCCGGGGGGGAGGGGGGGTTTTGGCAGTTCTGAGTTCCTCAACATCTCGATAACGGTATGCATTGGGCCCACTGACCAAGTACAGCTCGTCAGGTTTGCACAAAGCCCCATCCACACGGTCATGGGGTATTAAAAACTCTATCCATGGGTCCTGTCCACCCAGCTTGAGGTCAAGCTGCCACATTCGTCTTCCTGTAAGAAAGAGACCAAGCATCCCATCAACTCTCATGGAGACTTCTCTCTGACCTGGAGATACCCACTATGACCCAGGAGGTGATATTACAGCCCCCGGGACTCTGATACAGCTCAGGAGAGACCAGTATAACAGAGAGGGTCCCTACACAACCCCAGAAGGCCCTACCACATTGGAGAAAAGCCTGATACCACTTGGGACAGCCTGGCTTTAAGAAAACCTTCTCATAGCTGATGAGGCTCTAACAAAGTCCCAGAGAATCTGAGACAGTCTGAAAGAACCTCTTGTATCCCCATCGCTCTAACCACCACACACATATACACATATATAGACACCTCACTAGCACCCTGCCTACCCTGGGCTCTCACCAGAGATAATGTAGAGCAGAGATGAGCCAGGACAGGTGAAGGCAGCATCCACAACATCGAGGGTGACTTCATAAGGACTTCCCAGTTCCTTATGCAACTTCCGAGGATACCCATTCACCAGGCGGTAGCCCCCATCTGTCAGGAAGATGTAGATCTGGGTGCCCTGTAGAGATTGACAAATCGGTGCACTGTAGACAACTATGGACACAAGTCCCAGACTTTACCTCTGACCCTTCCCTCGTGTCCCTTTGGCCTTTCTCTATCCTTCCCCTATGCCTTCCTATGGTCAATACCTCAATCAGATAGAGCTTTTTCTCCCAAGAGAAAGCAGCATCCACACTTGAGGGTCCCTGTGGCCAGTGGTGTGCAATGGGCCAACTATGCCAGCCATCCCTCCTTGAGTCCAAACGCCAGTAATTGGAACCTTCGAGGAATATCCGTATGAGGCAAAGGAGATATATAAGATCATAGATATGACATATGAGAGGACATTGCATAGTAGGGATGCTGGTCATGTGTTGGATATGGCTAGGGGGCACATATGGATTGGAAAAGCATTTGTTAAGCACTCACTGTGAGGGCTAGGGCACATGAAGATGAGGAGTCAGATGACAGGCGGAAAGGAGAAATATAAGACCATGCTAAGAACACAGGCAGACATGGGAGGCCATGGGGATACAAGGGATACAGGGAACAAAAGGGGAATAGACAAAAACATCTGCCAGGATGCAGGGCTAGTACAGAATCACAGAATCTCAGAGTTCGAAGGGACCTCAGAGGCCATCTAGTCTAATGCATGCCAAAATAAGAATTCCCTCCAGATGGCTACCCAACTCTTGCTCCAAAACCTCTACTGAATGAGAACCCACTACCTGCTGAGGCCATTCATTATACCTTTGGATAGCTAGATGGCTTAGTGAGTTATTAGACCACAGGGCTTGGAGTCAGGAAGACTTGAATTTTAATCTCAACTTACACACTTACTTAGCTATGTGACCCAGGGAAAGTCACCTAAAGGTTGCCTGCCTCAGTTTCCTCATGTGGATAATAATAGCCCCTACCTCCTGGGATTGCTGTGAGGATCAAATGAGATGTCATCATAGTTCTTTGCAAACTTTAAAGCCCCAGATAAATACCACCTGGCTATAGCTCTATTTGTTAGGAATCTTCCCAACCTCAAGTTTAAATTTACTCTTCTCTGCTTTCATCCACTGCCCTTTGGAGAAGGCCCAAAATGCAATGGGCAGGCTAAGAAGGTAGTGAGTGTCCCATCACTGTAATTGTCCAAGTGGATGCTAAATAACCACTCTTTGGAGATGCTATGGAGAGAATTCTTGGTCAGTTTTGGCCTCTGAGAGCCAGCGATCCTGGAGCTGTGCATCTCTGGCCTTTCCCTGGCCCTGCCCTTTGTATCAGTAGCAGAATGGCTCTTAGAGAGCCTCCTCCAGTCTCCAGCCTCCAGCCTCCCAGGGGTCTGGGGTAACAATTGCTTTGGCACTTTGACCTCTGCCCTAAGGGAAATTAACAGCCAAGAAAAATCTGTATAAGACTAGTTAGACCACTTAGGTCAATTAGAATCCAGTTTTATAGGAAGTACCATCCCGAGGCCTTTGATTCTCACAAAAGACTTTAGGACAGAGGCTGGAGTAGTGGGATGGGAGCCGAGGGCTGGGGTTTCTTTGCAGGAAATTGTTTCCCAGTAGGGAAGACTGACAATGACCTAGAAAGGATCTTGTCTGTGGTACAGTGGGAAGGGCACTGGATTTAGAGTCAGAGAACCTGAGTTCAAATTACACCTGTACTAACTAGAGTGGCTCAGGGGAAAGTGTGGATGTGGAGCCAAATAAACTGCTTTCAAAATCTGGTTCTGCAACTGCTCATCTGTGTGACCTCAAGCAAGTCCCTTAAGTTCTCTGGGCCTCAGTTTCCTCATCTGTAAAATTAGGGGTTATATTAGATAGTCTCTAAGTTCCCTTCTAGTTTTAAATCTGTGATTCCATATGTCCTCTCTGTATGATCCTAGATAGGTTATCTCACTTCTCGGGACTTCATTTTCTTCATCTGTAAAATGGGAGACGGGAGGAGGGAAAGAGTTGGACTTGATCACTAAGGTCCCTTTCCACTCTAGACTGCCTGATCTTGCATGTCATTTGGTGCCCTGATTTGGGGGAAACTGAGGCAAATTCCTTCATCTCTGATACAGCAATAAGTGGCCAAATTGGGAATATAAGCATGGCCTTCAGGAGCCCTTACATTACAGCAGCCATAGCTGCTGTCTTTTTATTCACATGCTCAAGGTCAGGACCAAGAATATAGGAAAGAGTAAAATGATTTGCCTTTTCTGTCTAAAGTCATGAGTGAGAGAGCTAAATTCTGAGCTATGGCCTGGGAGAAGGCCAGGCTCCCCTCTGCGGTCAGAAATAGAAAGACCTTAAATACTGTCTAGTACAATTTTCCAGCTCCAGTCTCTACCAATGTTATGTTATTCTTGAAGAAACTAAAAGAGAGACAGCTAGGTGGCACAGTGGATAGAGCACAGGCCTTGAAGTCAGGAGGACCTGAGATCAAATGTGGCCTCAGACACTTACTAGCTGTATGACCCTAGGCAAGTCACTTAACTTCAATTGCCTCCCCTCACCCCCCTCACAAAAAAAGAAGAAACTGGAAGAAAGGACTTGTCAAGGTCACATAGATAGCAAATACTTGAAGCAAGATTCAAACCCAGGTCCTCTGACTCCAGAAGCAGTGTTTTTCTGTGCCTTCACTGTTCACCCCCAGATCCTATGTGGTCGCTGAGGTGATATGCTCTCTCCCCTATTGGGCTCAGAGCAAGTAGACAGTGGGGACATGATTCTGCACAGAGGAGCAGGCTTCACCACTGTCCCTGAAGACGGAGAAGCATGAGGCTTGGGTAGGACACCCATGAGATGAGAAAGACAAAGCAGAAAGTAATAGGACCAGGGCAGAGAAGGCTTGGCTCAGAGGGGAATGTATTCTCTGTGAGACTAGGAGCTCCTTTGTCCCATGAGGGGTAGGAGGTGTCTGATATTCTTCCCCTAGTTGTCCCTGTGGGCACAAGAAATACAAACTCTCAGGAAACCTCAGGCTCCAGGGCCTGTGCTGAACTGAGGATCGACTTGGGGGTAGGAGCCAGAGAATTCTTCCCCTGGCCTTCTCCTTTGAAACTGAGTCCTATGAAAAGAGAACTCAGAAGAAAGGGTTTTTGCAACCCACAGCAAATGATAGCTGAGAAAGGAGCTGAGGTCTCAGGAGACAAAGGATGAGCATGGAGAACTGGTCCTGAGTCAGCCTGCTCCCCCAGTGCCATGGGGCCTAAAGTCCATAAGTTAAGTAGGGAGGACACACAGAAGACTGACTCAGAGAGATACATAGAGGATTTCTGGCAGGACACGGGTAGGATATAGGTGGGACGCACAGCACAGACACAGTGAGATAGTGGCAAGATTGGGTTGAGCGGTGAGGGAGAAGTTCTCCAGTGGGGTGTCCTGGGGATGGAGGATGGAAGGAAAAGCTAAGGGAAGGATCCTAAGGATGGAAAATGGATTCCAAAGACAGGGGAAGCAGCCCAAAGTGAGGTGCTGAACTCAGGAGTGGGCAAGAGACTCCTAGAACTAGGGGAGAACCCAAGGAGTTAGAGATTACAGCAATAGCAGGGAGGCTAGGGTTGGGAGACAAGTCCCCAAAGTAATGGAGGGGGCCCAGAAATGGAAGAGAAGTCCTTGCTTGGAGAAGCTTGCATTATCAAGGCTCATCTCTCACCTCTAAAGCCATACGTGGCACCATGGTCATCAGAAACAAAAGCAGAGAACACTAAATCTGGGCTGCAAGGGGTGATAGATGCATTCCTTTGTCCATGACCTGAGTAACAGAGGAGTAGGTCACACATTTACAGTGGTCAAGCTGAGGGTCAAGGGGGTGTTGGAGATTTCTTGGGAGATGTGGGGTGAAGATATGCAGCCCTAGCAGGGAGAATAGACTGAGGCTGGGACAAGGAAGGGGAGTTAATGAGGAGTAATAGGACCAGATGAAGTCACAGAGGTCACAGGATGTGGGGGCCAAGAAAAAACATAAAGTCTTGGGATCATCTATCAGTGTGTAGGAGCCAGGAAGGATCATGGAGTCATGGAGAATCACAGTGGGTAGGTTCCATACCTCTCCCAGGGCAACGCATGAAGTAATCTTGGATATCACGGGGGTAATGTGGGGGCACTTCCCCTGTCCCAGGGTTAAAGCGTAGGAATTTGCTGCCCTGGAAGCAGTAGTAGCGGCCAAGCCAGCGCAGAGCTGAAGAGCACTTCAGGTCTTCCCATGGCCGTTTCTTCACCTTTCCAGTGCTCAGGTCCAAGAACCATGTCCCATTACCTGCCAGCCCCAGACCCCACCACATCTGTCAGGGATAGCCACCAGAACCTGTCAGGGCTATCACTCTCCCCTCTGTCTTTCAGAGAGGTCACCCCCATATCTGTTATTGACATCCCCTAACATGTGGCAGGGCCCTGCCTAGACCACTCCCCCACATCAGTCAGGGTCATCAGATCCCACTCCCCAAGCCAACCTTGGAAGAAGAGAATCCCTTCCTCCTGGCATTCCCCAGGGTGACACTCCACAGTTGCATCCAGTGGGGATGGGACTCCAGGGAATTCTTTCTGGATTTGTCTTGGGTACCCAGTCTTCAGCTTCCCAGCAATGTATACCCAGACCTGATCACCCTGACACATACACATACAAAAATACCCTCAGCCTGGCTGTACCCTTGTGCCTTCACCTCCATGTATGCACACAGACACAGACACACACACACACACAGACACACACACACACACACACACACACACACACACACACCTCTTCATCGCATCCACCTGGGCACTGTTCTGCTAACACACACAGCTCTAGGGGGACAAGAGGCTCTACTTTTTTGATTTTCTCCTCTGTCCCTGTTAGTTCCCATCCCCTGTGATCCTCCCAGCTTTCCTTTCTCTTCTGTTCTTTGCTCCTTTCCCCACCCCAACCTTCTCTACCTTGATCAAATATACACCATCATGGAGTTCAGGCCTGGCTTTGTGGTGCAGACGGAAGGCAGCATCCAAAGGGCCCTGAACCTCTGGCCAGGTTTCTGAGATCAGCTCCCGGGATCCATTGTGATTCTTCCATACAGATTCACCTGGTAGAGGCGTAGGACAGGGAAAGAACTCACATGGGGTCCTAGAGTCTATCCTCAAGGGACTTTCTCAAGATAAAAGACCCAGAGATAGTTCAATCCACAGGACAAAAAGGCCCCATCCACAGATCACAATTCCCCAAATTCTTTCCCCTCTTCCCCTTTAAATTCCTACACATCTGAAACCTGAATGTTTTATTTCTGATCCCCAAATAGCTTCATCTTCATCCCACAAACATTCAATCTCTAACCCTCTATGACGCTCAAGTGCTCTCATCTTTTACTCCATCTTGAACCTACAAACACTAATATCACAGTTCCCAACCACTTTGACCTCTAAACCATCCCTAACATCTCCATCTCTTGCCCCCAAATGCCCCAGCCCTGATGCCCAAACCTTTGAAGAAAATCATGTTCCCAGAGTCATCCAAAGTTACTGCGTCAAAACCCCAACCTTCAGAACAACGACCTAGTGGCAAGGAGAGACAAAATCAAGTGCGAGGGATTATAGAAATTGTTGTTTGTTCTCCATTCTCAAAGATTGGGAAGGCGATATCTTGATTTGCAAGTGAGTTAGATTTCAGTGAGGCAGGGCTGTGCAAGGTCACCAGTCTCACAGAGCCATCTGGGTCCAGGGGCAAGATATAGATGGGGACACCTGGAGATGGTGCCCAAAGGTGGCATAAGGGAGGTCAATTGATTTACCCATTTATAAAAATACAGTGAGATGGGGACAGAGGTGGAGGCAGGCAGACAGACAGGAACCTAGATAGATAGACGTAAATAGACAGGTATATCAATAAAGACTTGGATGGACAGACAGATTGGAGGCATGAAAACCAGGATAGAGAGGCGAATATGTAGGTGGATATTCAGATGGGTAAAGAGACAGAGAGCTGGAGAAACCCAGAGATGAGGACAGACAAGCAGACAGGTGCCCTCACCAGTCTCATCTGGGTGCAATTCTGTTCCATTTCCCTTTTCAGTTCCTGTCTGCTCCTGGGGGACCCTGGAGAGAGATCAGAGGTCTTGAATCCTAACCCTAACCCTTCCCTACAGCTCCAATCCTTCCCTTCCTACTTCACTTGCACCCTTTCCTCCCTACTCTCTAAAATACCACCTCCACTCCCTCAGGTACCCTCCCTGACCCGCTGACTCCCTGCACTAATTACACTCACAGCGGGTGAGCAAGTGCCAAAGACCAGCACAGGCCCAGTAACATCAATATTCCTGGAGCCTTAGTCATGCTGGCATCTACAGAAGATGCAAGAGGGCAATGGGGAACCTGGAGCCCTGGAAACCATATATAGGGCAGACGAGATTACGACACTTGTGTACCCTCCGCCCACACCCACCCAGTGCCCCTGACTCGAACATGACTCCCTCCCTACCCCCCCCAAGTCTGGGACAAGATCCGAGATTTCATCACTGTAAACAATGAACCAGAACCGGTAAGCAGGGGCCTAGATAATTCCTTGCAGTGATTTCTCCTCTCCTCTTTTCCTTCCTGCCACCCCTCCCCACCCCCCCACCCCCAGTGGCTTCCCCATTCCCTAGGTATGGGAATGCTGTCATGGCCTTCTGTGTGAAAAATGTCCCCTTTACTTGGTGGAGGAGGGAAAAAGAACAGGAAGAGTAGGTTGCTCTGTCAATCAAAAAGCAGCAAGTATCTGATTTCAGGCTTGTTCTTTCTCATCCAGAAGGGTGCAGGCTATTGACCTACCCCAGGAGACTGGACTCTGAAGAATACCTTCATTTAGGGGTGTGCTAGTAAATGTTTAATGATTGGCTCTCAAAAATGTGTGGCCATGACATACTTTTAAGTTTAATATTCATTACTAATATTTTCTCCATCATTTTCTTAAGTCTAGATAATCAGTAAAACAATAGATTAACCCCTAATTCTTAATATTCTCTAAATTCTGAGGTGTAAATGCGCACCTTAATCATTTACCTATCAGCTGGCTCCAGCATACCCTTCATGGGATTAATGTTTCCAAAGCACTGTCAGCAGACTGGTGTGCACAGGATGGCCTTTAAAGGGCCAAGATATCTCAGATGTTCTCAGTAGGTCCAGAATACTCTTTAAATAAAGACACCCTTGGTTGATCTCTTGTGTTCCTCTGTTTGAGGAGAGAGGTGTATCTGGCAGGAGGACTCAGCCTGCTCAACAGGGTTTAGAAATACCAGATAGCACAGGATTAAGGCATAAGATAAGAGCTTTTCATGAGTGTATAGGAATAGGGAAGGGGTTGTCTAAGTATAGGGTTTTCTCCTGTAATCTTTGTGAACAAGATGGAGAGAAGTGGACTGCTGATAGTAAAATTGGGTAGATTCAGAACTGGTTGAATGATTTTAAAGAATAGCCATTAATGTATTTAGGCCCATCTATCAGGAGGTCTCTAGAGGAGTGCCCCAAGAATCTGTCTTTAGTCCTATCTTGTTAAAGATGCACAGATACACATATACATACCTATGTGTGTATATACAAATATGCATATATATATATATATGTATGTATGTATGTATGTATGTATACTAATGACTTACATCAATGACTTACTCAAGTATAAAGGTTGGGGTAGGGAGGGGTACTAAACCATATGTAACGATCTTTGTGGGCCACATTGACTTAGAAAAACCACATAATAATATTATCTATGCTTTATTGTATCTTTATTTGTTTTGTTAAACATTTCCCAATTACATTTTTATTTAGGTCTGGCCACACTCAGGAGTGTTACGGGTCAGATGCCACCTATATATGACAACTTCTGACTTATGACATGCTTAATAAACTCACAGATGTTAAGCAGCTGGAAAAGTTTGCTAACATGTTGGAGGACTGAGTTAGCATTCAAAGAAATCTCAACAGACTAGAATAATATGCCAAACCTAGTAAGAGTAAGTAATTTTTCTTTTCTGTTTAATGTCATGTACTTGCATTCCATGTGACAAGTACAATATGGGGGAGGCATGGCTATGTAGAAGGGTTCTGTCTTGGGTCCTCATCTCTTCTCCCTCTATACTACTTCACTTGGTGATGTCAAGTTCCCATGGACTTAATTACTTAATGCTGATGATTCTCAAATCTACCTATCCTGCCCTAACCTCTCTGCTGCTCTCCAATATTGCATCTCCAATTGCCTTTCAGACAATTTGAACTGGATGTCCAGCAGACATCTTGCCCAGCATGTTAAAAACAGGTTTATTTTTTATTTTTATTTTTACTTATACGTTTTTTAAATTTTTTTCCCTTCTGTTGCCCCACTCCCCTCCCCATCCCCTTTCCCTTTACTTTCTTGTGTGGCAGGATAGATTTCTATGCCCCATCCTCTATATATCTTATTTCCCAGTTGCATGCAAAAACAACTTTTTTTTGGAGCATCTGCTTTTAAAACTTTGAGTTCCAAATCCTCTCCCCTCTTCCCTCCCCACCCATCCTCCCTAAGAAGGCAAGCAATTCAGCATAGGCCACACATGTATCATTATGTAAAACACTTCCACAATACTCATGTTGTGAAAGACTGACTCTATTTCCCTCCATCCTATCCTGTCCCCCCTTTATTTACTTTTCTTCCTTGACCCTGTCCCCTTTCAAAAGTGTTTGCTTTTGATTACCTCCTCCCCCATCTGCCCTCTCTTTTATCATCCTCCCTTGTTTATCCCCTTCTCCCTACTTTCTGGTGGGGTAAGATACCCAATTGAGTGTGTATGTTATTCCCTCCTCAGGTCAAATCTGATGAAAGCAAGATTCACTCATTCCCCCTCACTTGCCCCCTCTTCCCTCCCAACAGAACTGATTTTTTCTTGCCACTTTTATGTGAGATAATTTACCCCATTCTATCTCTCCCTTTCTCCCTCTCTCAATATATTCCTCTCTCATCCCTTAATTTGATTTTATTTTTTTAGATATCATCCCTTCATATTCAACTCGCCCTGTGCCCTCTGTCTATATATATATGTATATTCCCTTCAACTACCCTAATACTGAGAAAGGTCTCATTACTTACACACATCATCTTTCCATGTAGGAACGTAAACAAAACAGTTCAACTTTGGTAAGTCCCTCATGATTTCTCTTTCTTGTTTATCTTTTCATGCTTCTCTTAATTCTTGTATTTGAAAGTCAAATTTTCTATTCAGCTCTGGTCTTTTCACTGAGAAAGCTTGAAAGTCCTCTATTTTATTGAAAATCCATATTTTGCCTTGGAGCATTATACTCAGTTTTGCTGGGTAGGTACCTGATTCTTGGTTTTAATCCTAGCTCCTTTGACCTCCAGAATATCATATTCCAAGCCCTTCAATCCCTTAATGTAGAAGCTGCTAGATCTTCTCAAAACAGGATTAATTTTTATCCTGAAACCCTACCCCCCCCATCACCACCACCACTTCCTAACTTCCACATTACAGTAGAGGACACCAACCTCCCAGTCCCTCAGGCTTACAACCTAGATGTCATCCTCAACTCCTTCTATTTCTCACCTCCCATATTCAATCTGTCACCAAGCCCTGTGGGTTTCATCCCTATAGCATTACAAGAATATGCTTCTTTCTCTTCTCTGACACTGCCACAATTCTGGTACAAGTCCTTATAACTTCACATCTGGACTATTGTGATAGCCTGCTGGTAGGTCTGCCTGTCCTAAATCTTTTCTTACTCTAATCCATCCCCATTCAGACATCATAGTGATTTCCTAAAGCACAAGTCTGACCATGTCTCACCCCTACTTGATAAATTCCAATGGCTCCCTATTGCTCTCAGGATCAAACACAAAATTTGCTGCTTGGCATTCAAAGCCCTTTATAACCTAGGCCCCTCTTATCTTTTCAGCCTTTTTATACCTTATTCTATGACATATACTCTTTGATCCAGTGACACCGGCCTCCTTGCTATTCCTTGAAGAAGATATACCATCTCTTTGCTTTGGCCATTTTCTCTTGTTGCCCTCCATGCCTGGAATGCTCTCCACTCTGGAGGAGAAAGTGAGGCTGGTGACTTTGCACAGCCCTCCCTCACTCAAATCGTCAATTCGAAGTCATGTCATTATCTCCCTGATGTCATGGTCCTCTTAGAGAACAAAGGACAAACCACAACTTGCCTGCTGACTTCCATGGCTTCCTCTAAGTCTCTAAGAAGCCTTTCCCAACTCCTTTTAATTCTAGTGCCTTCTCTCTATTAATTATTTTCTATTTCTCCTACATATAACTTGTTTGTACATATTTGTTTGCTTGTCTCCCTCATTAGATCATGAGCTCCTTGAGGGTAAGGACTGTCTTTTTCCTCTTTTTGTATCCCTAGCATTTAGCACTGCTACTGGCAAGTATAGGAAACTTAATAAGTGTTTATTGATTATGTCTCATATGTAACAAATTATTTACATACAACATTTCCTCCTTAGAAACTCCATGAGGGCAGGAAGTATTTTTACCTTTCTTTGTCTCCCTGTGACTTAGTACAGCACCAGGGCATGTTGTAAGCATTTAACGAATACTTGTTGATTTATACACAACCATTTATTCAGTGTGTATAGAGAAAACTTTTGTTCAGGTATGGTTTGGACTAGATTTCCTCTGTTTTTTCAATCTTTGTTATTCTGTGAATATATCCTAGAGAAAAACTCCCATTATGTTCATGCTGAAAGGGAGAAAGGAAAGAAGAAGGGGGGTGGAGATGCCAAGGGATGGTGAGAAAGTGTGGCATATAATGCGTAGAGCACAGGCTCTAACACAAGATCCATGGAGTAGGTCATGGATAGATTTTATAGAGTCTATGAACTTGAATGGGGGAAAAATTCATCTTTATTTTCACTAATCTCTAACTGAAATGTAGGATCTCTTTTATAGATATAGGCAATAATCATAATTCTAAAATATGGTAGATAGGTGACATAGGACCCAGAATCAGGAAGACCTGAGTTCAAATCCAACCTTAGATACTTACTAGTTGTGTGACTCTGGGAAGGTCACTTAACTTTCATTTGCCTCAGTTTTCTCATCTGTAAAATGAGAAAAATAATAGTACTTGCCTCTCAATATTGTTGTGAGGATAAAATAGATATTATTTGTAAAGCCTTTTTCAAACCTTAAAGCACTATTTAAGTGCTGGCTATTCAAGGAGGCTTCACCAGACAGGGCTCCACGACTCAAAAAAGATTAAGAACCCCTCACCTAGAGGGCTCGATTAGGAATCAGAAAGACCTGGGCTATATCCCACTTCTGATACTTACTCACACGTGAGCTTGAGCACATGACTTCCTCGGAAAAGTTTCATTTACAAAAAGGAGATTAAAAAAACAGCCATAGTTCCTACCTCACCAGGCTGCTGAGAAGTTTAAAAGAGATCATGTAAATAAAATGCTTCGCAACATTTAGGGCACCACACCACATAAAAATTAGTTATTATTGTTAACAGAAGCAGAAGGCAGTAGATAGATAATCAGTGCTCTGACACTCCCCCCATCCTATCCTTACCCCCACACTCTCAACATTCCCCCACCCCACTCCCACATTCCCCAACCCTCTCCCCCCAACACACATACACACTCAATAAGCCAGTCAGCTAAAGATTGACCTACTTTGTAAACCTTGAGCCAGGGGTCAGAGATCAACAGGGAAAGTACAGAGGAGTAGGAGATAGGAATACAGAGGAATCATTGCATCAAAGGGACAGGGTGCTCCTAGGATTGATCCACATGGGGCCTGAGTCCATCGGAAGCTGAAGCTCTCATTGGGGGTCCCATCCCAGGACAATCTTCTCATCTACATTTCCTTTTCCTTCAGATTTCCTTTCCTTGGGCGGCAATACTCCCACCCTCCCACTCCTGCACACAAGAATACCACATTCTCTGAGAGAAAGAGCCCTCAGCTGGGAATCAGGAGACCTGAGTTCTAATTTTAGCTCTTGCTCCTGACTAGCTATGTAATGTTGAGTAAGTCTCTTCTATTCTCTGTGCCTTAGTTTCCTCATCGGTTAAAATGTATGCGAATGTATAATGAATGAATGAATGAATGGAAAAAGTATTTATTAAATGCTTACTATATGCCAGGTATTGTGCTAAGCACTGGGGGTAACGCAAACAAGCAAGAGTTCATGCCCTCAAGGAGCTTACATTCTAATATGGGAAGACAACATTTAGAGAGTACTGATGGCCAGAGAGGAGCATTTTGGATAGGAAAGTCAGAGGGATAGCGTCATAGGCAATTGATTAACTTGTCCAGGAATAGTAGTATTGATTTGATTCCTATTCTCGGAGGTGGTGTCAGAAGTGGGAGGAAGGGAGGGAAAAGGGTAAATGGGTATGTCATAAAGATAGACAGAAAGTAGCATAGAAGGTTTGTTAAAATTGTATCTCTCTCTGGTCCTCCTAAGACCCACCCCACTTCTAGTTAGTAGAGTAAGTTTGTAGGTAGCCAGTATAAAAGTAACAAGAGCAAAAAGTAAGATTGCAAAGAGGAACTTAGAATTCACTTACAGATTTTCCCATAGATTAAAGGAGCATAATAGTTATTTGCAAAGTGTATCATAAATTAAAAGTCACATCCTGAGACTATGTGCTAAATAAGGGGAAGCCACCTAGGCCTAACTGTAAGACTGTTCATGCTCTGTAAGCCTCAGATAAGTTCCAGACATCATCTGCAGTAAGACCAACAGAACACCAGATGTTCCTGATTAACTTTGCACTGTTGTGGACGTGTTAATGAACGAGCCCAAAGGAGGCACAGATAAAAGTCTGTTCCCCACCCAAATCCTATAAAAATGAGACCCCAAATTCCTTCTCCTTGAGCACTCTTCCATCTTTTAAGGATCCATGATGCTAAAATGTTCTCAACTTTGATTTGCCATTATCTAAGTGACTCTCCCCCTCCAATTTTCTTCCCTACAAAGCCTGCCTTCCTCCACCAGCCCATCCCCTTCCCCTTTGTATATGTCCCTTTACCATTTGTCTCTGTACTGTTCCGTGTTGTTTGTCTGATACCCTCTTTACTTTATTAAAATGTGATTAAAGCATTACCCTTAGCTGTCTTCATGGTCTTTCCTGGCAAGTATCCAAAGAACCAGATGGATGCTTTTTGCCTGCCCCTATTCCAGCTGGAGGGACCCCCTTGTGGTTCCATTCCCTTTATTCAATTAATAATTTCATATATTAATTAGCAGTTCAGAGGTACTGGTTTCAGGCAAGATAAGGTTAAGGCTCAACAATATTTAAATCCAAAGAACTCATTTTAGAGAAGTTAAATGATTTGCACAAAGTCACATAGCTAGTAAATAGCAGAGCAAGAACTAGAATATAGGTGTATTTAAGGATGTTCAGGGCTTGTTAGAGATTATATTCCATCATTTAATATAAGTAAACAAGTGCCTCTTGTAATCAGGCACTAATTATTCCCCTGTTGTCATTTCATTATCTATCCAGCCCCAAGCATAGCTTCATAAAAATCTAAATCGGTCGATAAGCTCCCTATGCAACATTATAGGTCTTTTTTGGCAGACCGCCTCTCCTTTTCCTCTTCATTGAAATCAATTGGGACTGTTTCACAGGAATTTTATTTTTGAGAGCTTCTTGTCCATCTTGGGCTGGTTTTCCTTCGAGAACCTCATGCCATAGGGAACTTACTTTTCCTTTCCCTCAACTCTTTGAAGTATACAAGCCAATAAGTCTTTGGTAGACAGTAGATAAAGAAAGGGAAATGAGGCATAGTTTAATACTTACTTTGGGAGCACTGACTCAGCCTTTCCAGGTTCCCAGTAACTGGTTTCTCCTTTTTGGTCAGACTGAATTTCAGAATAGCAGTCCCCTAATAGTTTTTTTCACTTTCTGAAAGATAAAGGCAAGTCATTAAGGCAAGTCAGTAATTTATGAGCAAGTCTGCTGTTAGCTGAGAGCCAATTTAATTAAATCCAACAACATACACTAAATAACTATAAATGCAAGGCACCATGTGTCACTACTATATCATACTTCCACAACAGGTTTGGGATCTGTTTGAGGAACCAATCATCCTTTTCCTCCTATAGGTCAGGTGGTCTGTAGTGTACTCCTACCACAACGTTGTTTCTACATTTTTCTTCTATGAGCTTTACCTGAAAGCTCTTCATCATTCTTCTCAGGTTTCCAGATTTTCATATACTTCTGTATCTCTTTGATATACTCAATGTAACTACTCCACTGCCATCCTGTTCCATCTTAGAGTTTAAGATAGACAACGAGAGGAAAAACAAAAAACAAAATAGTAGTCTGGTGTCCACTCCAAGCATATAGGAAGCAGATTTCAAAGATTTGAGAAATGGAAAAACTGGGATTCCATGACCTAGACTCTAAAAGGGAATCTGGCTCAAGAGGGATGGAAAATGCGAAGTGAACGAAAGGATGGTTAGCTGCCTTCAGAACTGTTTGCCTAGCTGGACCCAAAGTATTTATGAATAAATCAACCCCAACCTGATGAGAGATTTCTAGCAATGAGTATCTTAGGGATCTGACCTTGGCCCCAGGCTGCCTTAATTTTTATCAATGATTTGGAGGAAGACATAAATGACATAATTATCAATCATGCAGATTACCCAAAGCAGGAGAGATGACTATCATGTTGGATGACGTTCAAGATCCAAAATGGTCTCGACAAGCTAAAATGATCAATTCAAGGTCATTTCTATATCATGGAGAGGCATCAGAGTAAGATTTTGGTACAAGAAAATGTAATTTAATTAGAATAAATATAAAGCATAACAGGTTCTCAATTGCAGAAGGACAAGATGGAAGAAGTAACTTCGATACAAAGGTTCATATGGGAAGGACCACAGGGAACTATTAACTCTTCAACACATCAAGAAACAATGGTTTCATCAGTATGAGCTCTCCTCCCTCTGACAATGTATAGGGAAGCTCCTCCAGTCTTCAACAGATGGGCTTTATGAGTTGCTGTTAATGAAAGAATGCATCCCCTTCTGGGGAGTAACCTCTATGAACTCACTCAGGTTGACCCTCAGAAAACATGCATACCCTGTTGCCAGGACCATCCTTGAAGCCTTCCCATATTGGTAGGTCTTGCCAAAACCTGAGCTTTGCCAGGGTAGCCTTTGAAAACCAAAGGCCAGTGTCACACCACAAATAAGGAGGAGTCAGAGGAATTCTTTAATGAAGAAGGAGAAGAAAAAGAAGAGTTTCCATTTTCTATAACACTTCATGGTTTGCTTTCCTCCCCCCTTCCCCAGACCCCATGAGTTAACAGTAGAAGTGAAACAGAAGTAGGTCTTCTGACTCAGAGTCTGTCTTTCCTATACACCTTGCTGCCTTAGTAGACCACAAATTAAATATAAGTCTATGATACGACATGGGAGCCAATAAAGCTAATGCTATTCAGTCTTCTCAGGGGCAGCTAGTTGGCACAATGGATAGAGTGCTAGGCCTAGAGTCAGGAAGACCTGAATTCAAATCAGGTCTCAGACACTTATTAGCTGTGTGAACCTGGGCAAGTCACTTAACCCTGTTTGTCTCAGTTTCCTCATCTGCAAATTTTCATTAGCTAAAGCTTCTATAGTGTTCTTTTGACCTTGTTCTGTCTGGACTGCCATGCCCATTCCCTTGGCTTCGGATTCATTTTTCCCAGACCCATTTCCTCCTTCCTAGATTGGTCACTCAGTGGATTGCTGGCTCTGAACTTTGGATAGTTTCCAATTGCAGAGCTCTTTCACCAGTTTTGTTGACTCTCTCCTCCCATTAATCTCAGAGGTGGGCACAGTACAATCTTGCTTCACCCCAAACAAAAATAAACAGCATCTCCTGGCCCTGCCAAGTGTAGGCTTCTGTCCTTTGGGCCAGTCCCTCCCCAAGAGAAGCTGAGGTGTTGATAGCCCAGAATTCTGTGAGTCACCTACCACTGAGTCAAAACCTTATGGAAAAGGAATACTTAGCTCTGGAAGGTGGTGGAGTTGGCTGCTCTGCCCACCACCAGCACAGCAAGGCCCATTCCCAGGCAGCTGGATGACTCATCAGATTTCTTGAGCAAATAATCCTTTTTATGGATCTTCACCTACAAGGATTCCCCATAGCCCAGGCCAAGGTATCCTTTTTGGTATCCTTCCTGATGGGCCGGGCTCCCTGTTGGACTGCCCCATACTTTATGTGGAGCAGCCTTCACTCAGTTCATATGCATATAGGGCATTAAGGTTTACCAAGTGCTTTCATCACAATAATTCTGAGAAACAGTTGCAGGAATTTTATTCCTGTTTCACAGATAAGGACACTGAGGTTCATAGAAATTAAATGACTTGCCCAGAGACTGTAGGAATCTGTAGATTCAGAGCTGGAGGGGACCTTGGGAGCCATCCCGTCTACCTACTCATTTTATAAATGAAGAAATGAGGCCCAGAGAGGGTAAATGATGTGTCAAAGGTCATGACCAATTAAGTGGTGGAGCCAGGATACAGATTTGAACCTGCGTCTCCTGACTCCGGTGCTTGGTTGCTCAGTGAAAGTCTCTTGTCCTTCTGTCCAATTCCAATTGTCCTTCCTTCCAATTCTACCATGTCCTATGTAATTCCGGGTTCTGTATTGAAACTAGGAGGCAAACTGAGATGTTTCCACGATTCCAGTAAGCTGTAGTAGCTTGTTAGAATTGATATTGATCTCTTAACTAGTCTCCCCCTTCTCCCCTCTCTCCTGTGGTTGTTGTTGTTTAGTCATTTCAGTTATATCTGATGTCATCTTTGTGACATTTGAGGGTTTCTTGACAAAAATAGGAGTGCTTTGCCATCTCCAACTCATTTTATAGATGAACAACTAAGGCAAACAGGGTTAAGTGACTTGCCCAGGGTCACACAGCTACTAAGTGTCTGAGGACTCTGGGTCCCAGTGCTCTATCCACTGCACCACCTAGCTGCCCCTCTCTGCTAGTCTCCCTTTTCTTCAATCTAACCTCCATATAGCTGCCAAATTGGCATTCCTAAAACACAAATCTAACTATATCACCTTCCCTCCTCAAAAATCTTCAGTAGCTCCTTTTTTCTTTCAATACAAAATATATTATCTTCAGCCTAGAATTTAAAGTCTTCCAGAGTCTGACTCCCATCTACTTTTCCAGTCTTACTTCATATCATTCCCTTTCATGTACTATCTGCTGCTATCAAACGGATCTGCTAGTTCCCCATATATAATATTCCATCTCCCCATATGTGTACATTCACCTCATTGAATCTCTAGCTTCCTTTAAAGCATAGCTCAAGTGCCAGTTCCTACAGTAGTCCTCTGCTGCTCTCCTGGTTGTTAGTGTCTTCTCCCTCTTGAAATTGTGGTCATATCTACTTTTTCTTCTGGAGACATAGGTTATACTCCTCTAGAAGAAAGTATACTCCCTGAGACAAGGCATGTAGCATTTTCCATTTTGGTTTTTGCATTTTCTTGTTTTGTACACAGTAGGGAATGTGGTGGTGCAGTAGATAAAGTGCCAGGCCTGGAATCAGGAAGATTCATTTTCTTGTGTTCAAATCTGGCCTCAGACACTTACTAGCTCTGTGACCCTGGGCGAGTCACTTTAACCCTATTTGCCTCAGTTTCCTCATCTGTAAAATTAGCTGGAAAAGGAAATGGTAAATCACTTCAGTATCTTTGCTAAGAAAATCCTAAATGGGGTCAATGAAGAGTCAGACATGACTGAAATTACTGAACAACCACCACAATGTCAAAGTGATAGACTCATTACACCATAAGAAATAACAAAAATGAAGAATACAAAGAAACTTGGGAAGACTTCCCTGGATTGATGCAGAATAATAAAAAGCAGAGAAATAGCAGAATAAAACGCACAATGACCACATTAATTGAAAGGAAAACAACATTAGATTTCAGATTGAAATAATGACTGAGCTCAATTCCAGAGGACTGATAAATGCAATATGGCTGTTGTGTTGTTTTGTTTTATTCAAATATTTTCCCCTGTCAAAAGGGTAGGTGCTATTAGGAAAGGGGTTCAGAAATTGACAGCGACATTAAAAAACAAACTAGTAAAATATTTGTTAGGCATACAAACAGAATGCAATGTGGAATAAGCAGTGGACTTGAAAATGGAGTTAGTAAGCATTTAAACACCTACTGTGTGTTGGAAACTATACTAAGCACTAGAGATACAAAGAAAGGGAAAAGACCGTCTCTAATCTCAGGAAGCGCACCATTTAATGCGGGTGACAACTTGTAAATAACTACGTACAAGATACAGACAGGAGAAATGAGAGATGATCCAAGGAAGGAAGGTATGAGCACTGAGGAGGACTAGGAAAAATTTCTTATAGAGTTCAAATCTTGGGTTTTCCCATTTAATGCCTTTGTGGCCTTGGTTAAGTCCCTTTATTTCTATTAACCTCAGAATGACCAGAGGTGAGGTTGATTCTTACCTGCAAAATAAAGGTTTTGAATTAGATGGTTTTTCAGGTCTCTTCCAGTTCTAAAGCTATGATTCTATCATTCCAGTGGGGGAAAGGGATCTAGAGAGATCCATGTGGATGAACAGAGAACTTGGGAAACATTTTTTTTTTAAAAGACAACTGATACTTTCATAGTCTGGGTATGTGTAAGTGTACTTGGTGACCAGTAATAGTGTGCTGGTAAATGTTTAACAGCCAGCTCCCTGAAAGGATGGGGGGAAGGTTAACATGACACACAATTTAAAAAAAAATATTTCATTAAATATTTTACAATTACATATAAAATAAATTTTAACATTCATTTTGTAAAATGTTGCTTTCCAAATTCTCTCTCTCCTGCCCCTTGCCCTCCTTGAGAAGGCAAGCAATTTGATATCAATTATACATGAGAGGTCAGGCAAAACATATTTCCATATTAGCTATGTTGCAAAAAAACCACAGACAAAAAAAGAAAAAAGTATGCTTTAATCTCCATTGTCACCCTTTTAAATTTTATCTGCATTATTAACATTTTCCCCAATCACTTTCTTCAGTCTGGATAATTAGCAAAACAATACATCAAGTTCTGGTTTGTAGCATTTGTTGATTTCCAGCATGTAAAGGCTCACACTGAAAATTTAACAATCAGCTCTTGTGAGCCAATTCAAGCTGGTTCCAACACACCCCTGTTGGTGAGTTTCCCAAGGGACACTTGGGGCAACGGTTCATGTATTGTCTTGCTTAAGCCCTCTGCAAAAATAGGGTGTCACTTTACTAACAATTGCATGAGTGTAATTTATATATCACCACCAGGGGGAACTGTACTCAAGCTTAATGGTCACACCAACATCTCTGATGCATGTGCAACTGATTTCCTCCTACCCATCCCACCCCATGCCACACAGCTTGGCAGGTATGGGAAAGGGGGAGACCACTGCTGATCAGATACAAAACCTATCTAGTCATGTCATCAATAGTCTCTGTCAATCATTTAAATCATTCAATAAGCATTTTTAAATGCCTACTATGCGCTGTCATCCAAAGATCAATGGAGTATCTAGAGGCATGTTGAGGTCACCAGGTATTAACATTTTTTGAGTATACTAAGTCTAATCTACTAAACCATTGAATGGCTGTGATCTATATCATTGATGGCACTATGGAGGTCATCTAGTCTAATTCCCTCATTTTTACAGTAGAGGACACTCAGGCATAGAGAGGTTAAGTCTTTGCCCAAGGTCACCCGGGTAATAATGGTGGAGTTGGGATTTAAACCTAGGTCTTCTGATTACAAATCTATCACTTTCCATTGTACCACAGTGACTAAATAGTAGATTGGTGCTTGTGTCCTTATTCTCCTACTAAGACGATAAGCTTAGGTGGGGCAATGTCTTATCTAAATTTTGTTCCCAGTGTTATACACATAACAGACACTCAATAAGTGTTTATTGAGTTCCTAGTAGTGGCTGAAATAATGAAGAGGTGCCGATTTTATATTTAGATAGGTTACTCACAGTGACCAGAACCCTTTAGACCTTGGTAGGGATGTATGGTAATTTCTTGATCGAGTTATCATCCAGTCCCCTCTCTTCCCAGTCACACTAGGGGCCCATTAACTGTATTTTGCATAACCTGGATTCTGACAGTAGATGATAATAATAATGAGAATTATAATAATATATAATATAATAACATTATATATAATAATACAATAGTATTTCTATAGTGCTTCCTAAGTGCCACACACATGCTAAGCACTTTACAATTATTATTTCATTTGATTCTTGGGAGGCAGGTGCTATTATTAAACTCATTTGACAGGTGAGGAAACTGAAGCAAAAAGGGTAAGTGACTTGCCTAGAGATGCATAGCTAGTAAAAGTCTGAGGTCCAATTTGAACGCAGGTCCTCCTGAGGTCTGGTACTTTATCCATCCTGCCACCTAGCAGCCCCAGTTAGAGAGGGAGGGAGTTCCACTCTTCATATTTCTGGAAGTAGATACCACATGACCCACATTGTTTTCTTTCCAACTCTGAGATTCTGTGTCTAGCCACAGCCCTATCCTGTACCCTGAGCCAGAGCTCCTTCCCATTACCAGGAATTTCTGGATGTGTCCAGCATAGTTGAGGCAAGTGTCTTATCACTTCTACAGTCTCAAAAAAAGCACCATTGACCTGACCACAGAGAATCCTATTTCCACAGACTGGAAATGTTCCTTCTGGAATTAAAATTCCTGAGACAATCCACTGGATTTTTAAGCAGCTCTAACTTTTAGGAAGCTTTCCTTTATAGTGAGCCAATACTTGCTACCCTATAATATCAACTCTGTGATGCTCACTCTCCTTTCTCAAATATGAGATTATTAGAGTCTTTCAAATATTTGAAGACAGCAATCATTTGCCACCAGCCCCTTCTACTCCCACAAAAATTTATCTTCTCAAGGACAACAAATATGGAGTTGAACAATCTGACCCAGACAAAGGAGACTGACAAAAGAAATATAGCTTTATTGACCTGATAGAGCTTGTATGGATGCCAAATACATTGTCTTCTCTAGTTTAGCATTGGTCAATTCCTGATGAATCAGATTGAATTCTTGGGACACATAAGAGGCACGAATGGATCCTTTAAATCAGCCAATCAATAGCCTGCAAAGATTTCTTGGTTTGTTTGTTTGTTCCCCCTCCCTTACTCTCCCCCAGGATAATACTGGACTGGACTGGAAATTTTTCCTTGCAAATTCAGTCAAGACTGTGTTTTAGGTACAGAAATACCAAGGGATCTCAGTACATCATTATCCATG
The DNA here is from genome assembly GCF_011100635.1 of Trichosurus vulpecula. NCBI lineage: Eukaryota > Metazoa > Chordata > Mammalia > Diprotodontia > Phalangeridae > Trichosurus > Trichosurus vulpecula. Next base: position 82,356,136 of record NC_050574.1, on the reverse strand, counting down.
CTGACCATAAATAACCAGAGTCTCCTCAAGCTGCCCATTAGCTCAGCCATTGTCAGATTAAATAATCACTCTGTCTTTCGGAATCAAGGAATCTTACAGACCACCTAGTATAGGAATTCTTCACCTAGAGTCTATAGAGGGGTCTGTGGACAGATTTCAGGGAGTCCATGAGTTTGTATTTCAGGGTAATTGATTCACTTTCTAATCTTGTGTATTTTATTTTATGCGTTTAAAAACAGAGTTCTGAAAAATAGACCACAGACATCATTAACAGGCTGCCAAGGGGGTCCATGACAGCAAAAATGGTTAAGAACCCCTAATAGTACTGATAGCATCTGAACAGAAATCAGAAATCCTGTCTACAATATATCTGACAACCAGTTATCCAGCTTGCTACTTGTAGACCTCCTCTAATAGACAATTCACTACTACTATTAACCACAACCATCACCACCACTACTACTACTATCACTACCACTATCACGACCACTATCACCACTACCACCACCACCATCACCAGCAGCACCACCACCACCACCACCACCACCACCACTACTACTACTACTACTACTACTACTACTACTACTACCACTACTACTGCTACTACTATTACTACTACTACTACTACTACTACTACTACTACTACTACTACTACTCCTACGCAGTTTTAATTATTAGGAAGTTGTTCTTCATATTGAACTGAAAAGTGCTTCTTCATAATTTCATATGTGTTTCTCATAAAATCCTCCTATATGTCAGCCCTTTAAAAACTTGAAAACAGTGGTCATTAGACACCACCATCAAAAGCCTTGTCATTTTCAGACTAAACATCCCTAATTCTTGCTCCATCTTGCTCCATCAACTGTCTCCATTCCTCCTCCAGGTGATTGTTCAGCCACGCTCCAGTCTGTCACTGCGCTTAAAATGATCAACCTAGAAATGAAAACAATTTTCTATACTTTTTCTGACCAGGGAAGAGGACAGCAGGACTATCACCATCACCTTTATTCTAGACTCTCTCTAGGCTTCTGTCTATGTAGCCGCAGGGCCTATTGGCTTTGTTGGTTGCTGTGTTCCACTGTGGATTTATCTTGAGCTTTAATCCAGTTTCTAAACAAGTCTTCCCGTTCTTTCCCAATGCACGGTGTAGTTATATCTCTACCATACATCATTTGTGCAGTTAATTTTTTAAAAATAAGTGTAATTCTTTATCATTATCCTTATTAGATTTTGTCTTATTCAGACTTGGTCTATGATTCCAGTCTGTCAACGTACTTTTGGAATCTGACTCTATTGTCCAGTGGGTTACCTATTCCTCCCATGTTTGCATCAGTCACATATATGACAACCATGCCAGCCATGCTTTTACAAAGTCATTGGTAAAACTATTGAATAGAGACAAGAATAGCACTTAGAGACACTTCACTATAGGTTGCCCCATAGGTTAGCAAAAATGCATTTACTTTTTGATTTGTCATCCAAAGAAATCAAAATCCAATGAACTACATTAACATCTAACCCACATCTTCCTATCTTATCTACAAAATTATCATCAAATTATCCTTGCTCTCCTTAGTCTCAGAGAGTGAAACCAAGGGAGATGGGTGGAAGTGTAAGAGAGGAAGATTTCAGCTCTATATAAGGCAAAACTTTCTAACAATTAGGGCTAGCCAAAAATGGAATAGTCTGCCCTGAGAGTAGTGGATTCCCTATCACTGGAGGCTTTCAAGTGGATGCCAGACGACTATGTGTAAAGGGTGTTTTAAAGAAGATTATTGTCCACTTACCTCAGGGCCTCCAAGCCCCTTTTCAATTTTGAGATTTGTGAATCTGGAGATTTTTTTCAAATGACTCTCTGAAGTACAACTATGCTATTTATTGTCTACAGCATTTCTAGCATCTGCAAGTCTCATAGAAGAGAAGTGAGGTTTGGCATGACTTTTTTTAAAACAATGTTTTCTTACAAGACATTTAGGTTTTCATTTATGAATTTCTAAAGTGACTTAATTGATTGTACAATGTTTACATTTCAGCCACAGACAAGTAACTATTATCTATGTTCCAAGTATAGACGGGTCTCTTTCCTTGAGGAGGAGGTAAAGGAACTTGAGGAGTGCCTCTCCTTAGTCAGGGACAGGAAGGGGTTTCGATGGAAGGGGAGAAAGGATCCAAAGTGGTGGAGAAGAAATTTGATCCTTGTCAGGAATCTAGAGATTGGAAGACAGTCATCCAGAGGAGGAAGGGAAAGAAAAGCGCAGATGAATACTTGGAACTAAAACATGAATTTGAGGATCTTCCTGAAGAGAAGAGAGTTGAATGCTCAGCGGAGGAAGTAACTGTTTGTCCTCCACAAAATGCTAAAATAGAGCCATGGAAATTATCAGAGGAGAAATTATTCAGTGTAAAGGTCAGAGAAAGAAGAAAAGAGCAGTGGTACTTTCTGTTCAGAGGTAGGGAAGGCAGTTCATTGAACTATCTAGTACTCATCTCTCCATCTTCTCTACAAAACAGCATGAGATATTTTAACAAATGCTTCACTTAAATCTAGTTAAACTAACTGTAAGTGAACTTATCCACAGCATGCAAAACTTCTCCATTTGCTGTAACTGATAGTTCCATGTATGGATGGAGTGGCACTGGTTGATGGAGCACATGTGTTCTCTTGGTGTTAATTCTAAGGCCAAAATTAGCACAAGCAGCAGAGAATTGATCCATATTTTGTTGCATCTCAGCTTTAGAAGGTGCACTGAGTGCACAATCATCTGCAAACAAAAAATATAATACACCAACACTCCCTTACCTTGGCAGTATACTTTCCAGGGATGTACACATTGATAATGAGGTTGACACACGCATTGCCAGAGCTAACTTAGTGTTTGGGAGGCTCCAAAGGAAAGTGTGGGAGAAAAAGAGGTATTAGACTGACTACCAAACTGAAGGTCTGCAGAACTATTGTGCTGACCTCATTGTTGTATGCCTGTGAGATCTGAACAGTATACCAGCGCCATGCCAGAAATCTGAATTGCTTCCATTTGAATAGTCTTAGGAAGATTCTGAAGATCACCTGGCAAGATAAGGTACTAGACGCTGAGGTCCTTTCTCAAACTAAACTGCCAAGTATTCAAATTCTACTGATGGGCTACCCAAGTTGTTCCCATGCAAAATGTATGCTTACCTAATAGGCTATTTTATGGAGAACTCACACAGGGTAAACACTCACATGGTGGTCAGAAGAAGTAATACAAGGATACTCTCAAGGTCTCTCTTAAGAACTTTGGAATTGATTGTGTGACATGGGAAATACCGACCCAGGACCACCTACCATAGGACGCCCTCACCAGAGAAGGTGTGTGTGCTCTCTGAGCGAAGCACAAATTGTTGGGCACAAATAGTCTGTGTGAACATTTTGGGGTGGATTCTCTAAATTTGTGGATCTCATGTTTCTTTTGAGCTACTACAATTCTGCATGCGTTTTGCATGTGGTAGAGCATTCCAAGCTCTTATTGGTCTGATCAGCCACAGTCAGACACACCACAACTTTATTCTAACATAGTGAGGTCATTTTGGTCCTCTTCAAGAATGAAGGATAACAACCAACCAACCAATTAAACTATACTTTCAGTGTTGCCCTGAACTACTTGTTTAGTAATCCTGTCACAAAAGGAAATAAAGTTAGTCTTTCATGAGCTGGTCTTGATGAAATGAAGCTGGTTCTTTGTAACCACTGCTTGTTTATTTAAATGTTATTTAGCCAACAATAAATCAGTAAGTATTTATTAAGTACCCATAACGTGGCAGGCACTGTGCTAAGCCCTAGTGCTACAAAGAAAAGGCAAAAATAGTCCCTGCCCTCAAGAAGCTTACATTCTTTTGAGGAGACAAGATGTACTTATGCCTACATATAGAAAACATAGAAAGTAGTTCTAAAGTAAACTTGAAGGGGAAGGAATCATTTCTTCAGAGGATCTGTTCTAGAATTTTCCCAGGAATCTGATTAATTGATTTGCCCAGGGTCACACAAGCAGTATGTGTTAGAAGTAAGACTTGAACCCAGGTTTTCCTGACTCTAAGGCCAGCCCTCAACCTACTAGGTCATGCTGTCTTCCATCAGATGGTACTGGAAGAATACTGGGGTAAAAAAAATCAGCTTTTGTTTCAGAGAGAAGCTTGGGGTGATTAAAAAACACCATACAACTTCCTAAATGCAGTCCAGTCAGTCCACTCTGCTCTTCAATTCTGAGCTAAGCTCACTGTCCATCTATAATTCGTGTTCAAGATATGATGATGCATGAGCAAGCAACTGAATGTCAGTCTGCTAAGGGGATTTGTTCTGTGAAGTTTGGATTCAGTCAAAAGACTGTACTTGAGGACCTAAAGGGCCACATGTGGCCTATAGGCCACAGGTTCCCCACCCCTGGTGGACCATAGGCATTCTTCATCCACTTGGCTTTTTCCAGTGTAGATAGGTTAGATAATATAGATGATATATCTCATTTATCATGCTCTACAATATCCTGGGGTTTGAAGATATGAAAAGGATGGGGAGAAGAGGGAAAGAGCAGCAGTAACTGAACCATAAACTTACTTTTTCATCACCATAAAATCTTTATGAAAATGGTCTATGCACAAATCAAGGATATCTTTGATGAAAATATGAGAGGGGGGAAAAGCAGATGATTTTTTCTACAATAGATTATATCTTATGAGTCACATAATTTAACTGAAAGGAAAAGGGAGAGAATAAAAGATCACATAATGTTAATTGTTTGAAGAATAGAAAAAAAACAAGCGACAAAGCAAAACAAAGTGCAGCCTTAGAAACTCCTTCAAACCAGGCGTCTCTGGTGTCTTTGATAGACACAGCCGTGTGGATGATTAGTAGAATAAGAACTGTAATTTGTATTTGAGGCAGCTAGATCATACAGTGGATAGAATGTTAGACTAGGAGTCAGGAATATTTGAATTCAAATCTAGCCTCAGCCACTTACTAGTTCTGTGACCCTATCTGCCACAGTTTCCTTGTCTGTAAAATGGGAATAAGAGTAGCACCTACATTCCAGAATTGTTGTGATGATCAAAAATGAGATATGATTTTCAAAGTGCTTGACACATAGTACCTGGCCCATGGTAGGAGCTATATAAATGCTAGCGATTATTATTATCACTAGCACTATTATTTATTATCATCATCATTCCCAGTACCTAGTTTAATCCTTGGCACATATTAGGCACTCAGTAAATGCTTGTTGACTAAACTTTGTTTGACGATACTATGATCATCAGTATCAAATTAAGCATGAAGTAGGGGGATATACACTCACCAAAAATATTTGTCAGTTTCATGGAGGATGTCTTTTGCAGAATCCAAACAGAAGAGGGATTCCATATAGATGTAGATGTCATTCGCAAGCTGTTTTTAGATTACATTTTGCTGATCACCTCAAGACCCAGGATAGTTCAGAGCATGCTCATTGAGAAGTACAGCCCTTCAAAAGAGACCAGCTTAACAATTCACATAGGAAAAAAAAAGGAGATGAAGAAATGTATATCATCCACATTATGATATGCAATTGGCTTTCTTGGACAGATGCTTCAGACGGACAATGAGATGCACCCAGAATTGAAAGGAGGAAGAGCAGGTTATATTGTGTTTGAGAATCTGAGTGTAACACCTACTTAAGTAGATCTGTCTTTCCTTGGTATTTTCTTATAATTTCTCACCCATACAGGAACAAGAAATGTAAGGACCTGGGAGTGAATCCCCTCTGACTACTAACTTAAAGGGAATACCCAAAAGTCAGTTTGGGCAGAAACTAGGCATAGACCAACATCTCACTTTGTATTTCGCTCTAAATGGGTACATGATTTGAACATAAAGAGTGATAGCATAAGCAAATTAGGGGAGCGTGGAAAAAATTATTGGTAAGATCTGTGGACATTGGAAATCATGACCAAATAAGAGATAGAGAGGCTCATGAGAGGTAAATGGATGATTTTGGTTGTATAAAATTGAAGTTTTTTGCACAAACAAAACTAATGTAGTCAAAATTAGAAGAAAAGCAGGAAACAGGCAAAAATTTTATAGTTTCTCTGATAAAGATCTCATTTCTTAAATATATAGAAAACTGAGCCAAATTTATAGAAAATAAGAGCCATTCCTTAATTAATAAATGGTCGAAGGATATGAGCAGGCAAGTTTCAAAGGAAGAAATCAAAGCTATCAATAGTCATATGAAAAAATGTTCTAAGTCACTCATAATTAGAAAAACGCAACTTAAAACAATTCTGAGGTACAAACTCACACCCATCAGATTGCTAAGAGGACAGAAAATGAAAATGACAAATGCTGGACAGGGTGTGGGAAAATAGGTATATTAATGCATTGTTGGTGGAGCTGTGGACTATTGCAATCATTCTAGGTAGAACTACATCGAAAGGGCTATAAAATTGTGCAAACCCTCTAACCCAGAAATACTGCTACTAGGTTTATAGGAGATCAAAGAAAAAGGAAAAGGACTTACATGTACAAAAATATTTGTAGCAACTCTTTTTGTACTGGCAAAAAATTGGAAACTGAGGGAATGCTCATCAAATGGGGAATGGCTGAACAAGTTATAATATATGAGTATGATGGAATACTATTGTGCTGTAAGAAAGGGTGAAAGGGAAGGTTTCAGAAAAACCTGGAAAGACTTGTATGAACTGCTGCGAAGTGAAGTGAGCAGAACCAGGAAATTATTCTATACAGTAACAGCAATATTATAAAGATAATGAATTGTGAAAGCAGCTACTCTGATCAATACAATGATCTACCACAATTCCAATGGACTCATGATGAAATATGTTATTAAACTCAGAGCGCAAGTTAAAGAATATTTTTTCCTTATTTTGTTTTTCTTCCTTTCTCCCCCCAGAACATGGCTAATGAAGAAATATGTTTTGCATGACTTCATTGTATAATGAGTATCATATTTCTTGCTTTCTCAATGGGTGGGGAAGGGGTAGAGAAAGGAAAAGAATTTGGAACTAAAATAAAAATTTAAAAAAAATTTAAAGAAAGTGAATATTAGGAATGGGTCTCCCAAAAGGTCATTTGTGTTCCTGAGGAATATCTAGCTAAACACTGAAGGCAGGAGAATAGAAGTTTTTTCAGATCTCTATTGGAATGACCTTGGGTCAGGAGATTTATTACCACATCCTTCTAATTGTGATTTAATTCAGTAAGTGAATTCTAATCCATAATGAAGGTTTTCTCCTTTGAGTCAAACAAAGATGGAAAGGAAATAGTATTTTTATGAACCAATTGTGATAAATTCGTTGAAATATTGTAGGATTGTTATTTTAATATTTTAAAACTAGACTGATTGGAGAGGAACCCAGGCAGGAACTGGTAGAAGACTGGAAGGGTTCCCAAACATATGCAGAGAGATATCTACACTAGGCCATGGGAGTGCCTGTTGAAGAATGACAGAAAGAGGCCTGACCAGGTACCTCAGTCACATAGTGCCACCTGTTGGTATACATACTGATCACATCCCCAAGGTCCAGAGCATTTCCCTCTGAGGTAGCTGGGCTATTAGCTGCCACTTAGCTATCACTTCTCCTCTAGTACCCAAACAAAGGGCAGGTACAAAGGGACCAGCCCCACCAATTTATTCTTACATTAGTACTGTTTTCAGTAATCCCAAACTGCTCCCTGATGCAAAATCATTTTTAATGTTAGTATTCCCCTGGAAACGTCAGATGCCCACAAATCATAGACCAGTACAATATCTGAAGAATCAGAATTGTAAATGACCTAAGGAGCAATGCAGAGATACATTGTGGATGCTTTAGGCTGTGGCCTAAATATTACCAGAAATGACTTGGAAGCAAAAAGTGCTATCACCTCGGAAATATATGAGCAGAAAAGGTGAGCCAGTCATTTAGTGAGGCAGAAGGGTAACAGATGGAGAGCTGGAATACTGCCTGGGACCTAAGAAATATTTTTAAAAAGACTAGAAAAAAGCTTTCAATGTACCCATTCAGTTTATTCATTCAACATACAGTTATAAAGCACCTACTATGTGTCAGGGACCGTGTGAGGCATTGGAAATAAAAAAGTGAAAATGTGCCTTCAAGAAGCTTACATTATGTTGTTGTTGGAGAGACTATCTATGGAGGATTAATAGGAGATGATAGATAGAAAGGGAGGGATGAGGAGAGCATCAATGATGTAGTCAGTCAGATGGGGTCTCAGACCAATGTTCTAAAGGAGTCATTCAGAGTGGTTTGCTATGGGTTTGATAATAATGAAAGGTGCTCAGCATTGTGGTCCTGACTGATCCTTAATGCCTATAATTTCAGGGAATTTCCTTTCCTGATTCTTCTATATGTTTTATGTCTCTTCATTGGTTCATACCTCTAGTCTCAGTTACTGAGGATATAGTCCCTTGCGTATACACAGGAAGGGCATAATTCCTTTGGTTGAGAGGCAGTTGGTTAGTATTCTATCTGTGGGCAAAGAGAGAACCTTAACTCTGTTGGCACAGGCCACAATTCTCCGGAGCAGAGGTACTTATGACTCAGCTCCCTGCTCTCACTTGAGAGAATTTTTGGCAGTTCTGTTCTTTACCTATTCCCACTGTGCACCCATGCTGAAAAAAACCATGTGGATCTCAATGTACTACAAATTCTTTGTGAATCAAGTGTGCCAGGGTAGTCAAAAAAGCTAAATCCATCTTAGACTGCACTAATAAAAATATGGTATCCAGAATAAGGGAGGTGACAATTCTGCAATTCACTGCCCTGACAGGACCACATCAAGAATATTTTTTATTTGTGGTTGTGGGCACCCCATGTTTAGAAAAACATTGACAAGCTGAAGGTCATTTAAAGGAGGGCAACCAGAATGGTGAGGGGGACGTGAAACTATTTCATTGAAGGAATTGGGGCTAGTTAGCCCGGAGACCAAAGGATTTACAGAGAATCATATAGCTGTGTTTGAGTATTCGGAAGAATTATTAAGGGACTTGATTTTTCTGCTTGACTCCAGGGAGAAAGAACTGGGAGTAATGAGGGAAAGGCCGATTTCAGTTCTTCTTTTTATTTATTTAACTTATTTATTTATTTTTAGTTTTCAACATTCACTTTTTTTTTTTTTGGTTTTTTTTTTGTTTGTTTTTGGCAGGGCAATTCGGGTTAAGAGACTTGTCCAAGGTCACACAGCTAGTACATGTGTCAAGTGTCTGAGGTCAAATTTGAACTCAGGTTCTCCTAACTCCAGGGCTGGTGTTCTACTCACTGCACCACCTAGCTGCCCCCAACATTCACTTTTTATAAGATTTTATGTTCTAAATTTTCCCCTCCTCCCTCCGCTATCTCTTCCCCAAGATTGCATGCAATCTGATATAGGTTATACAGATATGATCATATTAAACATATTTCCACATTAGTCATGTTGTGAAAGAAGAATCAAAACAAAAGGGGAAAACCGTGAGAAAGAAAAAACAAAAACAACAAAAGAAAGAGAAAATAGTCTACTTCGATCTGCATTCAGACCCCATAGTTCCTTCTCTGGATGTGGAGAGCATTTTCCATCAGGAGTCTTTTAGAATTGTCTTAGAGCACTTCTAACAAAGTTAGTCATCACACAACGTTGCTGTCACTGTGTACAGTGTTCCTTGGTTCTGCTCACTTCACTCAGCATAAGTTCATGCAAGTCCTTCCACGTTTGTTTGTTTGTTTTTTGAAGTTGGCCTGCTCACTATTTCTTATGAAACAATAGTATTCCATTACATTCATATAGCACAACTTGTTCAGTCATTCTCCAATTGATGGGCATCCCCTCAATTTCCAATTCTTTGCCACTACAAAAAGAGCTGCTGTAAATATTTTTGTACATGTGGGTCCTTTTTCCTTTTTGTATAATCTCTTTGGGATACAGACCTAGTAGTAGTATTGCTAGATCAAAGTGTATGCACAGTTTTATAGCACTTTGGGCATAGTTGCAAATTGTTCTCCAGAATGGTTGGATAAGTTCACAACGCTACCAACAATGCATTAGTGTTCCAATTTTTCCCACATCTTCAAAATTTATCATTTTCCTGTTTTGTCATGTTAGCCAATCTGATAGGTATGATATGATACCTCAGAGTTGTTTCAATTTGTATTTCTTTAATGAATAGTGATTTAGAGCATTTCTTCCTATGACTATGGATAGCTTTGATTTCTTCATCTGAAAACTGCCTGTTCATATCCTTTGATCATTTATCAATTAGGGAATGAATTGTATTCTTATAGATTTGACTCAGTTCTCTATATATTTTAGAAATGAGGCCTTCATCAGAGATACTGGCTGTAAAACTTTTTCCCAGCTTTCTGCTTCCCTTCTAATCTTGATTGCATTGGCTCTGTTTGTGCGAAAACTCTTCAACTTAATGTAATCAAAATTATCCATTTTGCATTTCAAAATGTTCCTTATTTCTTGTTTGGTGATAAATTCTTCCCTTCTCCATAAATCTGACATAAATCTATTCCTTGCTCTCCTAATTTGCTTATAATTGCACTGCTTATGTCTGAATTATGCGCCCATTTTGACCTTATCTTGGTATACAGTGTAAGATGTTGGCCTATGCCTGGTTTCTGCCACATTGTTTTCCAGTTTTCCCAGCACTTTTTTTTTGTCAAATGGTGAGTTCTTATCCCAGCAGCTGGAGTCTTTGGGTTTATCAAATAGTAGATTACTATAGTCATTGACTCCTGTGCCTTGTGTACCTAACCTATTGCATTGATCCATCACTCTATTTCTTAGCCAAACCAAGTAGTTTTGATGATTGCTGCTTTACAATACAGTTTTAGATCTGATACAACTAGGCCACCTTCCTTTTTCATTAATTCCCTTGTTATTCTGGACCTTTTGTTCTTCCAGATGAATTTTGTTATTATTTTTTCTAGCTCTACAAAATAATTTTTGGTAGTTTGGTTGGTATTGCACTGAATAAGCAAATTAATTTAGGTAGAATTGCCATTTTTATTAAATTAGCTCAGCCTACCCATGAGCAACTGATATTTTTCCAATTATTTAGATCTGACTTCATTTTTTGTGTGAAAAATGTTTTGTAACTGAGTTCATATGGTTCCTGGGTTTGTCTTGGCAGATACACTCCCAAATATTTTATATTGTCTACAGTTACTTTAAATGGAATTTCTCTTTCTATCTTGCTGCTGGCTTTGTTAATAACATATAGAAATGCCAATGATCTATGTGGATTTATTTTATATCCTACAACTTTGCTAAAAGTTGTTAATTATTTCAAGTAGTCTTTTAGTTGATTCTCTAGGATTCTTTAAGTATAGCATCACATCATCTTTCAGTTCTTCCAATGGACAAATTTCCTAAAAATGGAATTAGAAAAAGCAGCTAAAATAGGCTGCCTCAAGAGGTAGTGGGCAGTCCTTCCATGGACATTCTTGTTTAAGTGGGTCACTAGATGGTGAACAGATGCAACGCTGGGCTTGGGAGCCAAGAATCCTGCCTCGAACACCAGCTTCGTGACCCTGGGCAAGTTACTTAACTCCCCTCAGCCTCAGTTTACTCATCTGTAAAATGGGGATAATAATAGCACCTACCTTCCAGGGTTTCTGTGAGGATAAAATAAGACAATATTTGCAAAGCAAATCTTGAAGTAGTATATAAAAAAAATGCTAGTTATGTTATATCTGATTCCAGGACTATACTAAGGGCAGAGCTCTTCAGAGCTGAGTAGACAGCTGGAAAAGGGTTTTAAGGCAGTGGTCTCCAAAGTGGGGGAGCCCCAGGGGACTGTGGCATGGCCTCAAGTTGTAACCCATCTGAGGCTGGGAAGATGGATTGCATTCCACCCTCCCGGTGATAGCCAATCAGAAATCTCCACTGCAATACCCTCTTTACCCATTATAACGCAACAATCCCTGACTCTAACCCCTCCAGCAGCTGGCCTCCTATGGCTGTGCAATCTCCCCACCTCTCCCCTGATTGATTTAACAGAGACCTAGGCATGTCACAGCAACTGCACAGGTAAAATTCCCTGGCCCCCAGCTTTCCTTGTGACAGCTACAAGTATCCCTCAGCAGACAGGCCTTGTGCTTTGGGGCAGAAGCCTTTTTATTTTTCAATTGAAAATAGTAAAAGATGAACAAGCACAGAGGAGTTGTGAACTACATCAGAGATCTCATTTCAATATCCTCCCTTCCCCTCCCCCAACTCCACCCTTTTCTATTTCTCTTCCTGTCAAGGATATTCCCAGCCTTCCAGTCTCCCAGATTCTCAGCCCCCTCCTCATCTTTCTCTCTACTCAGTTGCAACACTCTCTCCAGAATTACAAATGGTCCTTTAATTAATAGACTGATGACCTTACCTTAGTCTTCACCCTTTCTGAATTCTCTGAAGCACATGATACTGTTGACCAAACTATCTCCTTCTGGATATTTCCTTTCCCTCTCCAGGTCTTTAAAAATGATATTTCACCTATAAAATTCTTATATTTGCATGTTTTAAAAACTTGGAAATGGAATTTCCTAACCTGTTTTTGAAACTTTCATTTGAATAGTTTCAGTGGGTTTTGAATACATTCATTAAAAACACAAAAATGCAACTCCATATGATTAGTTTACAAAAACAAGTGATTGACATAAGAGAAGATAAAAATTTACTAATCAAATTTCAAAAAAAAACTTTATATAATCAGTGGATGGGAATGAAAATTTAGTATCATGAATTAGTAAGTGCAGCTGATGCTTCATGTCTTCCATTTGGATCTACGTATCTTAAGGTCTCTTTTTTCAGCTCTGGCAACCATTAAAACTAAGAAGTGAAATAAATTAAACTTAGAACCAAATCTCTGTATTACAAAGTGTTCAATCAAGATTTTTAAAAGTAATGAAGCATAATCAATCATGTTGCTCTCACTAATGATATTTTTATCATTATTAATAGTATTTTTAGGGAAAGCAAAAAGGGTTTTTGTACTATTAATAGATTCTTACATCTTATCTTATTCTTTAATTTCTATTTTGTATAAGTTGTACAATAAGCATACTTCTTAGTACATGTATATAATGTGTAAATATATATGTATTGAGGGGGATGCTCAAAAATGTTTTGCTGATAGGGGTTTGTGACCAAAAAGTTGAGAGACCACTGCTTTAAGGTTCTGAATTAATGCACCAAATTAAGCCAAGCGCAAAGAGGTCCATTGTTGGAGAGCTAGCTGATTTTTTTTTTTTGCACATACCAACTCATAAGTCACCTACTAAGATTTGGAGGTGTGATAATGGTCTCACCTCAATAAAGTCACGAATATTTTGAAACATTGAAGTTACTGCAAATTACTGCATTTTCCAGATTAACAAATCCTCTCTTTGCATGCAAGATAGTGACACAATGATGATGACTGCCAGATTAATAAATCTCCCAAGGAAAGCCCCTCACTCAAGCTCAAGAACAAATATAGCTGGGGACACCTGGAATAACCAGAAGGCTTAGGTGCCATATGTGAACTCATGAAGCTTTTAAATATATAAATGTATATGTATACATTTATGTGTGTATATATACATATGTATACATACGCATGCATGTGTGTGTATACACACACACATACACACATATTTGATATCCCATTTCACTAAATCACATCTTGTAGGACACCAACAGTGAAATGTGTCATTAAGGATAAATGATGGATAATGGAGGGGGAGAGGGGGCAGAGCCAAGATGGTGGCTGGAAAGCAGGGACTTGCCTAGTGTTCTCCCCCAGGACCTTCCAAACACATAAAAAATGGCTTGGAACAAATTCTAAAACCGCAGAACCCATGAAATAGCAGAGGGAAGTAGGGCTCTAGCCCAGCACAGCCTGGGTGGTCACTGGGTAAGGTCTATCGTGCATGGAGCTGGGAGCAGAACAGAGCAGAGCCCAACGTGGGCTGCACCTGGACCAAACAGACCAGGAGCCAGGCAGATTAGGCCCTAGCGCCCTGAATCAGTGAGCTGTGGCAGTTACCAGACTTCTCAACCCACAAACACCAAAGACAACAGAGAAGGTTAGTGGGAAAAAACTGCGGGGACAGAGTGAAAGGAGTTTGCGGTTGGGCCACTGCCCTGGAGGGCAGTGGAGGTGGTGCAGCTACAGAACTACAGCTGCAGTTGCTTCCTGCCCCAGGCCCACCTGGTGGGAGGAATTAAGTGGCAGATCAGAGTGGGAGTGCAGAGCCTGCTTAAGATCTGAGTCCAATACCCTAATGAAAAACTCAAAGGTCAAGTGGTTGGCTGGGAACATGACCAGGCAGCAAAAATGGACTCAGATTCAGATTCAGACTTTGGAATCTTTCTTTGGTGACAAAGAAGACCAAAACATACAGCCAGAACAAGTCAACAAAGTTAAAGAGCCTACATCAAAAGTCTCCAAGAAAAACATGAATTGGTCTCAGGCCATGGAACAGCTCAAAAAGGATTTGGAAAAGCAAGTTAGAGAAGTAGAGGAAAAATTGGGAAGAGAAATGAGAAGGATGCAAGAAAACCATGAAAAACAAGTCAATGACTGGCTAAAGGAGACCCCAAAAAAATACTGAAGAAAACAATACCTTAAAAAATAGACTAACTCAAATGGCAAAAGAGCTCCAAAAAGCCAATGAGGAGAAGAACACCTTGAAAGGCAGAATTGGCCAAGTGGAAAAGGAGGTCCAAAAGACCACTGAAGAAAATACTAGCTTAAAAATTAGATTGGAGCAAGTGGAAGCTAGTGACTTTATGAGAAATCAAGGCATTATAAAACAGAACCAAAGGAATGAAAAAATGGAAGACAATGTGAAATATCTCATTGGAAAAACCACTGGCCTGGAAAATAGATCCAGGAGAGATAATTTAAAAATTATTGGACTACCTGAAAGCCAAGATTAAAAAAAAAAAAAGCCTAGACATCATCCTTCAAGAAATTATCAGGGAGAACTGCCCTGATATTCTAGAGCCAGAGGGTAAAATAGAAATTGAAAGAATCCACAGATTGTCTCTTCAAAACGATCCCAAAAAGAAAACTCCTAGGAATATTGTCGCCAAATTCCATAGCTCCCAGATCAAGGAGAAAATATTGCAAGCAGCCAGAAAGAAACAATTTGAGTATTGTGGAAACACAATGAGGATAATACAAGGTCTAGCAGCTTCTACATTAAGGGATTGAAGGGCTTGGAATATGATATTCTGGAGGTCAATAGAGCTAGTATTAAAACTAAGAATCACCTACCCAGCAAGACTGAGTGTCATGCTCCAAAGCAAAATATGAATTTTCAATAAAACAGAGGACTTTCAAGCTTTCTCAGTGAAAAGACCAGAGCTGAATAGAAAATTTGACTTTCAAACACAAGAATCAAGAGAAGCATGAAAAGGTAAACAAGAAAGAGAAATCATAAGGGACTTACTAAAGTTGAACTGTTTTGTTTACATTCCACATGGAAAGATGACATGTATAATTCATGAGACCTCAGTATTAGGGTAGCTGAGGGGAATATACATACACACACACACAGACACGCACGCACACACACACACATATATACATATATATACATATACATACACACACACACACACACACACACATATATATATATATATATATATAGACAGAGGGCACAGGGTGAGTTGAATATGAAGGGATGATATCTAAAAAAATAAAATCAAATTAAGGAATGAGAGAGGAATATATTGAGAGAGGGAGAAAGGGAGAGATAGAATGGGGTAAATTATCTCACATAAAAATGGCAAGAAAAATCAGTTCTGTTGGGAGGGAAGAGGGGGCAAGTGAGGGGGAATGAGTGAATCTTGCTCTCATCAGATTTGACCTGAGGAGGGAATAACATACACACTCAATTGGGCATCTTACCCCACAGGAAAGAAGGAGGAAGGAGATAAAAAGGGGGGACAATAGAAGAGAGGGCAGATAGGGGGAGGAGGTAATCAAAAGCAAACACTTTTGAAAAGGACAGGGTCAAGAGAGAAAATTGCATAAAGGGGAATAGGATGTGAAGGAGCAAAATACAGTTAGTCTTTCACAACATGAGTATTGTGGAAGGGTTTTGCATAATGATACACATGTGGCCTATGTTGAATTGCTTGCCTTCTTAGGGAGGGTAATAGGGGAGGGAAGAGGGGAGAGAATTTGGAACTCAAAGTTTTAAAAGAAGATGTTCAAAAAAAAGTTTTTGCACGCAACTAGGAAACAAGATATACAGGCAATGGGGCATAAAAATCTATCTTGCCCTCCAAGAAAGTAAGGGAAAGGGGGATGGGGGGGAGTGGGGTGACAGAGGGGAGGGCTGACTGGGGAATGGGGCAATCAGAATATATGCCATCTTGGAGTGGGGGGAGGGTAGAAATGGGGAGAAAATTTGTAATTCAAACTCTTGTGAAAATTAATGCTGAAAACTAAAAATATTAAATAAATAAATAATGATTTAATGGAGGGGAAAAGGGTTTCACTGTTCCCTCAGCCAGTGCAAAGACTGCATTTCAGTCTTTATTCATGGCACATCACCATTGCCATTTTTTCCAAATCAGGTTGGCATAGGTAGACCAATTGAGAGGTCTGCAAATATTGGGGGAGGGAGGTCTGGCCAAGAGCCTGGAGCCTCATAGAGCCCTCCAGTGCTCAGGGAGAGGGCATGAACCAGAACAAGAGCAGATCCAAGAACCACACTATATTGGAGCACCACATGCAGAGTCTGGGAACAGGTGCCAACTGGCAGCTTTGTCACCCACTACTCAGTTCTGGTTCATAGATCCAGTGTGTACAGAGGATGGGAATTGTGTCCCTAAGAAGGCAGTAGCCATGGGTTCTGAGCTATATACCATGCAAGGAGGAAGTTCTAAAGCAAGCAACAACAGCATCCCAGGAACAGAGTATGATATCAATCCCAGCCTCTAGCCCAGGATGAAGCTTGTAGAGGAATACCCAGGGCAGGAATCACAGTCAAAACAGCAACGTGAAGTTGAAACACTCCAAATTAGCAAAGCTTCCCAGCTGACTGGTAGGTACTAAGTCTACCAGCAGCAATCGTTGCTCAGACCCAAACCCAGGTCAGGAAATTGCAGAACTTAGATCAGAGAGGAAACAATCAAGACTTTGCCCTGTACCAGACCTCTTTAATAGCACCAAAAGCTTACAGGTCCCCAGCTTGAGCTATCACTGAACTCCTAGAATAATACGACACTTGATACCCCCCAAAAAGTAGCAACAGGATCAGCCTATACCTTCCCTCCATAACTGTACAGGACCCAGCCCTAATATGAAATCTACACTCGGGAAATAGGCTGGAAGAATAAGTAAATAAAAAAGAATCCCACTCTAAAAAGCTATTATGGTGACAGAACTGCTCAAGATAAAAACTTAATGAAGAGAATGATCCCAAACATCTACAAGCAAAGCCTCAAAAAAAAACCCACAGCTTGGGGACAAATTCAAGTAGATTTCCTCAAAGAGATTAAGCAAAAGTTTTTAAAAATTTCTTATAAATGAAATGAGACCTAATACAAACTATTTGGAAAAATAGGCAAATAAGAGGATTCTGGGAAGATGGCAGAGCAGGTCAGAAAATTCCAAGCTCTCAAGATTTCCCCCCACAAAATTTCAGGAGTAGAATTTGTTAGGGAAAGTATATGTTTATATCTGTGTGTATGTATATATGTATGTGTACATATATATCTCTATATAAATATAACCACGCTTAATTGTAGCCTTCTGGGGGGGGGGGTTGGGGAGAAGGAGGAAAAAGAACAAAGGAAAAAGTGTACAGCAGAGAACAATAGAAAACTTAAAGGAAGCAAAGAAAAGATGGATAGCTCTCAACACAATGCAAAGTATTTATTACATAAGCTTTCTTGAATTGGAAATTTATTGCCATATATTTTGAATCTTCTCTTACATTCTGCTGCACACGGGACATTTTTTTCTTTTCTTATTTTGTATTTAAGTTTTAATATTTAAGTTTACAATGTGTTTCTTTTTCTTTTCTTATTATGTATTTAAGTTTTAGAAAAAATTTTAAAATAGAAAAAAATAAAAATAGGCAAATAAGGAGGCCTTTTATGGCACAAATTCCATTTACAACACAAATATGCTGCTGGTACCTAAACCAGAAAGAGCCAAAACAGAGAAAGAAAATTGTAGATCAATTTCTCTAATGAATATTGATGCAAAAGATTTAAATAAGATACCAGCAAGGAGATTACAGCAATATATCACAAAGATCATACACTATGACCAGAAGGGATTTATGCCAGGAATGCAGGGTTGGTTCAACATTAGGAAAACTACCAGCATAATTGACCATATCAATAACAAAACCAACAGAAATCATAATTATTTCAAAAGATGCAGAAAAATCTTATGACAAAATACAACACCCATACCTATTAAAAACACTAGAAAACTTAGGAATAAATGGAGAATACCTTAAAATGATAAATAATATTTATCTGAAACCATCAGCAAGCATTATCTGTAATGGGGATAAGCTAGAAGCCTCCCCAATAAGATCTCTGGTGAAGCAAGGATGCCAATTATCACCTCTATTATTCAGTATTGTACTGGAAATGCTAGCTACAGCAATAAGAGAAGAAAACAAAATTGAAAAAATTAGAATAGGCAATTAGGAAACAAAACTATCTCTCTTTGCAGATGATACGATGGTATACTTAGAGAATCCTAGAGAATCAATTAAAAAACTATTTGAAATAATTAACAATTTTAGCAAAGTTGCAGAATATAAAATAAACCCACAGAAATCATTAGCATTTCTATATATTACCCACAAAGTTCAACAGCAAGAGATAGAAAGAGAGATTCCATTTAAAATAACTGTAGACAATATAAATACTTGGAAGTATACCTGGTAAGACAAACCAGGAACTATATGACCACAATTACAAAACACATTTCACACAAATAAAAATAATATATGACTAATTGGAAAAACATTCATTGCTCATGGATAGGCTAAGCCAATATAGTAAAAATGACAATTCTACCTAAACTAATTTACTTATTTTATGCCATACCAATCAAACTGCCAAAATATTATTTTATAGAGCTAGAAAAAATAATAACAATATTCATCTGGAAGAACAAACTGTCCAGAATATCAAGGGAATTAATGGGAAAAAAATGTGAAGGAAAGTAGCTTAGCAGTACCAGATCTCAAACTGTATTATAAAGTGATAATCATCAAAACAATCTGGTACTAGCTAAGAAATAGAGTGGTAGATCAGTGAAATACATTAGGTAAACAAGACACCATAGTAAATGACTGTAGAAATCTAGTATTTGACAAACCCAAAGATCCAAGATTTTGGGGTAAAAACTCACTATTTGACAAAAACTGCTGGGAAAATTGGAAAACAGTTTGGCAGAAACTAGGTATAGACCAACATCTCATACTGTATACTAAAATAAGGACCAAATGAGTACATGATTTAGACATAAAGGGTGATATCATAAGAAAATTAGGAAAGCATGGAATAGTTTATTTGTCAGATCTATGGAGATGGGAAAAATTTAAGACCAAATAAGAGATAGAGAGCATTACAATTTGTAAAAATTGATGATTTTGATTATATTACATTAAAAAGTTTTTGCACAAACAAAACCAGCGCAGCCAAGATTAGAAAGAAAGCAGAAAGCTGGGGAAAGGGGTGGGGGGAGATTTTACAGCAGGTATCTCTAATAAAGGCCTCATTTCTCAAATATATAAAGAATTGAGTCAATTTTATAATAATACAAGTCATTTCTCAATTGACAAATAATCAAAGGATATGTACAGGCAGTCTTCAGATGAAGAAATCAAAGCCATCTCTAGTCATATTAAAAAATGCTTTAAATCACTATTGATTAGAGAAGTGCAAATTGAAACAACTCTGAGGTACTACTTTACACTTATCAGATTGGCTAATGTGGCAGAGAAGGAAACTGATAAATGTTGGAGAGGATATGGGAAAATTGGGACACTAATACAGTGTTGGTGGATTTGTGACCTGATCCAACCATTCTGGAGAGCAATTTGCCCAAAAGCCTATAAAAATATCCATTCCCTTCAACCCAGCAACACCACTACTAAATCTACATCCCAAAGAAATTTTTTAAAATGAAAAGGATCTATTTGTAAAAATATATAGCAGCTCTTTTTTGTGGTGTCAGAGAATTGAAAATAGAGGGAATGCCCATCAATAGGGGAATTTAAAAGTTGTGATATATGATTGTAAAGGAATGCTATAAGAAAAGATGATCAGAATGATTTCAGAAAAACCTAGAAAGACTTACATGAACTGATGCAAAGTAGAATGAGTAGCACCAGGAGACACAGTTACAGCAGTATTGTATGATGATCAATTGTGAATAACTTAGCTATCCTCAGCAATACAATGATCAAAGACAATTCCAAAGGACTCAAGATGAAAAATTCAATCCACTTCCAGAGAAAGAACTGATGGAGTCTGAATACAGATCAAAGTATACTATTTTCGCTTTCTTTATTTTTTATGTTTTTTTGGTCTGTGTTTACTTTCACAACATGACTAATATAGAAATATGTCTTGCATGATTGCATTTGTATAACCTATATTAAATTGCTTGCTGTTTCAGGAATGGAGGGAGGTGAGAGCGAAAGAGAGAATTTGGAACTAAAAAAGCTTTTAAATTAATGTTAAAAATTGTTTTTACATATAATTGAAAAAAATTCAAAAAAGAATAAATAAGTTAGGGGGCTATAGAAAGAAAAATTAGAGATATGGAAAAAAATTGGAAAGAGAATTAACAGCTTAGCATAAGAGGTACAAAACCTTGCCCAGGCAACAAACACTAAGAATATTTCTTGTCCATTAGACAAGAAATATTTTTTTTAAAAATCAAAAGACTTGAAGATAGAAGAATATGTAAGTCATCTCATAGCAAAGCAAATTACTTAGAAAACAGATGGAGGACAAAAAATTTTAAGAATCGTTGGACTACCTAAATTTGTCTTTTCCCCCACTTAATAGTATTTTAATTTTTTTCCAGTTATATTTTTGTTTTGTTTTGTTTTGGAGGGTAGAAGGCAAGGCAATTGGGGTTAAGTGACTTTCCCAAGGTTATACAGCTAGTAAATGTCAAGTGTCTGAGGCTGGATTTAAACTCAGGTCCTCCTGACTCCAGGGCCCGTGCTCTATTCACTGTGCCACCTAGCTACCTCTCCAATTACATATTAAAGGCAGTTTTCAACATTCTTCATAAGATTTTGTTTCAATTTTTTTTCTCCTTCCCTCATGATGAAAAATTCTATCCACTTCCAGAGAAAGAACTGATGGAGTTTGCAGACCAAAACATGCTATTTTTCACCTTCTCCCCAAGATGGCAAGCAATCTGATATAGACTATATGTGTATGATCATATTAAACATATTTCTACATTAGTCATGTTGTGAAAGAAGAATCAGAACAAAAGGGAAAAACGAGAAAGCAAAAAAGTGAAAATAGTCTGCTTTGATCTGCATTTAGACTCCACAGTTCTTTCTCTGGATGTGAACAGCATTTTCCATCATGAGTCTTTCGGAGTTGTCTTGGATCATCATATTTCTGAGAAGAGCCAAGTCTATTAAAGTTGATTATCACGTAGTGTTGCTGTTACTATGTACAATATTCTCCTGGTTTTGCTCACTTCACTCAGCATCAGTTCATATGAGTCTTTTCAGATTTTTCTAAAATCCTGCTCATCATTTTTTATAGCACAATATTATTCCATTACATTCATATACCACAACTTGTCCAGTCATTCCTCAATTGATGGGCATCCCCTCAATTTCCAACTCTTTGCCACCACAAAAAGAGATGCTACAAATATTTTTGTACATGTGGGTCCTTTTCCCTTTTTTATGATCTCTTTGGGATACAGATCTAGCAGTGGTATTGCTGGATGAAAGGGTATGCACAGTTTTATAGCCCTTTCTTCCAAATTGCTCTCCAGAATGGTTGGATCAGTTCACAATTCCACCAACAGTGCATTAGTGTTCCAATTTTCCCACATCGTCTCCAACATTTATCATTTTCCTTTTGTGTTATGTTAGCCAATCTGATAGGTGTGGTATGGTACCTCAGAGTTGTTTTAATATGCATTTCTCTAATCAATAGTGATTTAGAGCACTAAATTTGTTGTTGTACAGTCATTTCAGTCATGTCTGACTCTTTGTGACTACATTTGGGGTTTTCTTAGCAAAGATATTGGAGTAGTTTGCCATTTTCTTCTCAGCTCATTTTACAGATGAGGAACTGAGGCAAACAGAGTTCAGTGACTTGCCCAGGATTACATAGTTAGCAAGTATCTGAGGCAAGATTTGAACTCAGTTCTTCCTGGCTCTAGGCCCAGAATTCTATCTACTGTGCCACCTAGCTTCCCAGGACCACCTAGATACCAAGACAAAAAAAATTAAAAGAGAGAGCCTAAACACAATATTTTAAGAAATCTTAAAACTGCCCAGACTTCTCAGAACTGGAGGGCAACGGTGGAAATATAAAGAATCCACCAGTCACTTCCTGAAAGAAACTCCAAAATAAAAACTCCCAGATAGATTATAGCTAAAATTGAGAGATTCTAAGTTAAAGAAAAAAATACTTTGAGCAGACAGAAGGAACTCAAATGCCAAGGAGCCACAGTCAGAATCATAAGTGATTTAGCAGCCACCACTATAAAACAAAGAGCTTGAAATAAGGTATTTTAGAACACAGAGGACATTGGCTTACAACCAAGAATAATTTACCCAGCAAAATTAAGTTTAATTCTACAAGGAAATAATAGACCTTTAACAAAATAGAGGACTTCCACATATTCTTAATGAAAAAACCAAAGCTACATAGAAACTTTGAAATGGAAACACAGGAGTTAAGAGAAACATAAAAATGTAAGCATGAATAAACAACAATAAGGTACTAAATAACATTATACATTCACATGTAGAAAGATTTCACATGTCCCTTCTAAACCTATGATCATCATGAGTCATAGTGGTGATAGTGTGATTAAAGATCTTTCCCCATCCATTCAATAGGCCTCAGGCAGAGCTAGTTAAGGGAAGTTTCTCAAGTGGAGCCAGTTAAGGGAAATTTGACTAGGAGAGGCTTGATTGTAGACAGGCATACACCCCTTACTTACTAGGTGTGAGGCCCCAGGCCCACACCCTTTTGCTATTTAGGTCACTAGAGGTGTGAAACCCTCAGGGCCCTATGGAGAGGTGCTAAGGCCAGAGCCAATTGCATGTTCGCTAAGTTCTACCCAATCAGATGCCAGCTGGGACTGTATATAAAGAGAGCCCAGAATTGAGAAGAATTGGGAAGCAAAACTGAGAGCAGCAGAACTGAGAGCAGCAGAATTGAGAAGCAAACATCAAGAAGACATTGAAGCAGCAGATATTGAGAGAGAGCCAGTGTCAAGAGGAACTGCAGAGTAGAGAGTGTAGACCAAAGAGTAGCGGAGATCAAAGAGCTGAGAATCTACAGCATTGAGATATCAGAGAACTGAGAATCCAGGAGACTTCAAGGACTCTGAGAACTGCAAGGGCTTTCAGAACTATGGGAGAGGATGCAGGCAAGTAGACAGTTAGGATTCATGAGGATCGTTTATGAGAAGGCATTAGCAGGGGGGGGGAAGTTACAGGATGATTTGGTTCCTTGCTATAATACTGTATTATAATTTCCTTGTTGCTACATTGAGGTGGGCTTATTGGTTTTGGAATATAATTACTGCTATGTCGAATTGGAGTCATTGGTCTTGGTTGGTGTCTAAATAAATGTTATACTTCCTTTGCCTCCTACCTAGAGTTTTTCATACTTTGCAATTCCAAACCATACAGACATGTTCCTGGTCATCCTCAAGGTCATGAATCTTGCCTTACCGGTACAGTCATAGATAAAGCCTAATTAGATAAGGCTAAGGAGTGGTTTTGTCTTAATGATCTTAAGAGGAGAATGGGAAGAGAGGAGAAAAGGAACTTATTGGGAGGTGGGGAAGAGAAAAATAGGGGAAATTATCTCACATAATCAGTGTATGAAGGTAAACAAGGAG
Organism: Trichosurus vulpecula; assembly: GCF_011100635.1. Lineage (NCBI taxonomy): Eukaryota > Metazoa > Chordata > Mammalia > Diprotodontia > Phalangeridae > Trichosurus > Trichosurus vulpecula. The sequence goes on along the minus strand of NC_050574.1, from coordinate 82,332,041 downwards.
GGGACAAAGGGGGAAGTGGCTATCACACAAATTTCACTCTCAAATGAACTGGTCAAAAAGGGAAGAATACCCCCACAAACACACGCACATGGATTTGGGTACAGAAATACATGTTACTCAACACGGAAATAGTAGCAAAAGGAGAGAAGGGAGAATTAGAATAAGAGTAGATTAAGGAAGGATTTAGTCCTAAACAAAATAAACTCTGAGAATATACAAAAATATTTGTAACTCTTGGCGAGGTGACAAAGAATGTGAATCTTGGAGTGTGTCCGTAAGTTGAAGAATGGTTGTACAAGCTATGTTATATAAATATGATGGAATGCTAGTATAATATAAGAAATGATGAAGGGGATAGTTTTAAAGAAACCTGAGAAGATTTATATGAACTGATGCAGAGTGAAGCAAACAGAACAAGGAAAACAATTTATACAATGACAATGTGTAAAGACAAAGAACTTTGAAAGAATTAGGGACTTTGATCAGAATAATGACCAACCATAATTTCAGAGGGCTAATAATGAAACTTGATTCCCACCTTCTGATAGATAGTTGAAGAACTAAAAGTGCAGAATAAGACATAATTTTTTGGATGTGGCCCATATAGACATTTGTTTTGCTTGGCTAGATATGTTTATAACAGATGTTTTGTTTTTCTTTCCTTCTCAATTGAAGGTGGGAGGTTTTGAAGGAGAAAGAAAGCAGATTTCTTGTGATTGAAAATGTATGTGTTTGTCTGTGTGTGTCTGTGTATAATTTTGAGAAAACCAATTTTCTACCCATAGTTGTGAGAGGTAGATGACTGTTCAGGCAATCAGTACGTGAGAAGCTCTTTCCCACCCATTTGAATAGGTTTAAGGTGCCCCCCCCCCCTCCGTGGGGCCTACTAAGGGAGTGGTGGGGGGGGGGCAGCTAAGAAGGTCTGATTAGATCTTTGCTCCTAAGTTTGCCCCAAACTCCTAATTACTAGGCGCTAAGCTGATGTGGGTGTGAAGCTCCCAGGGTCCTAAAGGGAGGCACTAAGACTAGAGCGAATCATAGGAGCTTAAGTTCTGGTTGCTCAGACAACGCTTAATGACGTCTGAAGCTGTATAAAAGGAGAGAACACTGCTTGGAGATTGAGACGCATCGGGAGCCAGTGGCAGCGAGAGCAACAGTGACAGCCAAAGCTGAAGCTGAAGCCGAAGCCAAAGGAGCTGAAGCAGCAGGCATTGCTGGTAACAGGGCTGACCCGTGTGTGCGGACCAGAGAGTGCTGAGCAAGGGCTTGAGACCAGTGGGTAATCTTCTTACCAGAGGGGGGAAGCACGAATATGATTTGGTTTAATGTCATCATGTTTTTCTGTAACCTCCTGGTTACTCTTGTGAGGTGGACTTATTGGGCCTGGAAGCTTTTGCTCTGGATATCGAATTGGGGACGCTGATTCATGGGTCTGCTACTTTGGAGCTTGAATAAATGCTTTAATTCTTCTGCCTTCTACTTACAGAATTCCTTATATCCTTCGGTTCTGAACCATTCAGGCATATCCATGATTTTCTTTGAAATCATGAATTCTGCCTTCATACTATAATGACCTGCTCCTCTTTTAATTTTTTTTTAAATTAAATGATCTTTAATATTAAGGTCACATATCCATTTAGAATGTATTGTGGAATGTGGTGGGAGATATTGGTCCAAGCCTAATTTCCACCAGATTGCTTTATAGTTTTTCCTTAAGTTTTTATCAATAGGGAATTATTTTAAGTAATTTATGCTTTTTGATTAATTTGGCACTGGGTTTTTGAGTCCCATTGTTTCTAATTCTTCTTTGTCTAGACTGTTCCACTGATCTACCTCTCTTTTTTTAACTGGTACTAAATGGTTTTAATGATTGTTGCTTTATAAAATAAAGTTTGAAAGGGCTATTTCCCTTTTATCCCTTTTTTATTTCCTTTGATATCCTAGATTTTATTTTTCAAAATGAATTTTGCTATTTATCAAGTTTTATAAAGCATCCTTTTGATACTTTGCTTGATAAAGCATTAAAATTGTAAATTAATTTTGGCGGTACAGATTGTCATTTTTATATTGACCTAGCCAAGAGCACTGAATATCCCCCCAGACATTTAAATAGTTCTTTAATTCTTTAAGGAGTATTTTTAATTCAATCTATATAAGTATTTTGTGTGCTTTGGTAGACTTATTTTCAGATAGTGTATGAATTTTTGTAACTATTTGGAAGGAAATGGCAAGAACTATTCTTGCCAGTTTAGTAAATACTCCTTTCTAAAACCTAAGTATGGCTGATTAACTGATATCAACTGACAACGATGGTAGGAAGCACACCAGTGAGCCTTAGGTATAAACCCTATAGCACTAGACAAACCCTTCAAAACCTCAAAACTACTCTTAGTGCCCTGAAGGAATGTTAGCAGTTGCTCTCTGGGAACCTAACTTGTTAGAGTAGGAGCTGGGATAATTGCTTCAGACCATGTACTACATGAGTAAGATAAACTAGTTTCCAATGGAAGAAATCACTTTTGACCTTATGGGTTATTACTGAATTTTGGTGTGATGATACCTCATACTCGAATATGGCTCTAGAATACTTTATTTAAAAGAAATAGGATAAGTAAAGGGATGGGGAAAGGAATGTATCCATGTATCTACCTTGACCCCCCCTCAGACATACATAGGGATGGTAATGTCCTTGATCTCATTACCCAGAAGCGGTCCACCTCTATCATTCAGAACTCTGAAACCCCTCTCTAACCACAACCTCTTTTCTCTCCCTGTGCTTCATCCCCCACCACAACCCCCCATACCTATCCTCTGTCCTCACGGCAACATCTATTTGCTCCATCTCTTCCTGCTTTCCCAGGTCTCACCCCCTGTTTTCACATTTTTTTCCTTCAAAATCTCAGCCAGATAATTAAATCAGTTCAATTTTACACTGTCTTCTACCACTGAATGAATACATTGTCTCTTTGCTCTATTACTGTTCATCTTATGCCAAACTTCAACTCTGGGTAACTCCCTAATATTGTTCTTTCTTCGCTACTTTGTATCGCTAAGTGGCACAGTGGATAGTGTGCCAGGCCTGGAGTCAAGAAGACTCATCTTCATGAATTCAAATCTGGCCTCAGACACTAGCTGTGTGACCCTGGGCAAATCACTTAACTCTGTTTACCTCGGTTTCCTCATTTGTAAAAGGAGCTGGAGAGGGAACTCCATTATCTCTGCCAAGAAACTCCCAAGTGGGGTCATGAAAAGTCAAATATGACTGAACAACAAAATCAACCCTACTGATTCTACTACAAGTTTTTAATCTAATATCAAATGGGTCCTCATTACTTCACAATGATCCTTTTAATCTTCCCGATTCTCTATTATATTCCTTAAAGTATCTGTTTTGAAGCCTTACTTTTCTCCTCAGATTACCTACACCACTTCCTCTTCTCTCTTCCCTCTCATCTGTCCTGAACTCCTTATTCTCAGTTTTGCACCTCTTTTGCACTATCTTTTCAATATTATCCTCCATTCTTTCATTTGCTTCAGTCTGAGGAATAGGTGGGCCATTTCCTTGATAAGGCTTAGTCCTCTCCCTGTGCTCTTGGTCCCTTTACCTCATGTCTCCTCTGGGAGCTTGGTCCTTCTATCAAGATTTCAAAATATCCCGACAGGTTAGAACATTGGACCAAATCAAATAAAATGAAATTTAATAGGCATAAACACAAAATCCTACCTTTGGGTTCAAAAAACCAACTCTACAAGTACAAGATGGAGCAGGCAAAGTTAGCAGTTCATCCGAAAAAGGTCTGGGGATTTTATAGAATTGCAAGTTCAAGTGCAATGAGTCAATGGTCTCATACAGCAGCCAAGAAAGTTAGTGTAATCTTAAACTGAATTGAGAGGCATAGCATCCAGGAATAAAGAAGACCATAGTCTTGTGTACTCTGCCCTAGTCAGACAGGGTTCATTTGTGCATCCATTCCTAGAAAGTACTGGAGTGTCCAGAGAAAGGCAACCATGACAGTGGAGGGTTTAGAGGTCATGCCTTAAAAGGATCAGTTCAAGAACTGGTGATGTTTTAGTCTGAAGTCAGGAAGGCTGACTGGATGGATATGATAGTGGTCTTCTAGGATGGGAAGGGTTGTCATGCAGAAGACTAGATTTGTTCTTATCTCAAGAAGGCAAAATTAAGAATATTGAGTGGAAATTGCAACAAGGTGAATTTAAGCTCAATGGAAAGAAAAGCTCATCAACAAGAGCTGATCAGGAATTGAAAGGGCCAGCTACCCTGGGAAGCAGTAGGTTCAACAAAATGGGAGGTCTTCGGAGGCTGGATGACTACATGTCAGATATGTTACAGAGTGGATTCTTTGTCAGGTAGGTATAATTTGGACTGGTTGGTAACTGGAGTCTTTTCCATATCTGAAATTCTATGATTCTGTCTTTAGTCTTGTCAGGTCTAGCCCAGAGGAGTGCCATCCACTGAAGTAAAATGGACACCCCTGATAGAAATAGTTCCTGAATGCCTCAGTGATCTGAGGGGAGCATAGATACACCCTATCCCTGATTATGCCAGGGTGAGGGTGAATACTAGTAGTCATCATAAAAGGACCAGAACTTTGGGGAGACAGGATAAACCAGGCAACTTCCTAATATGCTGATTGAGACTGTTCACCCTTCCCCCAAAACCTGAATTTCTTCCCCTACCCCATTTTCCATTTTTCTCCTCTTGGATGAGTCAATTTTGCAAACACCCTGGTGCTAAACTAGATTGGCTTTTTATTTCCTAATTCTGACTTGGCCCCTATACGATATCTCCAGATGAGGATTGCCTTCCTCCACTCTATGATGTTTGACTAACGGATGTTTTATCCATAAATGTTAGGCTTGCTTCTTATCCATAAATGTTAGGCTTGCTTCAGAGAAGTGGGAGTTTCAATCTTCCAGTTGTGTTGTCCCATCTTTACAAATTAAGGATATATTATAACCCATCAAGAGTGTCAAGACTCATATGATTCAGTTATTCCAGTAGTGTATTTGCTTGGTAATTGGACAAGACTTAGCATTTTCTGCTCCCCTTTTCTGCCAGTCTGCCAACATCACTGCAGAAACAAATAGACCATTTTTCCCCTTTGTTTCATAGGTTATCATAGCCAAAGAACATATAACCAGGTGGCCAAATTGGTTACAAACCTCTTCATACTTGGCTAAGTTGATCCTGAGAAAGCAGACAGAATTTTTTTTTGGAATAGTACTTTGCAGTGTGGTAGAAACATCCAGAGCTTGCACTTCACCAGCATAGACTGTGAGCAGAAGGTCACCTGGATGCCATGTTGGGGCATCAGAGTACTTTAATCAGTAAGACCTGAATTCAAACCCTGCCTTGATACTTACTAGCTGTGCAACCCATGGGTAAGTTACAACCTCTGAGTTTATTCATCACTGGTAAAATGGAGTTATCTATTGGTACCATCACTCAGGGTTGAGGCTAAATGTAAATATCTTTGCAATGTCCAACACACAATTGTGGTCATTATAATGACTGTAAGGAGATAAATTTATGACTAGAAAAAAAAAGATGTGTCAGTTACACAACAAGAACAAGGAACAACTTCTGAACAGCTTTCACTTGCTCCACTAGCACCCATACCATATCAAGAAAAGATAAGGAAGGCCCTTCCCACATTTGGTGGTCCTAATGCGAAGAGTTATAGGAAGACATGGACAAATACCACACAAGATAAACAGGCATGGGTAAAATTGAGATCTGTATCACTGGAAGAAGGAAAAATACTGATGAGATGACAGATACTTTGGAGTAATATAGCCTACCATATCACCACATTAACTCCTTCAAGGGGAACAATTAATGTCCAGACCTTTATGCCATCCTAACATGTCCCACATGACAGTGCTGCTTTTGAGAAATAGGAATTGTAGATCTTGAGGCATGAAACCTACTTCCCTTGGCCTGGGAATTAGCTAAAGTGTGTTTCTCTCTCATACCTCAAATCTCTGTTAACAGCATCTTTAGCTCCCTCATTCAATTAGGATTTCTGGGATTCACACACACTTTTTGCTGCCAACCTCAAGCTCCTCACAAAGAATGGTTATTTGTCTTTCCACTGCCCAGCCATTTTTTATTGTACTGCTGAGTCTACTATGTACCCCAAGAATGTCCCTAAGGATCCAGGAGGGCATCTCATTTAGAAACAAATCCACCCCTAAACTAGTCCCTTCCCAGTTTATGGAAGTCCATCCATATGAAATTTCCTCTACAACTTAATTCCATTTTGTTCCTCTAAATTTCTACTCTGGTGTTCACTCTTTGTAGGTAGGAGTATGGTTTTGTGTGTAGGTGTGGTAGCACCCTCACAATGAGGTCCTAAGTCTGGGTTGTTCACACTTTTATTGAACTACCTAGGCAGCTCCTAGGAGCCTGACTAGAGGGTTTGCCCACTGCTTTGGTCCCAATATCAGGTGGTAAGTGTGTGAAGTTAATCCTGGAAACCCGCCTTCCTCAGGGTACAAGATGCCCAGGGCAGCTCTCGCATTTGCCATGACCTTCTTTGTCATCATACCACTCTGTCCCTTCTCAGCAAGTCAGAACTTGTTCTCCAGGACCCTTTCATCTCATGGCTCTGTGAGCTTACTTCATTCCTGTCTCATCTTTACCCAGGCGGTGACTGTTCTGATGTTGCTAGGAACCTTAGATCATTCCAGGTTCCAGATCCCCTCAGGTCCCCTACCATAGCCTGGGATAAGGAATGAAGGAAAAGAATGGCAGACCTACAGTCTCGGAGGCAACCCTCTCCCTTACCACCACAGCCCAACCTCAAAATTTCATTAGGAGAGCCTGCTCTGCACCCACAGTGCACTGTGAACCAAGGTCTGAGGGAACAATTGCCTGCTTTCCTCCATCCCATTTCTTTCCCTGTTTTAGTGCTCCTGGTCCACCTCCTCACCCCATGTTCCTGGGTTGGGGAGGTGCCCAAATCAGCATCATTCCCCTTCTCCCCCAAGAAGGATCAAAATGGAAGCCACGGAGACCGTTTATTTTGTACATTGAAGCGGGCCGGGCAAGGGTGTTACTGTCTGTCTGTCAGTTTGTCTGAGAGGGCAGAGGGGCAACCATGGCCTGCCAGCCTACTCCACTGCCCTGTGAAGCAGCTTGGAGGCAGCCAGAACCCTTGGCTGTGAAGGCCCCAGGCTCCTCCTGGAGACAGGCCAGAAAAACCGGCAGCAACTGATCTACGTGACGGGGCTAAGACCAGGCCTAAAGGGGGTCTAGACCCCAACTTGGGGTGTAGGTCTAAGTGGGGCAAGGGGTTAGGGGTGAAGCTTAGCACATTCTTGTGGAAACCAAAAACCATGTGGGTGGGCAAGTGGGCAGGTAGCAGGATGGTAAGCTCAGGGAGATTTTATAGGCCTCCCAGCCCTGGCCACCTTCCCCACAGCCTCCCTTCCACCCCAATCACCAAAGCAGGAACCGAATAAATAAAGTGCAGCGTGAAGGGATGGCGGGGGGAGGGAGAAAGATAAAGGTCAACTGGTGAACATGGGGAGAAGATCCCTGGGGAAGGCCCTGGCGTGGTGAAGGGCACATGGCTCCCACATTCATTGCTCCCTGATTTGGCCCGCAGTGCAGGGGTCCTGGGCCCATCCCATCCTTGAAGTGGTGGTGTCCATCTGTCTATCCATCCAGGTCTGAGTCAGCAGAGCAGCTACTGGAGGTAGCGATAGGCCTTGAAACAGTGGTTGCCTGCATCAGCCACTACCACGTGGCCATCGGAGGTCAGTGCCAAGCCCTGGGGGCCATAGAGTGGTTCTGCAGTGGTGTTGATATAGGATAGGAAAGAGCCTGTACTGTCAAATACCTGCAGGGCAGAGGGAAAGTCAGGGAAGTTCAGCCTGAGTCCTGCCCCTAACCTCCCAGACCTCTAGGGACCAAAGACCATAAGGACTCACCTGGATACGGCTGTTTCCCCAGTCTGCCACAATAATGTTCCCATTCGAGTCCACAGCCACACCAGTAGGGGCATTGAACTGTCCATTACCCTCACCATGAGAGCCAAACTTGAAGAGGAAGTCTCCATCTGCACTGTACACCTGGAATAGGAGGGGACTTAAGAGCCAATTCAAAAACACCCAGCATGAGGGACATTGGGCCCCCTGGGGGCTGAGGATAGCAGAGTTCAGGGAAAACAGAGAGGAAAAGAAATGGCTTTGGGAAGGAAAAGAGTCATGGGAAAAGGGTGGCCTGGAGATCCAGAGTATAGGAAGGACAGGGATATAAAAGGATGTTTGTGTGGATGTCACTAACCTTCACTGAATGATTATGAAAATCTGTCACCACAATTTCATTCTTGTTATTCACAGCAACAAAGTGGGGACCTTAAGACACAGGAGAGAAGAATCAGTAAGAAAGAATTTCAATATAGAGATAGGGATGATGGCCCTCACAAATTGCTCAGAGATTCACTGGGTGGTCCCAGGCCAGCAGGGGTAAATGTGTGTGTGTGTGTGTGTCTGTGTGTCTGTATGTATACACTCACATGCCCAGTGGAGGGTAGTGAACAGGGTGGGCCCATATGGAGAAAGGGGGAAAAGGCATATGAGAGGGTACACATGAGAGAGAACTATCTGGACATCTACTGGACTCCTCTCTAACACATGCTTGATTTGCCTTAACGATAATTTTATTCTTCAGAAATCAAAGAAAGCAATTAAGACAACTGCTAGATAGACCTGATTCCAACCAACATGGAGGAAGTCACTGAAATGTTAAATAGTTCTAGTGTTATACAGTACCATAAGAAGCTAGACAATAGATTAAACTTTGAGAATTATGGGGTTGTGTGATTAGGCTGGGAGCAGTCTTAAAGATTGACAAAAAGGTTATTTTATTTGTTTGTTACACAGGGTGTCCCTAAAGTCTGGACACATAGGAAATATCATTAACATCTCATTAACCATTTCACCAAAGACTCTGTGTTGTTCAGTGACTTCTTTTTCTGGGATATGCTAAAGGAGAAGGTGTACTCAATGAAAATCACAGATGCAACACACTTGATTGAACACAGAAAACACATAAAGAATGAATGTGCTAAAATTGATGGCAATGTGGAGTTACTGCATCGAGTTCACATGAATCTTGCAAAGCGCATCAACCTTTGCATCACAAATGATGGAAATCATATTGAAGATGTTATTTGTTAATATTCCAATTAAATAAAATGTTGCTGAAAATTTCATTCATTTCATTTCTTGAAAATGCATTTTTGCTAAGTGTCCAGACTTTAGGAATACTGTATTTTATATGAACATTCATGACCATGTGCTAGGGAAACTAAATGGAAAACCTATATATTGGGAGGTTGGATTAAGTGACATCTATAGTTCTTTTTAACTCTGGGTTTGCCTTCTAAGGTAGATTAAAAAAAAACACAAACACAAACACAAAACCAAAGTATTTTGCTGCTAGGTATTACAAGAATAGAAATCTCAGACTAAAAGAAATAGATGAGGGTTTATGGTTCTCTGATAATAAGAAGATATTCCCCTGGGAAAGCTTTGAGTGAGTGGTTGAAAAAGCAAGAAATAAAAGAATTATGTAAAGAAAGTCAATCTAAAAGGATTCCTACTATTTTCTATTTCAGAGAAAGTCATGTTGATTCAGTTTGACCTCCTCCAGGAAGCCTTTCCCAATCCCCTTTCTGCGTTAAGTTCTCTCATATTTACTTATCTTTGTATATGTTGTATTTCCCCAGGAGAGTATAAGCACTTTGATGCCAAGATCTGGTTTGTGTATTTTCTCTGTATCCCTAGTGCCCAACATGGCACCTTGCAAGCAGAGGGTATTTAGCAAATGATTACATTAAATTTAACTGCATTGCAGTAGAAAAGATAAGAACCTTGGCAGGATAGGACTACTCACTCTTATCTTAAAATTCTTGAGAGAAGAGGAAATTCAGGCCCAAATGAAGACACTTTCTGTTTGAGAGAATATATTTCAAAGCACTCTTTGGAAATAGAGATAGGAGCCAATGGTCTGACTTTTTTGCTCGGTCAAAAGAAGGAATACTCTTAAGAATGAAATACTTATAACACAAACACAAACACCAACCAACTCAGATGCTAAAAAAGACATTATGAAAAATTAAAAACAGAGACAGCTAACTGATAATTAATACAAGACTGGCATGATTCTCCAAAAATAGTGTCAGTAGTAGTAAAGCTCAGAATGAGTTGAAGCTGATGATTGACAATACAAAGAACTAAAAGGGTCTTTTTTTTTTTTTTTGCTTTCTTGGGAGCGAAATGAAAATAACAATCTTACTGGAAGACCTTTATAGAGATCAATAAGGTTTGCAAAGCACAGCACCTCTTTTGATCCTCACAACCACCCTGGGAGGTTAGTCCTGTTTTTATCCCTGTGTTCCAAATGAGACAAGTGAGGTGGACAGAGGTTAAGTGTGATCACACACTTACAATGGCTGCTCAGAGTAAATGGGATGGTGATAACGGACAATGGAGGGAAGGCAGAACTATAATCAACTTATATTCTACTCCTGGCTTCTCTGCCAAAGTAGATAATATTTGGACTGGGAAGGATAAATAAACAATGGTAAACAGAGTGGAAACCCAAACAAGAAGACAGGAGAGCACTTAACCTGGACTAACTGTATCCAAGATTCTGAAAGAAACGAGAAATGCACAGAAAGGAAAATGAGAAGGGGACATGGAAACAAGAAGATTGGGGTAAAGTGAAAACAATTTTTTAAAAAAATCAAACTAAAAACAATGGAAGTTTTCGGTTTCATGTACAATCATTTATAATTAGTTTTCCTTTGACCTTATTTGTGAAATATGTTGGCCAATAATATAATACTTTTTTAAAAAGAAAAATCATGAAGAACAAGAGAAGTGCTACAAGACCAGAGAAGGAAAAAATCATCCTGATTTATTAAAAAAAGGAAGAAGGTAGAATTTGATTCAAAATAAGCCAATGAGGTTGTCGTATCGATTTCTGACAAAATTCTATATCAGAGTTCTTAAAACTTTCTGTGCCATGGACCCCTTTGGACAGTCTGGTAAAATCTGAGAATCTCTTCTTGGAATCACTTTTTTAGATGCACAAAATAAAATATTTAAGATCTCAAAGAAAATCAATTATACTGAAATTGTTTTCTAAATATTTTTAAAAGCAAGTTCACAGACCCCAAGTTAAGAAGCCCTGCTCTGGATCCTAATGTTAAAGGGGCAGATTTCTGGGCATTTAAAGAAAGGACACAGTGACCACAAAGAGCCAGAATAGCTTCATCAAAAACAGGTCATGCCAGACTAACCTCATTTCCCTTTTTTGACTGTCACTAGTCTGGTAGATCAAGAGGATGCTACAGAGACTAAACACTAGGATTTCAGTAAGGAATTTTGACAAAGTCATGCTGTTCTTGACCAAATGATAAGAGGACAGTGAGGTGGAATCTGAAATGGTATGATGAACAGACCCAAAGAGAAACTACCAATGGGTCAACACAAACTCAGAGGGAAGTCTTTAGCAGGGCCCCCGAGGGATCTATCCTTGACCCTGTGTTATTTAATATTTTTTTTCAATGACTTAAATGAATGGCATCTTTATCAAATTTGTTAAGATACAAATCTGAAAGGGATACCTAACATACTGACTGATAGAGCTAGAATCCAAAACCATCATGACAGGCAAAAACAATGGATCAAATCTGATAAGATGATACTTAATAGGGAAAAATATATACATGCGCGTGCACACACACACACACACACACACAAAATCAGCTGTATTAGTATAATATTATTAGTATAAGGGAGACACGTCTAGACAGCAATTCATGAAAAAGATATCTGAGGATTTTAGTGGACTACAAATTCAGTAAGCCAACAGAATATAACCACAAAAGCTAATGGGACCCAAGGCTACATTAGAGGAGGCACCGCTTCCCAAATGATGAAAGTGATGGCCTCACTCTATTCTGCCCTGATGAAGTCACCTCTGAAGTGCTCTGCTCAGTTTCTGAAGACCGTATTTTAAGATGGCAACTAGCTGGAGCACATCTAGAAGTGGGTGACACGGATGATGAGGACAATGGAAATCATCCCACGTGAGGAACAGTTGAAAGAATTCAGGGTATTTAGTGCAGAGAGAAGAGACATGATCCCAGCCCTTTTAAGTATTAGAAGACAGTATACAGAAAGAGAACTAGATTTGTTCTATTTGGCCCTGGAGGGCAGAACTAGGAGCAATGGGTAGAAGCTACAGAGGTGAAGAGATTTAGGTTTGACATAAAGAAAAACTTCATGGTGGTTGGGTTTCTGAAAGGAAAATCAGTTGCTTTGAGAGATAGTAAGCTCTCCATGTCTGAAGGCCATAAAGCAGATAACCCTTTGTAGGGGATTTGGTGGTTAGGTACAGATGCCTTCTGCTTCTCAGGTTGTGGGGGAGATTCCCAGGGTAGTAGGTATGTGTGGATAGGGTGGCCTCAGGTCCAGTGTAAAGAAGATGTGACACAGTCTCCAAAGAAGAAAAAGACTCGGGGCAGTGGGGAATCTCTTAGTAATTTTCATGGTTTCTTGGCTATACAACCCTATCCCCATACCTGCAAAATGGCGGTCAGTGGCACCACGGCCCCCAAAGCGACCCACTAGCTTTCCATTGGGCTGGAAGGTGAAGACACAGCAAGCCTTGTTGTCCACCACAATGATGTGTCCATTTCGGTCCACAGCCACACCTTTGGGTCCCATGAGCCTCCCAGCTCCAATCTTAGTCTGCAAAAGTCCAGAAAGGGAAGTTGGGGCTTAAGCTGGTCAATCCAGGATGGGAAAAGGGTAGGGAAATCATCATATCCTAGCATAGGGTCTTACAGACAGACTACCATGGAAATAGTGAGGCCAAAAACTAGAGGAAAATGAAGAAAGAAGCAGAGTAAGGCTTCTCCAATCTCACTCTTCTTTTGTCTCTCCAAAGAAGAATATTAGAGTCCTTGGCTCCAGGCTCCATGAAGAGGGAAGAAAATATGAGACTACAGGCAGAGGAGACCAGAGGGCTCTACCAGAGAGCCTAAGGGGCCTACCTCAGAGAGAGGACACAACCAAGAAGAGTCCAGGAAAAAGGAGTTGTATAAAAGACTCCAGCTTGGAGAAACCAGTAACTTTCTCACTAACTCCACAGCTTAACTGTGGATCCAGTCTTCTAATGAACTATTGCTTAATTTCTAAATAGTCTCATGTCTTCTCCCTTCTCAGGCTCAGCACAGGGAAGGAGATAGAAACTGATAAGCCATGCATGCCTCTCACCTTGAACTTGCCTTCAGGTGAGAAGACACTGACCCAGCGGTTGTCATAATCAGCCACAATAATGTCACCATTGGTGTCCACTGCTACGCCTGTGGGACGCTGTAGCTGCCCAGGAGAGCGGCCTCGTACACCAAAGCGGAGTTTGAACTGGCCTTCATTAGAGAATACCTAGGAAGAGCAGTGAGAGATTACACTCTTGTGGAGACTGACTAAAAAGAGGTCTACGAAGGGGACAGAGTTGACTGAGATGAAAGCAGAGACTGAATGGAGAGACTTCCCTAGCTACAGACCCCAGACCCTTCTACACAGTCCATTTGTTCTACTCACTGGTTGTTAGGGAAGAAGAGGGCAAAGGTAGAAGAGGTGTCCTCATTCTATTAGACTGAGCCCTCCCCTTGAATCCAGATCTACTCCTCCATGATCCTATGTTCAAATCATCCATATTCTCTCCCATATTTTCAACCTCCCTCTCAACTCATTCCTTCCTCTCTGCCTACATATATATTCAAGTCTTCCCTAGGCAAAAAAAAATGTTCCTTGAGTCAGGGCAGGTGCCAGTTCTAGCTTTTTTTTGTTCTTCCCAGAGTACCCAGCAAGCTAAGGTCTGGGTATTAGTAGTACATCCAATGAAAGCCTGAATTGCTTCAGTACCTTCGTTAGTGGGTTGAGGTGAGGCTAGCATTACCTAAATACCCTGGTCTTTTGGTGGATGCTGTTACCTGGATACAGGTGAGTGGATGGTGGTAGAAGAAATGTCACCTCAATATCCAGATGGTTGGGTTGGAGGGATGATCATTACCTGGATGCACTGGTTGTTGCTGTCAGCCACCACAATACGGCCACTGCTGGCTGCAGAGATGCCCTGTAAGTTGGTAAATTCGCCCTTCTCTCGCCCACGGCTGCCTGTAGGAAGAGCACCACTCTGAGGGGGCATGAAAATAGGCCCTGCAGCCAAATTTTCCTTCCCTCTCCTTGCTCCTCCTGCCCCCCTCCCCCAAACATACCAGTGACCTTGCATAGGCCTCAGTTGTCACTATGGGCAGCTGGCTAGGGAGGCCACTCACCAACTCGGAAGACTAGTTCATCCTCAATAGGGTTATCCTTCCTCTTGCCTCCTGTGCTATACATGGAGCTGGGCCGGCGCACAGCCTTCTGACGCACATGGCCACCAGGACCACCAGGGGACTTGACCCGGCGCTTGACATCATCAGGAGAGGGGGGCAAGTCACCAGGACGCAGGGCACGCACTCGGAAGGGGCTGCCCCGTACAGGCTGCCCGTATAGTAGTACAGAGAGGAGAAGTTCACCCTCTGCCCGGGCTGTGTAGACCAGCTCATAAGTGCCATTCTTGTGGTCCAGCACATGGGCTTCAAGGCGAGCCCCATCGGGGCCTGTCAGCTCAGCCCGAAGTTCCGCACTACCTGTGCGCACAAGCTGCCCGTCCTTGTCTTTGGTGGTGATAGTCAGTGAGGCTGGCTGCCCTACCAGTGCCTGGCGAAGGCCCTCACCTGTAGCCACTGTCTCGTGGGCTGTGGCACTAGTGGTAAGGAGTGCACCCAAGTTGAGAATAGAGCGGCGCAGGCCATCCGTCTCTAGAAGAAGCTCCAGCTGCCCATTCTCATGAGGCCGCTCAGGGAAGGCCTGGCTGGCCAATGCTGCCAGCCGCTCCCCCATCTGCTTGCGCACGAGCAGCACTTCCGTCTCTGAGCCTAGCCGCAGGGCCTGCTCCGCAAAGCTGCAGCTGCTCCCGATATGCTCCTGGCCCTGACGAAGGGTCTCCAGCTGGGCCTGCAGCACCTGGGGGCATGGGGCGGGCACCGTGGGGGCATAGATAGGGTACCATAGGGGCACTGGGAGGGTAACATGCAGAGGACACCAGGGGGATATAGTGAGTGCACCTTGGGGCGTAGCAGGGATGCAGAGCAAAGGGATATGGGACGAGGGGTACCATGATGGCACATGGAGAGCACCATGCAGAGGGCACTGTGGGGTGCAGGGAGAGCACCACGGGGCATAGAAGGGGCACTCCTATGGGGTTCAGCAGGAATAAATACCATTAGGGCACAGAAAGCACTATGGATCACAGTGGGGATGGTGCTGAGGACAGACCCAGAAAAAAGGAAGGACCCAAATGAGGAAGGGGATAAGGGAATGGGATAGGGAGAACAAAAAAAAGGAGCAGGATGGGGAAATGGGGAAAAGAGGGGCAAATTGGGGGGGAAGTTGGGAAAGGGGGCTGGGAGCCCACCTTCTGCTTGGCCCCACAGATGGCCTCCAGGTCCCTGACCAGTGCCCCCTTGCGCTGCTGTAGAGCCTGCTCCAGTTCCTCAAAGGCCCCGCTGATCTGGGCCAGGGCCTCAGCCTTCCGATCCACCAGTTGCTGGCTGATCTCTCCCACCAAGGCAATGGCCGCCGTCAGTTGGGGCAACCTAGAGGGGGAACAGGCAAGGAAGGCTATCACTGAAATCTGTGAGGGATTAAAAGATCACAGATTTAGAGTCAGAAGCAAACTCAGAAACCATCAAGTCCAGTTGTTTCATTGTATAACTGAGGAAACAGAGGCTCAAAGGATGCCCAGGGTCACAGAGCTAGTAATTTTCTGAGACATGGGATTTGAATCCAGTGCCTCATTCTAGCAAAGCTGTGGGGCCAGTTGAGCAGCCCTCCTCCCCTTTCCCAGGGTCTTTTCTCCCCACAGACCCAGCATACCCTGACCATTCCTACCGACTGCGCACAGTGTCCAGCTGTCTCTGCAGGGCTGCCTTGTGCTGCTCCACCACATCCCGGAGCAACACAGTGCGGTGCTCCCCATGTTCCCCAGCTCGACATTCCCCACACATGGCTGTCTCACATGACTCACAGTAGAACTCCATTGTCTGGGAGCAAACAAGCAGAAACTGATGGGCTAGAGCCCACAATAGCTAGCCACCCCAGTAATCTCTTAGCCAATCCCTGCCCAGTCTTCCCCACTAGTCTCTCCTTCAACCAGCCAGAGGCCCCAGACCCTTGTATCCCCACTGTCCCAAATACCCCTCATCCCACTCCTATCTCTTCTTCCTCTCCACCCTTTTCCCATCCCTATCTTTGTACTGTCCAGACAGGCACAGCCCTGGCCTCACTGGCCCTCTCTTGGGCCCACCTTGCCTTCATGGTTGGGACAGGAGAGAGGACGCCCAGCCACAGCGCAGAGTGGGTGAGGGGCAGTGGGATCACGGCCTCCATCAGGGGTCCTCTGCATTACTTCTATCAGGTTGCTGATAAAGAAGTTATTCTGCAAAGCAGAAACACCCTGCTCGGGGAGGATGGAAGTCTGGCGGCATACAGGACATGACAATGTCAGACTCTGCGCAGGGATATAGCTCTGCAAGCACCTGCAAGGAGGAGAGAAAGGTGTAAGCAGCATCATAATATGGGCAGGAGGATCCAGGATCAGAGTCAGGGAGAAGGAACACTGTGATTCCCCCATCACCTCTACACACACCCTTGCTGCTTACCTCTCACAGAAGGTGTGCAGGCAGGGTAAAACCTTAGGGCAATGGTATCGATCGAGGCAGATGCTGCATACCAGGAACTGCTTGTCAATCTGCCGAACCACTGGGCTGGTACTGCCCTCCCGCTTCGCCATGGTGCAGACAATTAGTTCCTCCCCCTCAGGCCAGTCTTTGGGGAGAGAAAAACACATGTCAGTCAATCCCCTTCTTCTTCCATGAGAGGCCACTAACAGGCACAGCAGGGCAGAGCAGAGGGTGTCTCACCTGCCTTCTCTACCCTTTATCCTTCTCCCCCAAATGGTTTTCACGGGCATGTTCCTTCAGATCTATTCAGTAAACAGTCCTACCTCTTAGCAATAGTATCTCCTCCCCATGTGAACTCTGTAGACAGTCACATAAACTCCTTCCTTCTTGAATCCCTTCCTTCTGATAACACGGATATTTGCTAAAACTGGCTTTCTGTGTATGCAGGAAACCAAAGATGGAGTAGGGAAATCTGGGACAGCCAGTGCAAGAGAAGAAGATGGGTAGGCTGGGATGCAGGACCATCCACGCATCACTGGTACGTGTGCCATTTAAAATTGTAAAAGGGCACAGCACTTAGGTGGTGCAGTGGATAGAGCACCAGGCCTAGAGTCAGGGTGACCTGATTTCCAATCTGGCCTCAAACACTTACTAGCTGTGTGACCCTGGGCAAGTCACTTAATCTTGTTTGCCTCAGTTTCATCATCTATAAAATGAGCTAGAGAAGGAAATAAAAAACCATTCCAGAATCTTTGCCAAGAAAACCCCAAATGGGGTCACAAAGAGTCAGATACAATTGAAAGAACTGAACCAATACAAAATTGTAAAATAAAACTCTGAGAGACCACTTTCCTGGCCAGAAATCCTACAGGCTCCTGAGGGATGATGAGTAACCTGCGATAAAGAAGAATATGAATAGCCATTTGGCTCAGGTTGTACCCATCACCTTAGTGATGGCATTAAATAAAGAACATAGCATGAGAGATCCAATTGGAGTAGGGGTCTTGCAGGAAGCAAAAAAAAAAAAAAATCTAAGGAAAAGCACACAAGGGGTCAGGCCTAATCAGGAATTGAAATGAAGCCTAAGAATAAGTGGGGAACATACTTCCTTGTGAGAGCCTTAACATAAGGCTTGTGAGCATGCCCTAGGCAAATAGGACGGAGGTCAGAAAGGCCCAAAGTCACAGAGATCAACAAGTAGCCAAGGATGCCTCAGCAAGGTCAAGGCAGAGTTTCTTCCTCAAGATGAGGAAGAAACATCCTCTCCTGGGACCCCTCAAACCAACTTGAGGCAAGAATATATATAGGATAGGGCCTCCCTAAACAGTGTTAGAAAAACTGGTGGAGGTATGAAGGCAGGATAGAGCCCCATGTTAAGTATGAGATGAGGAGGAGGGACCAGGTGGTGGGAGAAACAGAATTCTTTGAGAAAAGCTGGAGGAAGACTGGGCCTTATTTACAGGAGGGAAGGAAGCCCAGAATGTCCAAGTTGGCTTAGAAACCAGCTAGTCTAACCCACAACTGAAAAAAAATTCCTCCTGCCACATAGCTGGCAAATCTATCCTTTATCAGAAGGCCTAAAGAGAGGGAGAACCTACTACATCCAGGAGCAACCCACTCCACTTTAGGATAAGATAAGGATTATAATGCTTAACAAGTTCTTTAAACCAAAATTTGTTTCTCTTCAGCTTGCACCGACTGCTCTCAGTTCTGTTCCCTGGGGCCAAGCAGAACAAAGCCAATCACTCTTCTACAGGACAGTCCTTCAAATATTTGAAAACAGATCAAATCTCCTATATGTCTTTTCTCCAGGCAAAAAAACTCTGAGTTCCTTCAAAAGATCTTCAGAAGACACAAACTTAAGGGATGGATCTGGAAGGCCAGAATTGGGGTCATCTTGCCCTTCAGCTCTAACCCACTGAGACTGAGAAAGGGAGGGTGAAGAAGCTGAAGTCAGTAGACTAGGAAGGCTGTACAGGGGCTAAGTATGGAGTTTTGGCTCTAGGGTTTCAGATCACTGCCCAAGAGTTAAAGTGAGGAGTTCAGAGCTGGGAGTACTGAGGCTCTATGGGAGCTAAGTCAGGAGGGTGGGATGAAAAAGCTAGGACCAAAAATTTAGAGCCATCAAATTCAACCTCTTTATTTTACATGAGGAAACTACCAGAGGGAATTAGTGACTTGTCCAAGGTCATGTGGCTACAAAGCATCTGAGGCAGGATTTGAACATAGATTTTTTTTTTTACTCAAGGAACTGAGTAAAGTGGGGGAGGGCTGGAGGGGAAGGGTGCTCTGGGACCTGAGTAACAGAAAGAGTTCAAGGGCATTTAAAGCAAAGTGAAGGGGCTGCGGAAAGGGTACAGGAACCAGAGGGATGTGACTGAACAGTGATGGAGATGTTCAAATGACAGGAGAATTTGGGGGGAGTTTAGGGGCTCAGGCACTTTAGCCAAGGCACACACAAGGAAGCAGGTGTTTAAGGGACCTAGGTGCTGGCATAAGGAAGGCAGCACAGTATGGTGGAAAGGCTGCTGGATCTGGAGTCAGAGGACCTGGGTAGAAATCCTAACACCATCACTAAGTAGCTGTATGACCTTGAGCAAGTCACTAAGCCTCTTTGGGCCACAGCTCCTCATCCGTAAAAGGAAGGGGCTGGACCAGATGGTTGGGCTAGCCTCCACGGTTCCTTTCAGATCTAAATTTCAAGATTCTATGATGGGGGTAGAGGGAGAGCAGGATCAGGAGACAGCGAGAGAAAAACCAGATTCTGCCTGAAGGGGATACATGCACTGAGTGAAGAACGAAGGCTTAGAGGGTCAGGAAGTCACTGGAATGGAGCAAGGGAAGGGGCACAGGGGGCAAGGGAGCAGCACAGACTCATGGATTGGGGTACTCGAAGCTGAGTAAGGGGGCTGCTGGGGCTGACACAGGGAACAAAATTTGGATGAAGAGGATGCTGACCCAGGAGAATTACACGTACTCAGAGGGAATGAGGGGAGGAGCGGATGAAATAGTCTCAGGAAAATGAGGCTCAATGCTTCACTGGACTGAGAAGCGGTCAAGAAGCTATGGGAGGGGGGCAGGCTCAGAGAGGGTCAAGAGGCCACTAGGTAGGGATACACCCAGTTTAGGCAGCCCAAACCCCGAGTCCCACTCACCACGAGACCCAAGAGGGGACATGGGCCTCTAGGGCAGCACGGTGGCTATGGGGCGGAAGAGAGTGAGGAGCAGCTAGTACCCAAGGCCAGTGCTGCCTGGGGCTGGAGAGAGAGGACCGAGAGTCAGCCGGGGCTCCGGCTCCTCCTCTTCCTCTTCCCTTTTCCCTTCCTGCTGCAGAGAAGCATTCCGAGCTCCCCCTCGGTGGTTCCCCCTCGCTGGCACCCCCGCCCCTGCTAGGTTCAATGGCTCGCCTGGAAACCCGTGGGACCCTCCTCCACTCCAGAAAATGAGAGCCACTTCTGTATGCCAGAATCATCAGATGGGAAAGGGGGGCAGGGGGGAGGGGAAGTACCCCTCCCTGGCTTCAGCTTGGGGGCTGGGGAATGGGGAAAGGGCGTGTTCCTGAGCAGCGGGCAGCTTAAGGTGGGTGGGTTTGGGGTCTAAGATCTTGGCATAAGGAATCTTAATCATTCGGAGAGACAGTGAAGGAAGATGGGCATGGATTTGGGAGAGGGAGAAGTGACTAAGGTGCAGGACATGCAAGCAGCAGAAGGGGGAGAGTGGCAGCGGGTTGGGCCTTGATCCAGAAGGGCTGGTTGGAAAGCAGAGGAGCCTGGGGTTAGGACAAGGAGGCCTAGATCTGGAGGCAGACCTATGTGGCAAGTATTTGGAGGAGTGGAAGTGGAATCATTGGCAACAGCATGGGCTTCTGTCTATCTATGCCCCAGCTTGTCCCAGATACGGGGCACCCTTTGGGCAGTGACTGCCCTCCCTATCAGTCACCCTCAGCTCAGCCTGAGTACCTCCCCAAAGGCTCCCCCTTGTTCCTTTCTCAAACTATACTTCTGATCCCCTTCTTCTTTCCTACCATCCCCTACACCACATTCTGCTTTCTCTTACACATCCACATATAAAACAGAGCTCCTGGCTGTTCTGGAACATGCCTTACATAGTCATGCCCCTGCCTCTTTGGCTCACACTGTTCAATCCACTTTAAAAGGCCTTTCCCCACCACCACACTCGTGTCTGTACCTGTCAAAATCCTACCCAGTCTTCAAGACCCAGCTATTTACCACCATATCCATTAAGGCTGTCCTGATCTCCCTCCAATAAACTCCTATAATTTCATGACACATACCGCATTCTTCCTTGTTTTACTGCTATTTGTGCACATATCACAAATGGTGAAGGGACTGGAAAATATTCCACTTGAAACTTGGTTGAAGGAACTGGGAGTGAATACTTGGCCCAGAGAAGAAAAGACTAGGGGGAGGAGGGGGGCAGGAGGCAACAGCATGACATTTGGTCTGGTATAATTATTTGGAGGCTGTCACAGAAGAGGGCTTAAATTTATTCTTTGTACCCATAAAGCAGAACCAGAAGCAACAGGTAGAAGTTACAGAGAAGCTAATTTTGACTTAATATAATTTAGAGCTGCGAAAAACTGAAATATGTTGTTTCAGGACATAGTCCATCACTGGGAAACAAAGGCTGGATGATCACTTAACTGGAATGCTGTGATTCTAGGGTTTCTTTCAACTTCTAAAATTCATATGATTCAATCCTTAGACTCGAGGCATAGACTTACAGCTGGAAGGGGCCTTAGAAGCCGTGTAGTCCAACCCCCTCATTTGACAAATGTGTAAACTTGAGGCTCAGAGAAGTGACCTGCCCAAGGTCACTCAGGTATCAGTGTGTACTCTTGAGACACAGGGCACTGCCAAAGGAAAGTGCAGAACTATGCATGCCAGACCCAAAACAAAGACATGGGTTCAACGTTCACTGTCCCCAACTTGGTACCAGACAGCCTTTTCCTTTCTCTCACTGCCTCACTACCCTGTCCTCACTCCCCCCACCACTGGACCCCTCTTCCCCCTCTCAGCAGATGATGCTCTCTCTTCTAACATCGTGTTCCCTTCCCCTCATCCAAAACCCCCCTCTTTCTTCTCCACAATGAAATAATGCATGTAAAGGGTTAGTAAAACTTAAAGCACATTTCCTCAACTATAAAATGAGGAGGCTGGACTAGATGGGTTCTAAGGTCCCTTTCAGTCTTAACTCTATGATCCTCTACATCAAGGTGTTGTGGGAAAAGCTAGATTTGGAGTCAAGAGACCTGTGTTCAAATTTCGCCTTTCCCTGACAAGTTACAGTACCATGAGCAAATCATTTAATCCCTCTGAACTTCCATTTCTTTATTTGATGAAGAATTTCCATTTCTTTATCTGATAGAGAATCTCAAAGGCATTTAACACTATCCATCCCACGGCACTGTGGTGAGGAACAAGCGAGTCTTAGTGCAGCTTTAAGTATGGGGGAAGGAAGGGGGCATGTGCACATTTTATACATGTATATGTGTGTATATGTCATCTATACTACCTAGGCCATATATAGTATACACGTGTATATATGCACAGATATTGTTTGTATGTAGACGTGTAATTTTTGAAAAGCTTAAGAGCCATATAGATTTCAGCTATTAGTTTCCCCATCACTATCCTCCTCTTCCTAATCACCATCACCATCTGTCAAGAGTAAGTTCTACTCCTAGGTCCTTCAAGAAGCTTTCTCCCAACTCTCCCAGCCCATTCATTTAACAGGCATCTTGCTGAACACACACAAATATTCCCAGCTCTATGTTAGGCCCTTTAAGGGCATAATAAGAGAGAAGACACAGTCCAGGCAATCAGAGGGTCTATAGCTTAGCTGGAGAAATACAACACACACCCCTATTCAATTAGCCAATAAGCTAATAATGACCCAACGTGAAAAGATGAAAGTTAATAGTTAAGTGAAAAGTTCTACACTTATCAACTGTACAAGAACAGAATAATACTAGCTACCATTTAGAGTTTGCAAAGTACTCTACCAATATCATCTCATTTTATCCTTATAACAATTTCCTGGGAGGTAAGCACCATTATTACCTTCCCATTTTACATATGAGAAAACTGAGGCAGGCTTTCCCAGAGTCACACATATAGTAAGTGTCTAAGGCCAGATTTGAACTCAAGTCTTCCTGACCCGAGGTCCAGTGCTCTACTCACTATGCCTCCCAGGATAGGGAAATGTAGCTAGACAATAGTACCTTGGGATATAGAGGGTTTTCCCTCATTAGAGAGCTTCAAATGAAGACTGGTTGATCATGTTGGGAGGATGCTGTAGACATGATTCTCAGGCAGGTATATGGCACAGCTAGGTGCAGCAGTGTCCTAGGCCTAGAGCAAGTTAGACCTGAGTTCAAATCTAGCCTGAGACACTGACTAGCTATGTGACCTTGAGCAAGTCACTTAACCTCTGTCTGCCTCAGTTTCCTCACCTGTGAAATGGGAATAATAATAGCACCTACCTCCCAGGGTTGTTGTGAAGATAAAAGGAGGTAATATTTGTAAAGTGCTTAGTACAGTGCCTGGCATCTGTTTGGTGCTATATAAATACTTCTTCCCTTCCCCCATGTGTTGGACTTAGATGGACTTTATGGTCCCTTCTGACTCTGGGATTCTGTGATCCTGTAAAGTGTTTATTAAATGTGCAAAAAAAAACCCCAAACATCTAAGGGGTTTTAGCGGATTGTAAGCCCAATGAGTCAACAGTGCGCCAGTAGCCAAGCAATGTTAATGCGCTCTTGGGCTACATTAGTAGAAGAGTATTCAAAAGGAAGGGGGTGATAGTCTTGTTTTAGCCTGCTCTGGTAAGATCATATATGCAGTGCTATGAACAGCCCTGTACACTGAATTTTAGGAAGGACATGGACAAACTTAAGCAGAGGAGGGCAACTTGCATAGTGAAAGAGAGACCAGACCATAGAACAGTTAGAGGACCCGGGAGTATTTAGCCTAAAAAAGAAAAGGCTTAGAGGGAACATAACTATCTGAAGAGTTGTCATGTGGAAAGGGGATTAGATTTGTTCTATGGAGGGTAAGGCTAGGAGTAATGAAGAAAAGTTTCAGAAAAGCAGTTTTTGGCTAGATTTAGGATGTAAATTCCTCCCACAGAACATAACCATCTAAAAGGCAGAAACTGTTTTAAGTCTGTGTTTGTATCTCCACTGCCTTCCATTTCCCTGGAAATAATAGGCAATTAATGTTTGTTAAATTAAACTGATGGAAGGAAAAACATCTTAGCAATTGGAGCTGTCCAAAAGTAAAACAAGCTTTATGGGGCAATATGTTCCTCATCCCTGAAAGTCTTTAAGTGAAGGACAAGTGACCACTTCTCAGGAAAGTTAGAGAGGATTTTTGTTCAGGTACAGGTTGGACTAATTGACCTCTCTGAGGTCTCTTCCAACTGATTCCACCAATGACTCTAAAAAAGTTCCTTTTCTTTTCTACTTTTAACTGCCACTAGCCTCAATTAGGCTTTCATTATCTCTCCCTACTACAGTTAACATTCTCCCTAACAAGCTCTCTTCTTCTAGGCTCTCTTTAATGCACAAGGTCTGAACACATCACTCTCCTGCTCAAAACCCTTCAGTGACCAGCCTCTTCTTATAAGATAGAACACAAACTCAGGTTGGCATTCAAGGCCCTTGACAATCAACTCCATCCCACCTTTCATGGTTTCTCTCATAGAGATGCAGTGGATTGAGTATTGGACGTGGAATGAGGAAAACCTGAGTTCAAATCCAGTTTTAGATACTGACTAGCTATGTGACTCTGGGCAAGTTGTTTGGCCTCTCAGCCTCATCTGTAAAATGGTGATAACAGCATCTACTCAGAGATTTTGTGAGGATCAAATGAGATAAGGTTTCGCAAACCTTAAAGCAGCATACAAATTTTAGTTATTATTAATTATTCCTCTTTGCATACTGTACAGTTCAGCCAAATACTATTCATCATTCCCAGACCTTGTCCTACATTCTTCTACATGCATGCATTCATTCCACTCTCCATGTCTGGATCAGACTCCTTCTAAACACACACACACACACATACACACACACACACACCTCCACCTACTAAAATTCTTTTCCTTTAAGATCCAGCTTAGCTCTCACCTCTCCTATTTTCACAATCATTCTCTATCTTTTTTAGCATTTATTTATATGTTCATCTCCCCTTTTAGAATGTAAGCTTCTTGGGGGCAGAGATTATAGTTTTTCATCTTTGCATCCTTACTGGTAAGTACAGCTGAAAGGAAGAAGAGGGAAGAAGTATTTGTTAGTTGTGTGCTAAGCACTTTACAAATATTATCTCATTTGTTCCTCACAACAATCTTTGAGGTAAGTGTTATTATTATCCCGTTTTACAGTTGAAGAAACTGAGGCACACGTATAGAGGTTAAGTGGCTTGCCCAGGATCACACAGCTAGTAAGTGTCTGAAGCTGGATTTGAACTCAGGTCTTCCTGACTCCAAGCCCAGAACTCTATTATACCACAAAGTTTAGCTCTCAAGCACAGCACCTAGTACATAGTAGGCACTTGATAAAAGGGTTGAATAGGCTCCAAGGCTTGTGTACTACTCATACAAGCCCCAATAAGTGAAAGAATTTGGTCTGTTTGACACCAAAGTGTTAGAATCACTAAAGAAAATGGCCTCCCAAATAACCAGTCGTGGAGAATAAAGCCAACTGTTCCATGCCTTAAGCATCCTTCTCAGTAATGCTGAAATGCATGCTAACACATTTGAAAATAGATATTTGGATGAAATTTTTTTAAAGTGAAGGTGTTATTTAAAAAATAAAACAAGTAAATACCAGTAAACATTCTTGTTTCTTCCTGAGGACTATGATATTTCTGAATTAAATTAAATTAAACTAGTGTTTAAATAGTCATTACCCTTTTACCCAGGGATTCCATTATTGGGCATATAATAAGCCAAGCAAGTCAGACTAAACAAAGGTCAAATATATGCTAAAATGTTCGTAGCAGCACTCTGCGATGACAAAGACCTGGAAACAAAATGGATGTCCAGTGATTGGAGAATAACTGAAAAAAATTATGAAATCTGCATGTACTAGGATATTATTATGCATTAGGAAATGACAAGTATAAGGCATCTGGAGAAACATGGGATGATTTCCATGAACTGATGAAAAGCAAAATATGCAGAGCCAAAGGAATGTCACAAACAATGATTATGAAGATGTGAATGAAAAGATACTAAAAGGAAGTCAAACTGGAGGTAAAAATCTGTGAAGTTCCCAGAGAACAGATAATGACATATACCTCCCTCCTCAAACCATCAGAAAAGTGGGCTGACAGAGCAGGATGTTTGCTACACTTTAAGGTGAAATCAGGGTACTAGATATTTCTTATTATTTTTCCTTGTCACATAGGAGGATCCACTCTGGTGGCTATTTTCTTCACCCAGAAATGACTGTGATATCAAACAAAAAATATCGATAAAATTCATTTTTAAATGTTCAAATAATGGCTTGTTTAGAGCCTTAAGCCATAAACAAGTAAAATAATTTCTAAAATGATTCAGAGGGCTGTGGGTTTTGTCTTCATATTAATTATGACAAAGGCAACCTGTTACAATAAAGAAAACACTGAACTGGAAATCTGCCACAAACAAACTTTGAGAATTTAAACAAGTCATTGCTTTTCTGGGTCTCTTTTCTGTAAAAATGAGGCTTTGGGGCTAGATGAGATACCCACCAACTCTCAGGTTCTATTATCTAGATTCAGAGACATTCCTAGGTGCTAAAGGGACATAAGATATGATTTCAGAGTCAATGCTGATATAATCTTTGAGAAATCACTGACAACGGGAAAGGTTCCAGATGACTAAAAAAGGGCAAATGCCTAAGTTTTCTAAAAGAAGAAAAAGATGCATTAATGAAAGATAGGATGATTAAATTTGACATAACTCCCTGGCTACAGATTATTAAATAAGTGTTGGTCACCATTTAGAAAAGAATTTGGTATTTGTTCCTCCACTAAAATCCTATTCTCACCATGGCATGGAGGTAGCCCTGGGCTCTTAAAAGTCTATGACAGTAAAGTACAGGCTCTGGCAAGTCCCACACCACACTGGAAAGGCTTCTTGTCCAAGCCTGGTAACAGAATGTATATGTCATCTGAGGACCAGCCTAATTAAGTTCAGAGAGTTTCATCACCAAATTGCTGACTGCCAGGTTTTAGATTATCCTCCCTTCCACACAGAACTTATGAAGACCCTCTACTATAGCATTTTATCCCCAGCGAAATCACAGAGCTTCTGAAACATTAGAAAGTGTCGTTCCACAGGAAGCAGTTTAGGTATCCTAAATACAAGTCATAACATACAGTAACATCTTCTTTTCTTATACAGTGACTGTGTTGGTAAGATTAGGGGTTACATAGTGTACATTTTAACTTGATTGGAACTAAACATTTGACAGTCTTTCACAATACCCTTAACAAAATGAAAATAAAAATGTAAGTGGAAATAGTACAGTTAGGCAGATATACAGGGGTTTCAACAAACAGAGCCAAAGAACATTGAATAATGGAGCAGTATTAATCAGGATGGAGGAAAGTATTGAGGAGAGTGCCACAGGGATCTGTCCTAGATCCTGTTCTTTTCCAAGATTTTTTTATCCAAGACCTAAATGAAGACATAAACAGCTTGCTTCTCAAATTTATGGAAGAAGTAAAGTAAATAGAGATTGCTAACATGTTGAATGACAAGATAAAGGTTAAAAAAAAAAACCTCTAGATTGCTAATATGTTGGATGTCAACATTAAGGTTAAAAAAAACACCAAAAGCATAGACTGATAAGCAAAATGTAATTATAAGCCTCAATAGTGACAAATGTAAGGTCCTGCTCTTGAGTTCAAAAATCAATTACGTAACAAGGATCTAAGACAACTTCAAAAGACTTATGATGGAAAATGCGATTCACATCCAGAAAAAAAACTATGGAGTCTGAATGCACATCGAAGCATACTATTTGCTTTTTTTTGTTTCTTCTTTCTCATGGTTCCTCCCATTGGTTCTAATTCTTCTTTCCAACATGACTAATGTGAAAATATGTTTAATATGAATGTATATGTACAGCCTATATCAGATTGCATGCTGTCTTGAGGTGGGGAGAGGGAAAGGAGGGGGAGAAAATTTGGAACTCAAAATCTTATGGAAGTGAATGTTGAAAACTAAAAATAAATTTAATTTTTTAAAAAATCAGTTACATAAAAAAGAATGGGGGGGAGTACGGTAAAGCCAGCACTTCAAGTTAAAATTCTGAGGGGTGGGTGTTGGTGGACTGCAAGCTCAATTTGAGTCAATATTCTGATGGAGTTAACAAGATCATGGACTATATAAATAGAAGCACAGCAACCAGAAACAAGGGAAGTGATAATCTTATTATCTTTTGCTCCAATCAAACAACATCTAGAGTTTTGTGTTCAGTTGTGGGGAGGGCACACTTTCAGAAGGACATTGACAAAGTGACACACATCACAGGAATACAACCAGGGTAGTGAAGGAACTCAAAACCATGACATCTGAGGCCCAGGTAAAGGAATCAAGGATGGTTAGCCTGAAAAAGAGAAGGCTTAAGGAGAACATGGCCCTTCAAAACCCAGGTGAAATATCAGTTCATCTGTGAAGTGATTTCTCCCTCCTCTGAACACCCATAACACTTTCTTTCTGCCTGTTTCTTTTCTTCTCTGGTACATTTAGCTAAGGCCAGAGGGAGAAAAAAAATACATATACACATACATACACACAAACACACCATTCATCTCTTTATTAGTTATTATTAGGAGACAGCAAGTAATAATTAGGAGGCACAGTGGATAAAGCACTGGACCTGGAGTTAGGAAAGTTTGCGTTCAAACCCTGACAGTTACTACTTGCATGCCTCTGGGCAAATTTGCCTCAGTTTCCTCATCTATAAAATGGGAATAGCAATAGCACCTACCTCCCAGGGTAGCTATGAGGATCAAATGAGATTATATTTTTAAAGCACCTTGCAAACCTTAAAGAACTCTGCAAATGCTAGCTGTTATTATTATTAGGGGGCCATGAACATAATCACAAGTGAATATTTGTGGAATTAATGACTATTTGAAAGGCTGTCATAGGAGAGAAACTGACTCTGTTTACCTCAGAGGACAAAACTAGGACCAGTTGTAGAGTTATGATTTTGCTTAACTATAAGAACTAACAATATGCCTATTCAAAAATGAAATGGGAAGCTTTGGGAAATGAGTTCCCCATTCCTCAAAGTGGTGAAGTACAATTGCAGAAATTTCTCTACTAATGACCTCAGAGGTCCAGCTACTGCAGAACCATTGATAGATTTTGACCTGGGGAGTGACAAAGCTATAGAGTCAGAGGGACCATGCCTGGAGTGGCTCAGAAGGAATTCTGTGATCTGATTTGTGTTCAGATGATCAGAGCTGTGTTCTAGCAGTGCATATGCAGGATGGATCAGACGGTAAGAAGCCAAATTATGATGATCACTTCCTTTCCTGACCTACAACAATAACAGTCTACATCACATGTACAAGCCACAATCACAGTAACTGGGAGAGAGATGAGAGGACCCTCATATCTAAGGAGCACCAGTGAACACCAGAAGGCAAAACCAACATCAGTGTTAAAGATATCAATCCTACAGCCCCCTCTCCCAGAGTTTAGCCAGGCCTGTTACGGGACTTGCCAGATTGGGTGGGCCAGGAGAGGGAAATAGGCAGGAAGCCAAGGCCAGGAGGAAGGGAAGCTACAAAAGTCCACAAACAGGGAGGGGCCAGACATGGGGTTCTAGTGAAAAACCAGATTCCGTCTAAGATGCAAGAGCCCTGGAGCCCCTTCCCTTCCGCCTAAAAGGAATCTTCAGGGAGAGGGGGAGGGGACAGCCCCCTAAAGAATACGGAGAGCCATCTGGTCAAGTCCCTGCCTCCCAACAGGCTTCCCTCAGAGCCACCTCTGGCATGGGCCAAGAGATGGGCCCAGATTTCCGACCTTCGGTAGGCAGACTTGCAGAAGACCTAGCTCCTACCCCACCTGCTACCCCCTCCTGGCGTCCAGTCCTTTGGACTAAGGAACTGGGTGATGCATTCAGGTTTCCTCCTTGCTTTGGTGAGGCAGATTGGAAGGAGGTGAAAAAGGAGGTCCCGATGGGCAAATGTCAGCAAGGGTTGGGCTAGCAGGAAAGGAGGGGGGCTAGAGGGGATGGGCGTGCCTGGCAGTGGCACTGTGCCCCGAAGCAATCCCATGCCAGCTGTGCCCTAGGGACAGAGAGGCCCTTCAGCATCAATGCCACCCCACCCCACGCTCCAGAGTCCGAGACGCCGGAGCCCAAACATACGTGCGTACATACCTACACCCGCAAACAGGCATGCATACTGTCACACAGAGTCAACCACATAATTAAACTCGCACACAAACACATCCTGCAAGGCAGCCCGGCCGCCCACCCTCACCCGCAGCACTCACCCCAGGCTGAGGAAAGCTGGGAGGGGCCGGGAGCCAGGCTCCCCGCCTTGCTTTCTGTGCGGCCCGGCCGGGTTCAGGCTCACGTGGTGCCAGCAGCGCTGTCCCCGCTGTCCCCGGGGCCGTCACTGCACCAGGCTGACCGAACAGCGCCGCGCCGCACCCACGTCCCAGTCCCAGCGCCCGCCCGCCGGGCCCGGGCTGCACACGGCAGGGAAGGCGGGAGAGAGGGGCGGGGAGAAAGGGAAAGAGAGGGAGGGGCTGACGATGGGCTCTTCGACTCCCGGCCCCGCCCCCAAGGCCCTCCCCGCTCCCCACCACCCTACCCTACACCCGCCCAGGACTCCAGGGTCCGGCTCCACCCACGTTCTAGCCACCCTAGGCCGCCGGGGAAGGAGGGGAGGGGGGAAAAGAAAGGGTGGGGCTGCCCGTTGGTTCTCCGGCTCCACCCACCCTCCACCCCAACAGCACCAAGGCCCCGCCCGCCCCACCCCTCACCAAAGGGGGAGGGGAATCAAGCTCCGCCTACGGCTCCCCAGAGCCCAGCCCCGCCACACCACCCCCGTCCCCGGACCCACGTACACTCTACCAGGGCCCCAGCATCCTACTGCTTGGCTTATCCCAAGTCCTGCCTCTCAATCTTACACCTCTGTCCCTTCCCGAGCTCATAAACTCCCTCCTACGGTGTCCCTCTCCTTCCAAACCCCATCTCCGTCTGTTCCCAAATTGGCTCAGCCCTCTCTGGCCCAAGGTTCCTCCTCCCAAAAGCCAAGGCACACCCGCTATCCTTCCTCCAAGTCTACCCCCATTTAGCCAGGGCTCCGCCCCACCTAAGGCCTGTTACCCGATGCTGCTCTCTGTCTGTGGCTCACTTACCCCTCCTACTGAGTAAGCTCTTTTCTCCACCCTCATTCTAGGTACCATCTAGTCCCTCTAAATCCCAGCACTCGACCCAGCCCACAACCAACGCTACCCTTTCTGCAACCCTCCCGCTTAAACCTGCCTGCCCATTGTCTAAACCAACCACCCTGCACAGACTGGGCATAGCTAATCCAACCAGCCATGGCCTGCTCTCCCTTCCCCCTCCACCACTCGCCCTCCCGCCCCGCCCGCCGCAGGACAGATCCCTAGATCCATCAGTGACTCATCTATTGTCTCCACCTCCCGATCTAGTCATCCCCTCCCCCCACTGAAATCTCTAATCCTCCCCCCCCAACACTCTATTGTCCCTTCTCGAATACACGGAGCTCCCACTGAATCATCTATTGTCCCCACAATACAAATGCTCCCCGATGAATCGTTTATTATTTTGACACAAATTTCCCCCCTTTCAAAACCTCCTCGCCCACATAGATCACCTTCACTACCCCCACACAGAGGTGAGTATTCTGGGGACAACTCTCTATTCTCCTCTCCCGCATATATAACCCCCTCCCCAACTGAATCCTTCTGTACTGTTCACATACATACCTCCTCCCACTGCCCCACCCTTACACAGGCAACTCGAGGTCACTCTCTATTGCTCTTTATTGTTCCCTCTCGCCTCCATACACGTTAGACGGATGTTTATGTTGACAGACTAGTAGAGAACTTATCCTCAGGGTCAAAAAGACCTGGGTTCAAGTCCAGACTCAAACTTATTAACCTGAGTACTGCCCCACCCCCGACTCTCTTAGATTATAAGGTGCAGAACCTGGGAAGATCTGCATTGGTACAAGGGATTTCTTTCACCAAGAGTGCTCTAAACCAATAACATTACTAATCCAGTCCAAAACAAGATCACATGAATGTCTTGCCCAGAGACAGCTGATGGTGTCCCCACAGAATTCCCTCCCCACTCTCATCTACCCCCACAAAGATCTTCTGTAATTGTACATACTCTTTGTCCCCCCCCATAAGCCTATACACAGACCCCCTCCAATTTCCCTTATACCATCGTCACACCCAGACTTCCCCACCTCCCCTATAATGGACTTCATACATTCCTCCATAAGGAGCTTTCTATGAATCCCAAATATGAACTCGTCTCTGTCTTCCCACACATAAACATTACCACTAACCCCCTCCCCCAGACACCCTTGTTTCATAAATTTAAGAGCTGGAAGGAACCTCCAGGGTCATCTAGTCCATATTCATTATTCTGAAATGAGGAAACTGAAGGCACATCTATGACTTGCTTGCAAGTGACAGAGCAGAGACTTGAATCAACCAAGTCCTCTATCTCCAAAGCGGACATGCCTCTCTATCCCCTCTCAAACAATTCCCACTTTTCCCACACAGAGAATCTGTCACCATTCACCCTCTATGGTCTCAGACCCTCTACAGAACCACCAGCTGCCATCCCCACAGGGCTCCCTGTGGAGTAAACTGCACTATCTACTCCCAAATAATCTCTACTATCCCCACCCCACTACACACACAGTCCTGAACCCCAGTAGATTTCTCCCTGCTTCAGTTACAGTAACCAATCAGTTGCCAAGGCTTGTGGATTCTTCCTCCTCTACTTAGACCATACCTGTCCATTTTCTCCATTTACTCAGACATTACCCTAGTTTAAGCAAGAATTTATCTCATCTCACCTGGACTATGGCAATAATTCCTAACTGGTCTCCTACTTCCAGTCTTTCCCTTTTCCACTACTTCTCCACAAAGTGATATGCCTAAAGTATCTGGTCATAGCACATCCCTCCCCCCAAATTGTCAATGACTCCCTGTTGCCTCTAGAATATAATACAATTTCTTCTGCTTGACATTTTCCACAATATAACTTCTATTCAAATTTCCAGCTATTTTCTATTACTATCCTCACCCATCCTCTCTGACTGATACTGACCTATTATTTCTCTTATAAGAAATTCTATCTTCATGCATGCCACTACCTAGGCTGTAGGCATGCCCTCCTCAAATTCACAATTCATGTGCCACCTCCTAAATGAGGTCTTTCTTGACAATGCCCCCCCAACACCTTTGTACTCTCTACTTCTTGAAATTTCATTTAATCTATAACAATAATTAGTTTATTTTAAACCTAGGGAACAATAAGAGAATGATGTCACTGGATCATAAAGTATGCTTATGTGGGTAAAGTGTAGGAAAGGTAGGAAAGAACCAGGTTATAGAGAACTTTAAAAGCCAAATAGAAGATCCCATATAGTGGATCTACACTGTTCCCCTACCAACTTTCTTCTTTCCTCTACAGACCCATCACTGGACCTCTCCACACACCTGCAATGTGCTCTCAAAAGTCCTTATGACCCAAGTCTTCCCCACACAACCTTCTATGTAGACCTCCCCATTCATATTGACACTGTTCACTCCAAACAACTTTCACTATTCTCCAATACAGAACTCCCACAATTCAACTCTACATTTTCTCTCCTGCAGAGATTCCCACCATCATCATCACTACCACCACCACCACCATCCCCTCCGCAGTTCTCCCTTGCAGTGCTTCCACACAGAATCCCTCCCACCCCACAGTAGGTGCCCAATAAATTTTTATGGAATTTAATTCATTGTATACCTTTACAGGCAGCAGTGGTGCCGCAGAAACAGCATTAGACCTGGAATAAGAAGAGTCCTGGGTTCCAGTGTTGCCTCTGATACTTATTAGTTGTATAACCATGGAGAAGTCAGAGCACCTAGGTTCAAATCCATTTACTACCTATATGACCTTGGCCCTTTAGTCTCTCTGGGGTAGTTTCCTCTTCTGTAATAGGAGAAAATGAGAGGGGTTGGACTAGAAAATAATAGAATATCCCTTCCAGTTCTAAGTCTGTGATGCATTAAGTTAAATATTTAGCCTCTATTTGCTTCAGTTTCTAATTCTATAAAATATAAATATAAAACAGTAATAAATAATAAAACATAAAATATTTACTTCATAGGATTGTTTTGGGGTTCAAATGAAATAATGTATATAAAGTGTTTTTCAAACCTTAAAGTACATTTGCATGCCCTAGGAATAGCAGCCTCTTCTTAGACCACCAGGATAACTACCACAGCCTTTATTCAAAGGGAGCAACACCCACTGAGAAGGGACCTGCCATCCCTACCACACTAACACCTCCATCCAGGCAGCAAGCCAGCCTAAATGAAACACCAAAGTATGCTGAGAAGAGACAAGGGACAGAATATGTCAGGTAGGGCAAGCAGCCATCAACTCTTGAACCATCAACTCCCTCAGACTCTGCCACTGGCACCTCAGAACTCTGTCACCACCAAGAAATAGAATTTCTCCCCTCCTCCTAACCTCAGACCCAGCTTCTAGCCTGGCCACTCATAGCCATCATCTGGGGGGAAAGCTTTGTGATGGGTTCCACCATTCCTGCCACAACCAACACCAAAAGCTGACCAGCTGTCATGGTAATTGACCAATTGCTTTGACCAACCAATAACCCAAGAGCCTCTCAGCTTACTA
This sequence comes from Trichosurus vulpecula, assembly GCF_011100635.1. NCBI lineage: Eukaryota > Metazoa > Chordata > Mammalia > Diprotodontia > Phalangeridae > Trichosurus > Trichosurus vulpecula. The sequence continues at coordinate 82,297,259 of NC_050574.1, read as the reverse complement.
ACCTTACCTCCAATTCCATGGTCATAGACATCCCAGGGAAGCAGCCCTTGTAGGGATCAGACTCGATTGGCAATTGGCTTTTGCTTCCTTAGCAGCCACAGATACTGAAGACCCAGTAAAGAAATTGTCTACACCAACTTCTTAGCACTGTCAAAGGTTCAATATCAGAAATGGATCAGAAGTGGTTTTATTAATGGAAATGACATTAAATCAGAACTATTGCTATCTGTTTTGCTACTGCACTGTGAAGGGCCACTGGGCCTTTCCATCTGACTTGCAGCTGAAACCTCTTATCTCTATGTACATTGTCTCCCGTTAGAATATTAGTATCTTGAAGCAGGAGCTGTCTAGATTTTCTATCTGTATCCCCAACATTTAGCACAGTGCTTTGCACATAGCACTTAATAAATGTTTTGCCATTTATTTCATTCATGCCAACTCTTATGCACATCCCAGATGGTTTCCTCTACATAGATCTCCCTACTAGTCCCATACAAAGTCCCCCACTAACCAACTACTATCTTCCACACAGACCCATAACACCCTCAAGGTTCCTACCATGTGATTCTCCATACCCCACACCGTCCAGTCAAAACATAGCCCCACTGTCCCCACACAAGTCCTCACCCCCACCTTTGGCCCCTAAGACCTTTCCCCACACAGACCCACCTCTGTCACACATACACATAGCCACCATCAATGCTCCCCAACCAAGTCCCTCACTTTCTCATACATACATAGACATCCACAAAATCAATTCAAAACAACCCCAACCATTCCTTCTGCCCCATTGCAAAACCTCTACTGTCTACTTCCTATAGTCTTCACTCCCCACTACTTCTACACAGATCTCCCCATCCTGACCCCAGAGTAGGTAATTAATAAATGTATCTGAACTATCTACTTCCTCTGGTTTCCCCTACGTAGACCTGCTGCCCCATCCCCGACTCCATACAAGCCCCTCCAATTTTTCTCCCACCAACTCCCTACTCCCCGCCATTGTTGACTTCACACAAACCTATTGCTGCCCCCTACAGATCCTTAACACCCTACACACAGTACACAATACCCCTCATAAGATACTCCCACTTTCCATCAAAATCAGACCCCCATTGCCACTTTCCAGCCCTCCCCAACTCTCTCCCCACACCGACTCCCAGCACAGATCACCATTAATCCTTCCCCATCAAAACCCAGTGTCCCATGGTCCCTACCCACCCACAGAGACCCATCTCCTACAAAGGTCTGTCATACTTCCTTCCCTTCATCACTATATACATACACAGTTACACACATACAAAATCTCCACTGCTCTTCACGGACTTTTATACCGGCCTCAGATACAGACTCCCCCTCTTTATCCTGTGTAAAAATTAGCACTATCCCCCTGCTGAGACTCTATCTGGATCTCTCTAACATTTTTCCAGATTCCCTCCATTTCCCCTCACTTCTTGTTCTAAGTTGTTAAACCACTTCCCTAACTATCTAATCTGTTCCTTTGGTACAAAGTCAATCCTTCCATTGTTACATTCCATTCATGAGTTGCATTCCAGCAAGTCTCAGTGATACCTTTGAGGTCCTCCTTGGCCTTCTTGAATTCCAGGCTCTACCTTTTTTTGTTTAGCAGCCCTCCTCCCAGAATCAATGAACATATCTTTGAGCTCATGAGTATTAAGCCCAATCTTCTTCCTGTGATTTTACTGGACTTTTCACTGCTATTCTCATCCCATATCTACTGCTTTCTATGGAATTTAGCTACCAGGTAGTAGCACTTTTCTTCCTGTGTCTCTGAATTCAGTTTAAGTCTTTATCAAATCAAATCTAATCTCCAAGCAAATATCTTCTAAAATGTATCCCCTCCCTGGTAAAGAGTCTGTTACTCCTATATCTTATACATTGGTCCTCAAAGCCAAATACTTTTATCTGACACCATCTTCTTCATCAGAAGGTAAGAGACAGACAGTGGAAATCTTTGTTTGCGAAAGGGAGGAAGTTTGGAGTATTAGGATCTTTGTGTGTATATGTGGGGTGGGGGTGAAGTTGCAGTTGATTTCACAGAGAAAGGAAAGAAGGAAATGGCTAAAAGAGACTGACATATCTGGATGAAAGAGATGCCTCCAGAACTGGAAACTTGCTAGTGTCCTGATTTTCCAAAAGTTGAATTCTTGAAATTGTATAGACCAATGAACTTGACTTCAAATCCTAGCAAAATTCTATAACTTTCTATTAAAGGGACTCCTTATGAGTACTTAGAGAAGGCATTGGTCATTAACAGCTAAAAATGGGTTCATCAAGAACAGGTTATGCTAAACCAGTCTCATTTCCTTCTTTGATGGAATGATTAGACTGGTAGAATGGCATAGAGATGTTATATCTGGATTTCAACAAGGCATTTGACAAAGTTTTTTTTTTTTTAAATATCTTTGTGTACAAGATAGTGAGATATGAGCTGGGTGATAATACAGCTGATTAGATTCCAGAGTTGTTTAATTGAACCTTTAAAAATACTGATAGCAAGCTTGAATGAAGTTCTTAATGGGATGCTGTAAAGATTTGCTTCTTTTCTATGTAACTTATCTATTAACGACTCAGTTACTCCTACTCTTGAGGCCAGAACTGAATTCCCTTTGCAGAAGCTCTGGGCCCTAAGAAGTATCTGTAAAAATTAGAGGATGGAACTAGATGATCTTTAAAAGTACCTCTTACCCCTAAATCTATGAACCTGGGTTCAAATCATGCCTATAATACTAGCTCTGTGACTCTTGAAAAAAAAATCACTTAACCTCTCAGCTTTTCCTTACATAGTTTTTGGGATGAAATGTCTTTGTAAACTTTAAAGCACTTCAGAAATGAGAACTGTTGTTATCATTATTATTATTATTAATATTATTATTCCTTTGTGAATAATCTTTCTGCTGATGCTATTTGTTTGAGAATTACAAAATGTCACAATCTTCGAAGGGTCAAAATCACTAGAGACCCAAAGGACAATGGAAAAATGCAGGTTGGGAATAAATGGGATATGTTCATGATGACTTGTACTCAAGAAGTAGTACAAAATATATGATCCAGGAAATCAGGTGATTAAAAAAAGAGATGTGTTAGTCAAATAATGAGCCTGAGAGGTAAAAGATGGATGGCCAGAGTTATGTACTCATGCCCATGGAATGTTGGAGGAAGGCCTCCAGGGTGTTTCATAGATGGTCTATAGAGAATTTAAGAAAGAATACAGACAAGGATTGCACAGGACGACAAGAAGGCATGGATAGTTTTTCATCTGCAACTTCAGAGGGAATACCCACATCAAAGAGTTCAGAGATCCATTGAAATAATAAACTATTGAATAAACTCTGGACAATGTATTTTTGTGGTTGGGAGTGGGTAGCAGTGGGGGAAAACAGAGAGTGGGCACTTGTGCTAGGGCCTCAGGAATAGAGGTGGTGGCAAAAGGAGAAAGACAAGCAATATAGGATGAGACATGACAAATCTCAGATCCTAGAGCCAAACCAGTTCTGGTACCAAGAAGGTCATAGGCTCAGTGCCTTAAGCCAGAAGTTGGAGATCAATGACCTCTCTCCCCCAACATTTTCTTTTTTGTAATCCTCTGGAGATCTCCATAACTCAGAAACATCCTTCTACTTTTTTCTCAGCCATTATTATGCCCTTCCATGATTTTGGCCTGACAATTAACACCAAGAAAACAGAGGTTCTCCACCAGCCAGCACCACACCATCTATATGTGGAACCGTAGGTTACAGCAAATGGAGAAGTTCTGGATGCTGTGGATAAGTTCACTTACCTTGGCAGTATACTTTCCAGGGATGTACACGCTGATAATGAGATTGATACATGCATTGCCAGAGCTGGCTCAGTGTATGGGAGGCTCTGAAGGACAGTGTGGGAGAGAAGAGGTATTAAGCTGCCTACCAAACTGAAGGTCTACAGAGCCATTGTGTTGACCTCATTGTTACATGCCTGTGAAACCGGAACAGTCTACCAGTACCATGCCAGGAAACTGAATCGTTTTCATTCGAATTGTCTTAGGAAGATTCTGAAGATCACCTGGCAAGATAAAACACTGGACACCAAAGTCTTTTCTAGAGCTAAACTGCCAAGCATTCAAACTCTACTGCAGAGAGTGCAACTCTGTTGAGTTGGCCATGTAGTTAAAATGGCAAATATACATTTGCTAAAAGACTATTTTATGGAGAACTCACACAAGGCAAGCACTAACATGTAAGTCAGAAGTGATATAAAGACACTCTCAACTTCTCTCTGAAAAACTTTGGTATTGATTGTGAGACATGGGAGACACTGGCACAGGAGCATCCAGCATAGTGTGCCTACATCAAAGAAGGCACTGTGCTCTATGAGCAAAGAAAAATTGCAATAGCTCAAAAGAAATGTGAAATGCACAAATTTAGACATCTCCACTCCAAATGTTTATATGGAGTATTTGTGCCCAACCTGTGAAAGAGCCTTCTGAGTTTGTACTGGTGTGATCAGCCAGTCAAACACACTGTACCTTGACCCCAACATAGTGATGTCATTTTGATCCTCTTTGAGCATGAAGGACAACAACCACCAGCTACCCTTCCTCAGAGACTTCTCCCATTGTTCCTGATAAACTCATAAGATCCTGTCCCCCCAGATCTACTGTCCTTACCACACCAGCTCCCTACAACAAATCTTCCACCATCTTTTCATCTACAAACTCCCTTCTCTGCAGATGCCCACTACTTCCCAACTTACTGATTCCCCCACAGAGTTCTATTGTCCTCATACAAAATACTCCACTAACCCATAATACCATCTGTCCCCTACATACTATCTCTTAGGCTGTCTCTCACAAGCTGACCCAACCTCACTCCTAAAGACAGTCTCTGTTTCTTCATCTATAAAATGAAGGAGAGAGATGATCTCTAAGGTTCCTTCCATTACTAATGTTCTATGATTCTATCCTCCCATTACTCCTTATTCTGCCCCCATCATACAGACACCTCCCTGTATCCACCACAGATTCCTCCATTGTCCTAAAGGTATAGATTCCTTCTGCCCTCCAAAAGAACTCCTATAACCTTATTGTTCTCCTGACATATCTCTACTGTTCTTCACACAGACCCATTCCCCCATGCTCCCTATAGATTCCTGTTGTTCCCCTTCCACACATAAATGCCACCCCAGATTCCTCAATGTTGCTCTTACAGAAACCCCAAAGCTCTTTCCTTGTGCTCAGTCCATTTTCTCCTACCCTAAGATTCCAGGATGTACCTCCTACATTTACAGCTTCTCTGGCAGGGACATGGGTGGACCCATGGGTGAATTGCTAGGTCTTGGGCAGGGCTTGGGGCAGGTCCAGCTAAAGTTGGCCTTTGCTCACTACAAGGCCAAGTGATGTGACTTCAGTTCATTAATCAATGTGTCCTCATAGGCCCTGCTTCTGTCTATCATCAAGTCTTCTGAAAGTTTTTTTTTTTCCTTGAGTGGTCCTCTTTGTTCTTTGGTCAATCCTCCTTTTCCCTAGTCTGCCTATCTGTCCCTATTAGTTTTTATTTTCTTCTTCAGTTTAATCTGTCTTCTGGTTGGCTTATGGCTAGTGTTTCTGTGTTTTAGTCATTAAGTCTCTTCCTTGTGGAACTTTCTGTCTTCTGTTTATTCTGTCCTCTAGTCAATATCTATCTTTTTCATTTGGTCCATCTATCTCTGATCAGTTTGGTACATTTGTCCCCTGGTCTGTCTGACCCTAGATGGTTTGGTCCACATACTACCAGTCAATTTGTTATCTCTAGTCAGTTTGGACCATCTGATCCCTGGATAGTCCATCACTAGTTGGTTTGGTCTTTTTATCCGTAGACAATTCATTTGTTGCTATTTGGCTTTGTCTATCTGTCTCCTCATCAGTCTGTGTCTACACAATGGTTAGGTCTTCATTGTCTCCTGGTCAATCTCTCTGTCCTCATTTGTTTGGGCCATTTTTCTCTTTGTCAGTCCATATCAATCTGGTTGGTTTGATTCATCTGTACCTTGGTCAGATTGTTTTTCTCCAGTCAGTTTGGTCCCATTTATCTTGTAGTTAAACTATCTCTCCTCAGTTGGTATGGTCTGCTTGCCCCTGGCCAATATATCTATCTTTAGTCAGTCTGTCTTTGACTGATTGTGTGCATGTATCCTCTGGTAAATCTTGTTCACATGCATCCTGGTCAGTCTTAGTACCTACTTGGTTTGGTTCATCTGTCACTCAGACAGTCAGTATATCTTTCCTGTCTATCTCTTTCCTGCCTATTCTTCTATGTCTGATAAGTTCAACTGGCCTTTTTCTTTTGAGTCAGGTTTGCCTCTCCCTGGTCAGCCTGTCTACCCTGGTTTGCTTGGTTTAAAGTATCTAGTCCCTAGTCAATCTGTCTGCTCAAGATTTAGTTGCTATATCTATCTATCTGATAAATCCAGTCTCCTTCTTCCTGGTAAACCTGATCTGCCTGTTCCTGATCAGTCTGTCAGTCTTTAGTTAATTTAGCCCACATCTCCCTTGGAAAGTCTGCCTGCTCCTTCAGTGTCTGCTGGTCCACCTGCCTGTTGCTTGCCCACTGGGGAATGCCCCTTGTAAAGGCCCTAGGTAGGTCCATGGCATTCCCTCTCCAGGCAGAAAATAGTAGAAAATGAAGAAGGACATCAGAATGAGAAGAAGGAAGGTGAAAGTAATAAGCAAGAGAGCCAGGGTGGATGAGCTAGAGGACAGAGCCCAGAGCTGATAGACAGGCCACTTCTCCATGGTCCCCTCCCTACCAACTGCTGATGTCCCAACAACTTCCATGGAACATTGAGGTCAAGGTCTCAAAGACTGCTTAAAGGGGCCTATTCCAAGTCTTCGCTCTGCTCTCCAACCATGTCCCCATGCCCCAGACCCTGGCCTGTAAGGGGGACCCAACCTCCTCTTCCTATTGGCTGCGAAAGTCACTGTGGTATGATCCCTGTGTATTTGTGTATAATTCATGTGTGTGCAATCCTGTGTGTAATCTTGGTGTGAGTGACCCCTGTGTGTGATCTCTTTATACACTATTCCTGTGTGTCTGATTCCTTTATGTGCAATCCCATGTGTGCAACCTCTGTGCTTGTGGATTCTCTGTGTGTGACCCCTGTGGGCAAGTATGTAACCATTTTTTGAAGCACACTTCTGCTTCATAGCTTAAAACTTTCTCCCTCTGAGAAAATACGGTGGGAAAGGTAGCTCAGGGGTGATATTAAAATTTCCAGGCACTATGTACCGGCTAATCTTTGGGAGGACATTTTAAGGGCTGTTCACAGTGCTGGTGGTTGACTCTCTTGGGATTCTAGGTGCATCTATTTATTACACAGTGGGAGGAGATTCAGAGAAGGAAGTTGGCTACATGGGCAGCCCCAAGGGATTATTTCCCCAGGGCCGGCCTACTGAAGTATTGTATAGCAGGTTTTGCCTGGCTGCCAGCCAGGAGCAATAACCTTTATGGGAGGAGTGAGATGGTGTGAGGCCATTGTGGTGAAACTAGACTTCTGCTCCTCCTTTGATCTTTGACACTAAGAATGCTTGAAAGCATTCCTCAAAAAATGGTCTTTGGGGCCACCTGTTACTGGTTACCCATGCCCAGATAGAGGATACAGAAGAGAGAGAGTTGGAAATTCAGACTTTACTAGGTGTGACTAAATTCAGCCAATTTGGAGTTTCATAGTATTATATTTTATTTTCATTTTTAACTGAATTAAATGCATTTAGCCTCTGCCAAAATGAGTGAATTCTTTTGGGTCTATTCTGATAATGGGACAAGATTATGGATCCAAGGACAAAGGGTCACAAAGCCAAGAGAGTTTTGATTTATTTGGGGGAGATTAAACCAAACCCTTAGAAAGAATGCAGAATTTAGAGCACTAGGGGTTATAAAGAGAAAAGCTAAAGACAATGGTGTGTTTTTTGCACATGCTCAGTTTGAAGTGAGCTAGTGAACTCGAGCTTTGGGTACCACCTCGTGGCTTGCTCAGATATAGCACCCTGAAGCAACTGTTCCAGAACACACCCCTCTAGTGTAAGCAACATTTGTCATGTGGGACTCAAAGTGTTTCATATTCATCCTGGGTATGGCAGTGTTCACGCACAACCCCGCATCTGTGAGATTCCTGCGCATGGAGCTCTAGGTGTGGACAATATCTGAGTGCCATTCCCGAGAGTACAAGTCTTATGTGTGATCCCTGTGGGTGACTCCTCTGCATGCGTGGTCCCACCTTACTCTTCTAGTGGAGTCAGAGCTAGGACCAGGACCTTGTGGTTTGGGAAGGGGCAGCCAGAGGATTGACATGAAGCCTCATGTTCCCACTTACTTAAGCTACTTAGCCTTGTATAGTTGAGCATCCCCCAAGATGGATTGGGTTCTAATAAATTGCTAGTAACTAAAGGATACAATCTAAGTGGCCAGAGCCTGGGATAACCAGGCCAAGAAGGCCACAGTATGGGCTGAACAACCCCAGGACTGAGCTTTGGAAACTACAGGAAAACCCATAAGGCAGTGTCAGATTAGGGCCTGAAAGGGCAAGGCTAAAGCAAGATCTGGGTAAGTCAAAGTTGGGAGCAACACTGGAAGGGGCCAAATCTAGGGAGGACCTGAGAGGACCTGGATTGGGGTAGAGGCTGAGGAGCTGTGTCTTGTAGAATATGAGGCACCATAATCTGAGGACTGCAGCAGAACCTGACAAGCCCAGGACTAGGTTAGAACCTGAGGGGTCCAGGCTGGGGCCAGGGCTAGGGAAGAATATGAGGGACCTGGGCTGGGCTAAGATTGGAGGGACCAGAGCTGCAGTAGCATTAAGGGGCCAGGTCTGGGGCAAGATCTGAATGGGCCAGGACAAGACCTGATTTGGCTAGGTTGGTGGTAGAATCTAAGAAGACTACGGAAAGATCTGAGAATGCCAAGGCAGGTCCTGATAGAGGTTGGGGTAGAACCTCAGAAAATCGCTGAAGACAGGGTAGCACTACAGGATGAGAAAGGCCTACTGTGGTTACAGAGTGAAAGGACAGTGAATAATATATCTACCTGGGAAACAAGTTCCGGGAGGCATTGAGGATCCGGCTGCACCTGGCAGCAGAGCTGATCCCAACCACCCCTAGTCAGGAGCCTGAAAGTTTATTCTGGCTCCAAGCCCAAGCAGGGTGAGGTGAGGAATAGGAGCAGGAGTGGGGCTGCATACTGGGCTGGCCTGGTGTGTTTGTAGCCAGCCCTTAATTACTTCAGGAAAGGACACTCCAGGTCCTATAAATTGATAGCAATTAAAAACTTTATCATTGTCTCAGCTCCATCCATCACATGGTATAGTAGAAAGATCTCTGGAGTTGAGACCTGGATTCTGATCTCAGCACTGTCATTTACTAGTTGTCTGATTCAGGTCTTTAAGGCAGTGTTTCAAAGACTAAAAGACTAGCAAGGTATCTCTCTTGCATATGTCAAAATTATACAAGATTCTTTGAAAGCTATAACAACAGATATAATCTTGTTTTACGATCCTCTGATCACTAATATCAAGCAAGGAACAGGTATTTGTCACTGTAACAGGGGAATTCCAGGGCAAATGCAAGTTAAAGAGGAACTCTCTATAGATAACAGGTTTTCCCAAAAACCTCCTGTTTCTAGGTAACATTGTGATTATTGCATTAAAGCTTGGAATATCGAAGAGCCTCCTAAATGAGACATAATCATACAAAAATTTTGGCCTAACTATTCACACTGGAAAAACCGAGCAGATGAAGAATGCCTATTGTCCAGACTATTATATATAAGCTTTTCTTTATCTTTCTGCTTGTCTATTTCCATCTCTATATCATTCTCCATTTACTTATCCTCTCCTCTGTCTCTCCCTCTCTCATGTCTCTATCTCTTTATTTCTCTAGGACAAACCCTGAAAATTAAAAAAACAAAAACACAATTGTGCCCCGAATTGAACAGGAAGAATAGATCAAGCTTGATTGCCTTTTGAAAATTATCGAGTTGTTTCAAGGATGCCAAATTTCTTCTTGAAATGAAGGCCCATTTTTAAATACCTATTTTTCTTCTGGTGAAGTTCTATGGCTGTGATTCATGGAACACAACATGCACCAAAGAATTGAAGTTGAAGACCACCTAAAGAACACTGAAGATGTAAATGATAGGCACTACTGGCTCCAACACATTACATATCAGGGTTTGTGAAATAGAAATGCTATAAAGCAGAGGTGTCAAACTCAATTAGAAATGGGGGACACTGATCCGTACATAATGATCCCTGTGGGCTGCATGTTGATTTAGTTTTAAAATGAAGTGTTATCTATATTTTATTGTATTTTCATTTATTTGGTTAAATATTTCTATTTGTGAGTATTGTGCTTGCTGCTTGCTAGCTGTGTGTTTGACATCTCTGCTGTAAAGGATGCCATCAAAGCTATGCTGGTCACATGGTGAGAGTAAGAAATAACTGAGGAATGAATAACCTGTATGATCCATTGGCCTCCCTATAACATCAAGAGAACCCAAGGAAAGTCCCTGGCCTGAGAATGTATGGAAGGACATGCACAAGAGTTGCACAGGATGGGCAGCCAGATACGGCTTATAATCTTCATCATTGGAGGGAATATCTACAGCAGTGAGAACACAGATGCATTAAAGAATTGGAGAAGGACTTTGGTCAAGTTACTTAACTTCTCTATTTCCACATCTGTAAAATGGAAATAATAATTCTGGCCACACTGACCTCATGATGTAGAAGTGAGGATCAGATTAAACGATGGCTGGGGAAGTGCTTTGTAAACTGTAACTTAGTACAGAAAAGTAAGGTGCTATTGTTGTTACTGCTATTACACTCAGCAGCATCATGGCTTTCTCAGACTCTTAATTTCACAGCATAAGCCCTACCTCTAGAGACTTGCTGTGATGCCAACAACAATTTTGTTAAACCAGATGGGGTGAAAGGGAGCGGAGGCTGAAGCAGATAGAGGGGAGACTTGAGTAGGAAAGCTGGAAGTTGGGACCGCTATAGATGCTGCAGGTTTATCCTGTTGGGTTGTTGAGGATGAGGGATTAGGGAAGGGAGTGAGGGTTTGGGGCAGGGAGTGATGGCTATGTGGGGAGCAGAGAGTAGACTGCAGGAAGACTGGCCTCAGATAATTTTCTTACAGGAAGCAACATCTGTCATCTGAAGCTCCTTCTGAGATGTAAACACATAAGTCCTGCCTGGGTCACCCACCATCAGCTTGTCCTACCTGCTCCCTCCAGGATCTCACCCTGGTGGGAGGGAGGGAGGTGGAAGATAAAGGATAAAGTCTTGTCAACGAATAGAGAAGGAAATTTAAGAGGAAAAAGGTAGGGAGTGTTTGGAGGAGAGTCACTAAACAGGGCTAGCTCCACAAGAAGGTACCAGAGATGTGAGGAGTTGGTGAAGGGTGCTCAGAGATACTAAAATCAGTTCCATCCATGTTCTAAGAAAGACCAGGAAGAATGTGATCATGAGACTTTTTAAGACTTCTTAAACTTTGGTAACCCTGAATCCTCCAAAGGGTCTGTTTGCTCAGGGACAAAAGGAGAAGAGTTGGGAGATTGCACCATTTCTTACAGTACCTCCAGGAGAGTATCTCAGGTGGAAGAGCAGGTAGTGGCAGCAAAGTAGGGAAGCTAATGGTGAGTTCCCTAACCAAAATGAAATAAATGAAGTGGGTGATGGGAAGACACATGAGGAACTAGATGAGTTCTGGAAGAGGATCCCTAGAGTCTTAAGCAAGATATTAGCTGTCAGTGACTATAGGAAGATAAAAAGAGTGAGGTCCAAGGAATCATTTCAAAGAGAAAGCTCAGGTAGGTTGTTGAGCAGGTGAGATGGATGAGGTGAGATAGTCCCTCTTCTGGGAAAACCTAGCTCTCAAAAGTCACAAAGCTAGAAGACACTAAGGAGAGAAGAAGAGGGCAGCAAGACAAAGGGAACTGCAGAAACAACACGGGCTCAGATTTTAATCAAGTCTAACAAGAGGAAAGGGAGGTAAATCATCTCAAAATATTTTCCTGATAGGCAGAGTGTGGATTTCATGTATTCCTGTTTTTGTGGGAACATACAGCAAATACACAGATTTCCTAATGGAGAGTTTCATTCCATTTCTAATAGGCTGCCTACTAGCAGGTCTTGCCAAAATTTGATATTTAGTAGTTCTGGACACAAAATACTCCTCTCTCCCCACAGAGAACCTTTAATCAATAACTGACCAGGACTGCTATATCATTCTGCAAGGAGGTCAGATATTCTTACAGAGCAAGGGGTATGTCATGGGGAACTTGGTCTTCCAACAGGACAAGGAGGAATAAGCTGGACTAGCTAGGAAGATGACAGATTTCTTAGAGAAGGAACCAGGAGCCCTAGAAATAAAGACAGGAAGTGAAATAAATTGAAATCCAAAGATGCTAATATAGAATCATTGTAAGAATCTGGGGCATTTTAAGTTTGAAATGTTGCTGCTTACAACTGATCAGGCTGATTCAGATCCCTCAGCCTCATTCTAGATTGACTAGAATGGTCAGAGTGGCAAAGGAGTTTTCTCCTTAATGTTAAGAATTCTCAGTCTGAACACAGAAGGTGCCAGAGCAGGTGATTATAAATGGTCTATCTCTCCCTCAGAAGTGGAGTATAGCAATAAAGTTTTGTGATTCAGGGGACAAAGTAAAGCCATATGGGATCCCATCTTTCAAGAAAGGAATGAAGGAATCAGAGACCAGTAGGTAAATTTTTTAGATGTCTAAATACCTAATAATTGAAAGGATAGGTAGGAAACAGAGGGATAGATCACATAATGTTTGGAGTCGGAAGAAACCTCATTGGCCATCTAGTCCAACACATATCAAGAAAGAATTCTCCTCTAGAAGGCACATGACAAATGGTCATCCTGACTTTGCTTGACGATCTCCAGTGATAAGCAACCCACTATCTTCTGAAGCAAGTCACTACACTTTGGAGTAACTCAATTAGGAAGCTTTTCCTTTTATCAAGCTTAAATTTGCTATCCATTGCTTCCAGTCCTTCCTTCTGGGGCCAAAAGGAACAAGTCTAATCCTTCTTCCCACAATCCTTCTATTACCTGTAGATAGCCATCATATCTCCCTTTTCTCCAGTCTAAACACCCCTAGTTCCACTGATCTTCATGCAGCATAGAATCAAAACCCTTCACCATCCTGGTCACCTTCCTTTACTGTCCCAAATTTTCAATGTCCTTAAAGTGTGGTACAAATCATATTACTCCAGATGTGGTCTGGCCAGGGAACAAAACAGTAGGACTATATCACCTCCTTATTTCTGGAACTTATGCTTTTCTTAGTGCAGCCCCAAATCACATTCGTACCCTTGGCTGCTATATTTGCTTCCTGTTGACTCACGGGATTTGCAGTCTAAAAATCTTAGATTTTCTTCAGATAAATCGCCATCTAATTGTATCTCCCTCATTTTTTACTCGTGACAAGACCAATAGCCTTAGGAGATGTTTTAGATGCAATAGAAGGTGTTTATGACCTCGGAACAACCTCCTTGAAAGAACTTGCAAGCACTGTGACTGAAAGCCCTTAGATATGGCCAGTCTGGGAATGGGGAAGAGCAGAACTCACAGGTGCCTTTCAGACTTGGCTAGAAATTACAGAGAGCAACTTCCCATAAGCTCTCAGAGAGACCAGATACTGGAGGCCTAAGTCTGAGCCTTAGAGATATACCTGGGACTTTTTGTAGTAGCAAAGAATTGGAAACAAAAGTAGATGCCTTCTGATTGGGGAATGGTTAAACAACTTTTGGTACATAGATTTAATGGAATATTATTGCTCCATAAGAAACGACAAAAAAAATGACAAATACAGAGAAGCATGAAAGATTTAGAATTGATGCAGAGTGAAATAAGTAGAACTGAGAAAACTATATACATGACTACAACAATACTAATGGAAAGAACAACTGCAAAACAGTAAAAACGAATGTTGCAAATTTACCAAGAAAATGCTTGGCCCTAAAGAAGAGATATAAACAGAACCATGGGGGCAGCTAGGTGGCACAGTGGATGGAGCACCAGCCCTGGGGTAAGGAGGTACAAAGTTCAAATCCAGCCTTCAAAAAATTAAAATAAAATATGTAGAACTGTATGCGTGTCCACAGGGATGGGATGGAATGTTGAATGTGTCAGATTTTTTTCAATGTATTGATTAGTTTTGTGTTCAATTTCTCTCTTTTTAAAAAAATTCTTGTTATATGGGATAGCTCTCTGGGAGGGGACAGGGGAGAGACATGGGGGAAATTTAGGCAATACAAAAACAGTTTAGACATAAACCTATCTGGGGAGTTCAATCCAGCATCCCTGGAACTGCTTAAGAGTCTGCTAAGTTGAGAAGATTCTCCAATCAGAATATTAGAGACTTATAACCTCAAAAAGGGAACGGGAGGTCAGGTGCAGTGAAGACCACAAAGAGTCAAGAGGAATCACTATTTTCTCTTTCAGAGGCCATCAGACAAGAACTTTTAGACCAGGGGTCTCAAAGATTCAAGTTGGAAGAGGTAAGCATGTGTGACCAAACATTGACTTCCAATGGAAGTTGAAATGGAAATAACTTTGGGAAGTAGTGGGTATAACCTTCTTAGAATGTTTGGTGGATGAGGAAGGGAATGCCAGGTAGTCTGACACAGGGCCTAGGCTTTGGGAGATCAGAGTGCAAAGAATTCAAAAATAAGCTAAATAGGCTCGAATAGCCCAAGACTCTAAAGGGGTAGTGAGCTCAAGAGGGATTGGAGGCTCTCAAGAAGGCAATGCAGTACAATGGAAAGACTGCTGGATGTGACTTTGAGCAAGCCCCTTTACCTCTTTGGGACCGTGTCCTCCTCAGTGAAATGAAGGAGTTGGACTAAATTATTTCTGAAGTCCTTCCCAACTTTAAATCTATTATCCTATGAACAAAGTTTTGATGATGAAGTTAAAATTGATTTCAATGAGGAAAGAGGAGGGATCTAAAGAGTACAGTGTCTGAACAGGTTGCAAATAGTAGAAGTAGAATTAAGAGTAGGAAACAAGATGAATACAAAAGAGTGATGAGGTCTTAAAAGAAGTCTTGGAAGGGCCAAAGCTCAATGTGAAATATTTGCAATGGATGCTAAAATCAATGTTTGTTTGCTTTTTAAAAAAAATATAGGTTTTCTTTAGCTATTTTAGGACAGGGGAAAAATCATGGATGCCTTTGGTCATCTGGTAAAACCTATGGATGACTTCTCAAAATAAAGTTTTTGGGGTTTTTTTAGTTTTTATTTATATATTCTGTTTCTTATATCACCAATGTCCCATTTATTCCTCCTCCTCCTCCTCCCAGAGAGACATCCCATATGATAAATACTATTTTGAAGAGAGGAAAAAATTCAGCACACTGATGACTGACTGACATATTGAAATAGTCCAAAAAGATGCAAAATGTGTAATATCTGTGAACCTCCCACCTCCACAAACGGATTTAGGGGTATCTTCTCATATCTCTTCATTAGAATCCTGATTGTTACAATTTTGTTATATTTAGTTTTTTGGGTTTTTTTTGTTTGTTTTGGGTGTCTAATTCTTTCGATTTACATTGCTGTAGTTACTGTGCATATTGTTTTCTTGGCTCTGTTTACTTCACTCTGCATCAGCTCATATAGATCTTTCCATGCTTCTCTGTATTAACACACATTGCTTCTTACATTACAGCACAGTACTATTCCATCACATTCATGTACTACAATTTATTTAGCTATTTCCCAATTGATGGGCATCTACTTTGTTTCCAATTCTTAACTATCATAAAAAGTGCTGCTATAAATGTTTTCAAATTTATACAGATTTTTTTCCCCTTACTGATGGCTTCCTTTGAATATAAGCCCAGCAACCATCTCTGGTTCAAGAAGTATGTGCATTTTAGTCATTTTATTTTCATGATTCCAAATTGCTTCAAAGCTACAACAACGTATTAGTATGCCTATCTTTCCACAACCCCTCCAACACTGACTGTTGCCATTTTTTGTCATTCCCCGCCTTGCCCCAATTTGCAGGGTGTGAAATGTGATTTTTTTAAATTCATAATTTAAGGAAATGGTAAATTTCAATTAAAAGTTAGTGAAAATTAAGATTTTTTTTCCCCATCATTCAAGTTCATGGACTCCTGAAATTCAACCCCCATGTAGGGAAACTGGGATACATATGCCCTGTTGGTAGGGTTGTGAACTGATCCAACCAATTGGGAAAGCAATTTGGAACTATACCCAAAGGGATATAGGACAATGCATACCCTCCAATCCAAAAACACCACTACTAGGTCTATATCCCAAAGAGATTTTTTAAAAAGGAAAAAGAACCTATTTGTACAAAAATATTTATAGCAGCTCTTTTTGTGTCAGCAAAGAATTGGAAATTGAGGGGATGCCCATCAACTAGAGAATGGCTGGACAAGTTATGGCACATAATTGTAACAGAATACTATTGTGCTATTAGAAATGACAAGCAGAATTTCAGAAAAACCTGGATTTAGACAAACTGATGCAAAGCGAAGTGAGCAGAACCAGAACACTATATACAGTAACAGCAACACTGGATGATGATCAACTGTGAATGACTTAGCTATTTTCAGAAAAAATAATGATCCAAGGCAATTCCAAAGGACTCATGATGAAAAATGCTATCCATATCCAGAGAAAGAACTGGAGTCTTAATGCAGATTGAAGCATTCTATTTTTCACATTATCTTTTCCCTGTTTTCTTTTATCACATGCCTAATATACAAATGTTTTGCATGATTGCATATGTATAACCTTTATTCAATTGCTTACCATCCAAGAGAGGGGGGGAGGTGAGGGAAAGAGAAAATTTGGAACTCAAAATTTTAAAAAATATTAAAAATTGCTTTTATGTGTAATTGGGGAAAAAAGAAAATAATTTTTTTTTTTAGTGAAACTTATTCCTAGATTTCCACCCCCACCTCACAGTCCATAAACTCTAGATTAAAAACTCCTGGTTAGAGGGGCAGCTAGGTGGTACAGTGAGTAGAGCACCGGAGTCAGGAGGATCTGAGTTCAAATCCAACCTCAGACACCTGACACATTTACTAGCTGTATGACCTTGGGCAAGTCACTTAACCCCAATTGCCCTGCCTTCCTCCCTCCAAAAAAACAAAAACTCCTGGTTAGAACCCTCACTTGGCATGGATGAAAAGACGATAAATGATGGAGAGAAGTAAAAACTACTCAATCCTACTTTGCTTGCATTCTCTGTCAATGAGAAAAGTATTGACTGCAAACAACAGAATGAAATGGTTGAGGAAAGTGAAGAGAGCATATAGTTGCTTTCAATGAGTTTAAGGCTTTGGTCTGGGATGAACTACTCCAAAAGATACTGAATGTGACTGCTGAACTGCTACCTTTGAAGACATGTAGGAAAGTCTCTAATACAATGCCCTAAGAGTGTTTGGGGCTCAATGTTCAATTTTATCTATTTCAAATAATAGCTTGCCTTTATAAATGTTTAACATACATGATCTCAAATGATTTTCATAATAGCCTTCTGAGGTAGATGCTACCATTTCTGTCTCATAGAGGAGAAGACTGAAGCTCGGACAGTCGTTTGCCCAGCACCGAAGAGCCACTAAATGTCAGAGGCAGAATTTGCATACACGTCTGTCTGACTAGCACTCTTTCAACTGCACCATGGCATGCTTACCAAATTTGCAGAGGACAGAAACTTGAGAAGAATAGGAATATGGATGATAGGATTTTACTATTTTTTTTAGTCTTAAATTTTCAGTTCCAAATTTTTTCTCCCTCCACCTCGAGAAGGCAAAAAATGCTACCCATTATACATATGAAGTCATACAAAACATATTTCTAAATTAGCCATGTTGTGGGGAAAAAAAGCAAGAAAAATAAAGTGGGGGAAAAATATGCTTCAATCTGCACTGAGTTAAAATGATAGGATTTTAAAAGATCTCATGCTAAAGGTGACTGTATGAAATTTTTAAGAGGGATAAATACAAAGTCTAGAATTTGAGTTGAAAAATTTAGTTGCACAAGTGCAGGTGGGGAGGATGTAACCAGAAATATTTCATGTATAAAAACATAGGGATTCTAATGAACTTAAAGCTCAATGTGTCAGCAGTATGTTGCTGTCAAAAAAACTGAAATTGCATTAGGTAATTACAGTGTCAAGAGCGAAGATGGTAACAATACCAATTTCTTCTGTCCTAGCCACCTGGAGCATACAGCTCTTAGTACTACATTGTATAAAAGACATTGCCAAGCAGGAATACCTCTATCAGGGCAGAGAGAGTAGCAAATGGACTTAAGTAATTCTTTATGAGCATTAGTTGAAAGTATTAGGTATGTTTAACCCAGAGATAACAGAAGTTGTATTGTTGTCCACAATTATTTGAAAGATTGTCATATGGGAGAAAATTAGATTTACTAAGCATGGTGCTAGAGACTGAACTAGGATCAACAGATAGAAAGTATAGAGAGGCAGACTTGGGCTCAGCATAAGATCTCCTGGAATGACCCAAAGAAATAAGTTGCTTTTGGAGTCGATGAATTCTTTATCATTGGTCGTGTTTAAGTAGAAGCTAGAAAGTAACTTTTGGAGGATATCATAATCTTGATAGGCTTTTATAACTCAGATAAGACATCCGCATGAGGTGAGAAGCTGGAGTAGTTCATACCTCATCTCTTCCAAATTTAGAATGCTATTCTATGAATTTCTGCCTTCATGCCTAAGACTCATATTGTTTAAGGGCACACCTAACTCTGGGGATACAGCTGGGATAAGTCTGTAGGCAGTTCAAAAAGCCAACCTGTTAAACTCAGCGTCACTATGTATTACCTGCAGTGGTGTGGGCAGGCTGACACTACAAACTAGCGAACAGAAGTCTCCCTCTGTAATAAATCTGACCACTGCTAATGGAGGTAGGGGGATGGAGAAGGGGGGAGGGGAAGGGGAGGAAATCCTAGGGAATGAAGCACGTATCCTACTTCTGAGTCTGGCTGGTTGTTGGCTTTAAACCCCAGTGCAGCACAATGACCTTTCATGACTAATCTTTAAGCCAATAAACTAGATTAGATACCTAGGGCTACTGTATTTAGGAGTTCTTGATTCTTTAAAATATAACTCATTAGGAAACACCATTCTAATTATGTTTATTACCTTAAAGAATTCAAATTCTTAATTGTAAAAATGGGTGTAGAAACTGTAGTTCAAAATGCTCACACAAGGTATTCACAGATCCATCAATTGCAGAACATTCCAGGAACTGCTCAAGGCATTTTACTGACTCATGGGGAAGGGAATATTAAAAAATAAACATTGTTGTTTACTTTAAATTGGGAGAAAGAATGACTTGCCAAAGTCTGGTAAGAAACCAGGGTGACTGGAGAAAACAAGCTGCCTGGTGTGATGCCAGTGACACTGACTGTATCCCTCTGGTTTATGTGACTGACTACTTGTCTGTGACACCTATCGAACCAATTCTTTCTATCTTTTCCCCTTGTAGTTCTGAACAGAAGAGGAGAGCAGCAGGTATCATTTAGATAGTTAATATAAGACTTGGAAGAGTGATAGAAACGCCAAAAGGAAAGCACCAACCAGGAAGCAGGAAGTTAGGTTTAGAACTCTAATCCAGAACGGATCTGCATTACTTTGATTCAGTTTGCAATATGAACTTTTCCCATCTGTCTGTTTCCCTGGAATCACTAACAAGTTTCCCTTTGAAGCCCCAAAGGGCCTTTTCTTGTGCTGGCGTCAGAGTCAACAGAGAATGGGGAGAAGCCAGAGACATGGCTGGGCTTAAGACAACAATTTCCAAGGAGAAACAAGTAGTGTCAGTGGCAGTTAGAACGTGAAGAGATTGAGTATCCCTCGATCTGAGTATAACCAAAGGAAGTCTGGGTCCACAATGCCTAGAGATTACATCAGCGGAAGGACAGAGTCCCCTAGAGAATAAGTGCAAGGGGCTCAGGCCCAAAGCTAGAGGAATTTACATTTATGAAAATTTGTATCAGGAAGCCTGTACTCTATGCATCATCCTCCCAGACCCTTTAACCCCAACAAACAGGCCCGGGCCAGGTTTTATGAAAGGTTTATTTCTGGTCCCAGGCTCCCAGGCCACCCTAGGGCTGGTGTGACAGTTTCTACAGACTGGACAGGCACCCCAGAGTCCCACCCACAATTAAATTAGGAGAAACACCACCCTGGCTCCAGGGCATAGAAAGAGACAGGCAGATGCTGGGACAGACAGCATGGCACCCCTGGTCCTTGCCCCAAAACTCCCCAGTCTGCTACCCTTTGGTCCTAAGACCCTCCCCTCTCCCCCCCACCAACAGTAATGGAGGGAGTGGAGGGGGAGGACACTGAGGGCAATGCCATTGGCTAAAGGATCCCCGAGTGATGCCAGCTCAGGGTAGGGCCCCAGGAGACCTGCTATCGGCCAAGGGAAAGACCCAGGAGTAATGCCATTGGCTTAAGGGAGAACCCTGGGAATAATGCCATTGGTTGGGAAGAGGGCCCTTGGGGAAAACAACCATTGGCTGAGGGGTAGTGGGTAAAGATCTGGAAAGTGAGGCCAAACTAGCTGACAGAGGAACAGGGCCTTAGGCATCAGAGCTAAGTACTGCTGCACCTGGCCCAGTAGTTGCCCTACCTGGTGCCCTCCTCTCCTGGGGTGTGCCTCCCTTTACCACCCACAAGAAGCTAAGGTCCTGGAAGGGAGATCCTGGGCAAGGAAGGATGAGGGGAAAGGGGGAGTGTACATTCTTGCTTTCCCTGTCCCAATCTCTTCCCTACTGAAAAAGGCTTCTCTCTGCTCCCTTAGTGGGCTTGTTGGAGAGGAGGGCACTTATTCCTGCTCCCCTCAGCCCCTCCTAGGGAGGAGGTCCACTGATCCTCCAGCTAGGAAGGCTTCTTGGGGACAGGGTCCAATCCAAGGGGGCAGGCCTCACTGCTCCTGTAACTAGGAGTGCTTCTTGGGAGTGGAGGGCCAGGCCAGGCCATCTCACTGCTCCTCCAGCCAGGAGGGTTTCTCAGAGCCTGGGGGCCGAAGCTTGATGTTGAACTGCTGCAGGGTCTGCTCAAGTTGCTGCTGGTTTCCAGCGAAGTAAGCGGACACGGCATTGTGGAAAAGCAGCAGCTGTTTGTGCATCACCTTGATCTGGGGGCATGGATGGGGGTCAGTTGGGAGGAGGTGGGAAGAGAAAAACATTGAGAGGAGTTAGGGGGTAGGGGTGAGGGGGATGGTTTAGCACCTTGTTCTCCTCCAGAAATTTGAGCTTGATAGCCACGTCCCCACGAAGTTTCTCATACTTCTCACGATGTGTCTGGAATGTGGCCTGGGCACTTTCAAGTCGGCTCAGAGTTCCGGCATCCCGTGGACCCAAGCTCAGTTCCTCTAAGTCCGTGCGGTATGCATCATATTCCAGTCTAGGGGAATGGAAAGAATCATGTCTGAATAAAACATGGGAAGTAAGACCTAAGGCCTCCTGTCCTTGAGACCCCTACTCACACCCCACTCCAACTTTCTGGCTCGTGCATTCCTACCTGGCAGCCTCATATTGCTTGACAGTCATAAGAGTGTCCTCCATGGTTTTAGTGACCAAGGTGTTGATGCTGGACACAAAGAAGTTGACAGCCCCCAATAGGGTCTCCCCATTCTTACACAGCAACTTCTGTGTCTCTGCATTATAACCAAATTCCTCCTGTGGGTTGGATGAACATAGGGGCCCAGAGGTCATAGCTTGCCCCTGGCCTCCTGTAACCCTCAAAGTGGAAGGGAGATAGGGACACACACCTGGAGCTCAGGGGACTTCTGGCTGAGGTCAGCGAAGGCATCACCCAGGGCATGCTGAGTCTGCAGCAGGCTATAGAGGTGAGCAGTGAGTGCCCGGCCCAACTGAAGAATACTCTCATACTTGCGCTTTGTGTCCCGTAGCAGCTCAATCTGCAGCTCCAACTCTAGGTCCACGGTGCGTGATCCCCGGCCAAACCGTTCAGACAGCAGCTGCTTCGTACACTGAGCAGGCCCCAGGTCCCAGGCAGTCAGAGGGCCCTCCCAGAGACAAGAGCCCCCCAAATATGGAAATACCTACCCCCCTCCCAAGTTTCAGTGACTATGAGTCCCTGGATGAGCAAGGGCAGGGATGAAGGAAGGGATAGGATAGGATCCAGGGACCAGGGGAAGAGGGAGGGCATTAACAGGAGGTAAGATCCGGGGAAACCCATGGGATAGGGGGCTGAGGGGACACAAGCCCCACCTTGTAGGTGTTGATGCCCCACTTCTTGACAATGTCAAACTTCTCCCCAGCAATGCCCCGGGCCACCTCGTCACCAGGGCCGGCAGGGGCTGCACTGTGGGGCTGTTGACGGCCAGGCCCTAAAGGATAAAATTACGTGATCTGCATGATAACCATTTCTGTCTCTACTCTCTCCTTTCTCCCTCTACCCAATAATTCCTCAGGCCCTCTGCCTCATACCTGTGGGGATAAGACCATCAGCTGAACCCCCGTAGCCTCCTGACACAATGCTTGTCTCATTGAGATTTGGTCCAGACACCATCACCTGCTGCAAGTCCTATGATGGGCCAAGTGGGAGTAGAGAAGGGGGACAATCAGGAAGAGACAAAGAGATGAAGACTGGAGGATCCATAGGGAAGTTCAGGGAATGCAGGGGATAGGAAGGTAATCTAGTCTGGAGCAACTTTAGGGTGGCAGAAAGTGGGGGGATTGGGAGGTCAAAGATTTGATAAGATTAGGGTACAGTTAGAGGTTTAGATACAAGAGAGATTAAAAGGTAGGTTAGGAGTTTGGGTATTCAAAGGAGTATAGAGCATGATGGGAAATCCAGGGATGGGATGATCGATCATGACTTTTAGGGAGGTCAAGGCATGGTATGGGGGCACCAGGGAATTCAAGAGCAGTGAGGGTATCAATGGAACATAGGGTAAGTCAGAGAAGGGACAGAGGTTTAGGGGCTCCTGGGTAAGGAGGTCACCAGGGATATGGGTACACTGGGGTGCTTGAAGCAAACAGACACCCACCTGCTCAAGCCCATCATCTTCAGGAAGCCGTCCAGCCTCTCCATTGCCGTGGATGGGGATCTCCATGGTGGCCGCTTTCCCCAGGATCCCGTCAGTCATGGCTAGGGGAGGCAAAAGTTAGGGTAAGGACATCCTTGGAAAACATATTGTGTTTCCCACTGGCCCAGGTGACCCTCACAAGACTCAGGTGCAGGTGCATTCATCCTTCAGGAGCATTCTGCCCTGGATTTGGGCAGGTGTCACTCCTCTCCCCTCGGCCAAGCTGGCTGCCCCTCTTCCCCCAACCTGTCTCAGGTAGGTGTCCCTCCTCCCTGCTTAAACCCCGGGTTTAGCTGGGTGCCCCTCCTCGCCTCTTAAGCCCTGAGCTCAGCTGGGTCCCCTCATCTTCCCCCTCTCTCCAGGGCTCGAGTGGGTGTCCTTCTTCACCGAGCTCAGGTGGACGCAGCTGAACGCTCCTTCCCACCATTGACTCAGGTGTATGCCTTCCTCCTTCCTCCTCCCTCCCTCCCCCCACCCCCAGGGCTCAGGTGTGTGTCGCCCAGCTTCCTCACCTCTGGCTGGGCCACGCTCCCTTTACTTCCTTCCCTCTCTCCCGGCAGCTTCGCCTGTCCCTGCCCTGCCCTCGGGGCGCCGGGCCCGGGGCCGTCCTGGGACCTCGGGCTCCGGTTCCCTTCGCGCTCCTCGCAGCAGGTCAGGGACACGGCGGAAATGACGTTCTGGGCCGGGCAAATGAAGGCAGCCGCGTTGCCCACCGCTAGGGCAGAAGTGACGCCACGAGCCGGGACACGCCGCGCAGCGCCGTAGGCGGACTAAAGCCGCGTGAGGTTTCGGAAGTGACGTAGGCGCCTGCGCCCTGGGAGGCCATGGAGTCACAGCAGCGGCAGGTGCAGCAGCAGCAGCAACAGCTGCAGTTGAGAAACGTGAGTGGGGCATCGAACGGTTCTCTTCGGCCCAGCGGATCCCTGGCTCCTACCCCGCGGGCCGCCGGATCCTGAGGAGCCACGGTCTGGGAGAAAGGGAGGGGAGAGGCCCGGTGTGTTAAGAGAGGGTAGGCTGTGCGGCCGATGTCGGAGCATGCGCTCTTTGGTGCTTTCTTAGTGCCGGGATCTTGGGGCTGAAGTTGAAATGGAGAGGTCTGGATGCCCCAGGACTGACGAGGGGATGCCTCAGGAGAATGCTTAAAGGGTAGGGACCCTGAATACTCTGGACATCTCCCTGTCGTGTCTGAGGCTGGATAAGGAAGGAGGTGCCCGCGGGGCATCTCCCAGCCGTTCCCGGTGATTACTGCTGCTCCCAAGCTCACATACCTTGCGCGCCTGCGCCCGCACCACCTTGCTCAGCAGCCTCAAGCCCCTTACTCAGACTTAACCTTATCAGTTCTCTGGAAAGAGCTCTGGGTTTGGAGGCCAAAGACTTGGGCTCTCGTTCTGGTTCTCTGATCGAGTCACTGTTTAACCCCAGGCAGGTCACTCGTCCCCTCTGAGCCTGTTTTCTTATCTATAAAAGGCTAGGAGTTGATGTAATATTTAATGTCACTTCTAGTTCTAATTAAGCCTTTTCTGTAGAGGGTGTCTCCCCAGGGACCTCATCACCTCTCCTACTCTGAGCTCTTCTCTTTGCCCCCAGCTTAAGGACTTTTTGTTGGTGTACAACCGGATGACAGAGCTCTGCTTCCAGCGCTGTGTGCCCAGCTTGCACCATCGAGCCCTGGATGCAGAAGAGGTGTGTAAGAGGTGTTCTCTGTTGGGAGGTGGAAAGTGCTCCTCTGGTCTGAGGAAGGAAACTGTAACTGTGGAAGGGAAGGCTGTTTACTCTTGGGGAGGAGAGAGACTCTGACACCACCTTTCCCCCTCCCTTCTAGGAGGCTTGCCTGGACAGCTGTGCAGGAAAGCTGGTCCACTCCAATCACCGCCTAATGGCTGCATATGTACAGTTGATGCCTGCCCTGGTACAGCGGCGAATGGCAGACTATGAGTCCACTGCAGCACTGGCAGAGAGAACTGGATCTTCATCAAGCCCCATGGCTGGCCAGCATGAGGCTGCAGGCCCAGGAAGCTAGGGGATTCCTGTTCACCTACCACTTTGGGATGGAAAGCTCAAATATAGGACTTTCTGATATCTGGAAAGTGTACAGTGTGACCTGGGCAATCTAGGGGGCTTTCTGGAGCTATCCTGTGTCAGTCCCACTTCTGTTGTTGCCTCCCAAATGCCCTTATGTCATCACACCAGGGCCCTACTATCTCCCACAAGGGGTGTCCAGGCAGAGGGAGAGTGGGCCAGGATACCCTTCAAATTCCAAAGGAAATAGTACAAGGGGCTAGAACCAGAGATGACTGAACAGAAAGAGAAGACTGCTTGGATCCTCAGAAGGGTTAGAAGGCAAGAAAGAAAATTATTAGTTCATGGCAACCCTTCTGACCCCCTG